>NC_140940.1:139543491-139978912 GCF_014529385.1 Adiantum capillus-veneris | reverse complement strand
ATATTATATGTATATGTTTATGTATATGTATATGTATATGTATATGTATATGTATATGTATATGTATATGTACATATACATATATATATACATATTATATATATATGTACCACAGTACATATATATGTATATATACATATGTATATGTATATATAGATATACATATGTATATATATATGTATATGTATATGTACATATACATATATATATATATATATACATATTATTTATCTATGTACACATGTACATATATATAATACATTATCTATATATATACATATATATACATATATATATACATATATACATATATATATATATTTTATATTATAATATATATATAGATATATATATTATATATAGGAGAGAGAGAGAGAGAGAGAGAGAGAGAGAAGAGAGAGAGAGAGAGAGAATACATAAATATTATATATATATATATATATATATATTATTAATATAATATATATATATATATATATTATATATAGAGAGAGAGAGAGAGAGAGAGAGAGAGAGAGAGATACATATAGATCTAGATATATTATATATATATATATTCTCTAGCTTCAGTATTGATTGATAAGTTCTAGGCTGCTTTGGCAATGTGTACAACCCATGGGGCACTTGGTTTTGGGAGCCAAAAGCTTTTGGAAGTGAGCTTTTCATGTAACTACTTTTGAGTTTGGCCAAGGGCCTTCATAAGTGTACCCAAGGCCTCACTTCAGCTCAGATTTTCTTGAGAAGCATTGAAAGAAGGACCCTCAGACATTGTATTTTGTGAAGCTTAATATTAAAGAAATACCGAGAAGGGGCGCGTGTCTTTGGAGCCAAAGCGTCTGGGCACGGAACTACACCGTGCCTCGTCGATTCTCTCTCTCTCTCTCTCTCTCTCTCTCTCTCTCTCTCTCTCTCTCTCTCTCTCTCATTGAGGAGGGTAGACACCATGGCAAGAGGATCTATTGTAGCTTTGTGGATTTCCGCAAAGCTTTTGACAGAGTGCCGAGAGCCAGACTTATACGCAGACTACACGACATGAGTGTGCCTACAAAGCTGATATGGGGTATTATGGCTTTATACAGGACGGTGATGGGGCCGGTACGCACTGCTGAGGGAATGTTTGACATGGTCCACTCCACTATTGGAGTAAAGCAAGGATGCCCCCTATCTCCGACTCCTTTTGGGATGTATGTGGATGAGTTTGACTATGTAGAGCGTCAGCTAGCAGGGACATGGATTCCGTTGTTACTATATGCTGAGGATATTGTGTTGATTTCTGACTCTCCAGAGGGGATGCAGCGTCATTTAGATGCTTTGCATATATTTGCTCGTGACAGTGGATTGTCTGTCAACCTGGGGAAAACCAAGGTTATGGTGTTCAACACCACACCACAGTGGGGTCAGGAGGTCAGCACCCACATTAACGTATGGCCAGGAGACTGTGGAGTACACAGATGCATATACTTATCTTGGGGTAGTCGTCGGTAGACCGGTGTTTTCACTGAGGAGAGAATCAGAGACTAGACTGACGAGAGCGTATGCAGCCTTGGGAGGACTAGAGAGGATGTGTTCGCAGGTGCAGTTTCAGGAACCGCGAACAAACCTCTGGCTTTTTGACACTCTAGTGACTTCAATTATGCTCTATGGGGTTCAGGTATGGGGACCCTCAGTAGCAACACAGATGGCTCGGATGATTCGGGCTAAGGCCTCAGTGCCACATGAGATTATCCGAGCCGAGCAAGCCGCCAGACTCTTACGCCAGGATCTGATTCAGCTAAATACTAGGAGCACATGCATACAGGCGACACAGGAGTTGGGAACGAAGATGGCCTTCTACAGAGAGCATCTTCTCCAACTCACGGAGGACGGTTTTCTGACTAGGCTTGCATACATGTATACACACTTATCTCATGGGATACGAGGCGCTATTGGGCAGATACGCACATCCTCACATCAGCTCCAGATCGAGACTGGCCGATTTCGAGGGGTGCTAGCAGGGGACAGGATATGTCACCTATGTAACTTAGAGCCAGAGACATAGTTGCACTACACATGTCATTGCCCGGCGTACTATGAGATACACGGCCGCTTCCACTGCCTGTTTAGAGAAGGTTTCGAACCATTTTCTGGAGTCATGCAATAAGAGGATCAGAGATGTCTCGGATTGTTCCTGCTAGAGCTGCGCAGACTTAGGGAGAGCTTGCTGAGGACATCAAGGAAAAGAAAGCCTCAGAGACGAATCAAAGATTTCTTTACACCAGCCAGGGGAGAGCCAGAGGAGCAGTCATCACAGTAGATCTCAAAGCCCACCCACACTAGAGGTACGTTGCTTGACCGAGCCACTGAGCTAGGCAGATCCAAACGCCCGCGACCTCGGGGGGTCTCCCACCATCGACGAAGGCTGCAACACAAGATACAGATCACTCTAGCTCGACATGCAAGACGCCCAGCCAGAGTACTGACCATCGAGGAGGTTGATGAGATTCGGTAGCGACGACCAATGAGAGATTTCATTTGAACCCACCAAACACCCCGCCCCCCCTCTCGTCTCAATTCCGAATGAGCTTCGGATTCATTTCCTTTTTCCTTAGTGTTTTAGTGTTAGTTCTTTGTAATTTCGGTACTCATACATGATATCAGATTCACCAATTGTAACTTTTTGGTCTCGTAGGTCATTTTGGCCTTTCGAAGACGTTAATATAACATCTCTCTCTCTCTCTCTCTCTCTCTCTCTCTCTCTCTCTCTCTCTCTCTCTCTTTTTGGGGAAAAAGTCAGGGCTGTATATTACTAGGGCTGTATATTACTAAGTACAATATAATCCCCAGCGGATGCCAAAATAGCCTATCACGTGGGGTGTACAAGCTGAATGTAAGGATGAGAGCCACTATAGTGACAACTCGACTAGAACAATCTCATGGTGGTCGGTGTGATGAGTGGAGGAGACACCACCGAGGAGGGGCATAATGCCACGTAATCTAGCCACCTGTAAGTGTGAAGAAGAGTGGGGATCGGGCCCAACGACGAAGGAAGGCAAATCGGCGAGCCTCGGCTGCGCGAGATGTACCTGAGGAAGAATCCCACTGCCAAATCAGGGTGTGAATGATGTCCAGCCAAATGGCGATGAGGATATCCTGAAGGAGTTGTGGAGCCGCACTTAGAATGTGAAGACAACGAGCTCTCCAAACATTCCATAGTGTAATGCTAGTGATGACTGAAAAAACCTCATCTCGTGTCTGAGAATCCCCCTGCCAAGCAATCTGTGGTAGCATAGCCAAAGTCCCTCGCCGATAACCAGTCGAGGTAAGCATAAAGGTTGGATCTGTGTCTGAGCCCTCATAGAAAAGATGCGGGCCGGGCATCGGCATCAACCATGAGACAAATCCCCAAGTGAGAAATCCATGTTGAACACCCGCTCTGCTAAGTAACAAGCAAACTGCAAGCCACACTACATGAGAAGTTGAGAATGACCAAAGACAGTGTGCAGGTGACTCAAGTAGTCGAAAAGGACAGCGAGTACATAACGGATCATGACCCATAGTAGCTAGCCAAGTCCCAACTGGAAGTCCCGCATGTGCAATCATCCACATGAAAAAAGAAATACGACGAGCCGCATGTAAATCCAAGATGGCTGACCAAAACTGTTGTAGATAGGCATGGGAGAGACCTCAATGTAACCAGAAACGCATACGAGTGGGCTACTCTGGTTGTTGTCTTATCAATGCTAACCTTCCAATCCTGCTGTAGATAGGCATGGGAGAGACCTGAATGTAACCAGAAACGCATACGAGTGGGCTGCTCTGGTTGCTGTCTCATCAATGCTAACCTTCCAATCCTGACAGTGTACTCAAAGAATGATACAGGTGCACCGGTAGGGTCAGAGTGAGGCCAATGCCACTCTCCTGGGTCCCAATAAAGCTGAGATAGGGCACGACCCTCCCACACCCAAAGCCTCCAAAGTGCAACATCAACGGAAGCGAAACGGGGGTCAACACAACGACGCTTCCCACGGGAGCCAACTACTCGTATGGCCTCCCATCGAGCGCCAGGGGAGACAAGGTGCGGAGAGGTGGCATCATATGTCAATCTAGTATGAATCCCCTGAGAGTAGTCAGTATCAACTGTGAACAGCATGGTGTCTAAACGAACTAATAAGAGAGTGCTCTGAGCAAAGAGGCCTTCCCAACCACAATGGGGAGGCATCTGAACCGTGCCTCGCATGACTGCATCCCACTGTAAAGGAACAGCGGAATCAATCTCAAGCAGTCTGTCTGTCACCCCGCGACCAATGTCATAATGTTCTACCACAAAATTTGCATCCAGCATACGTGTCTCATGAAACAACCGCATAGAGACAGCAGGGCCAGTGTCCCAAGCAGCCCAATCAATGTGAGTCCTCTCTCCAAGCTGACGAGGTGGATTAACCGAAGAATCAAGAACTGCATCATTCCAAATGAGAGGCTGGCGCTCAATCTCCTCACGACATGAGGGAGGTGAGCGTATGATAGCCCGTCGCATGGAAACCCAAATCTGAAGGAGCGATCGGATGAAGGGTGAGAGGGTGGTGGTGGACAAGGGGGCATCCGTAAAGAGAAAACGATACCCTGTATGCCAAGTATGACCATCTCTAGTGCCGAGGCGTGGAGTCACTGTGCAAAGAGCGGACTGAAGAAGCATCTTTCAAGGTTCTTGGCCGGGAAAAAGACCCCGAACAATAAGCTTGGTAAGAAGGGCGCGGCTCTGTAATTCTGGATCAATAATGCCAAGGCCTCCCTCTCACCTAGGACGAATAATCGTGGACCAGCGAGCTCGAGCACGAGTATCAGTAGTCCCATCTTTGCCACTCCATACCATACTCTAATACCCACAAAAAACAGGATTTGAAGACCATTCAACCTTATTATGACTTGATTGTGATGTGCGGCGCCGCGGTCAAGGGGAAGAGAAAGCAAGGGAGAGAGAGATTGAGAGCAAGGGAAAGAGAGAGAGAGATAGAGAGAGTCTTCAGGCTTGTTGCAAATGTGAAGGAAAGGGGTGAGGGGAAATAAAACCCCCAAAATCTGCCCGTTGGTGACCATTGGAGCCAGGAGGAAATCTGCCCATTTCTACCATTCCGGCCATTCCACCCGCTTCTGGCTCGTTCTAGTCCAAATGTTCCAATACCATCCTGTCATCCGGATTGCCCTGCCGTTCCAGGACCTTCCTTGCAACTCTGACCGGCCAGAACACCGTTCTGCTTTCCAGACCAGTGGGAACGTGTTCCCTATTAACTATGTCAAATACGCCAAGGATCCGCAGTACGCCAGTTTTTTGAAGAATCGCCACCTTGACGAAATTCATTCGGGATGGCATGCCTACATTCATTCACCTCTCAAGTCGGCAACAAAACAGAAACCTATGCTGAGTACAAATAAGCAAAGACTGTACTCGCATGATGGGTTTGACATCGCGATAGAGTAGCAGGTCAACAAAGTTATGAAGTCTTCAAACAGCTCTCGAAAGAAAAGTCACGGAGCAGATTACCCGGGCTACCTAGGTCAGCAATCTACATTCGAAGCAATTAGCAGATCCAAGAAGCGTGTACGCTTTGAAAGTGATTCCAATTCATCTTCGTCTTTAAATAGCTTTGGGAGTTCCTCTTCCTCCGACTCCAGGGGGGAGGACAGGAAGCATTGGAAGTGGAGAAAGACTCGCAAGAGCAAGAAGAACAAACGACCCAAGAAGAGCAGATCACAAACACAGAGACGTTTTGACAATTCTAATGAGGATACGTCGTCCTTGGACATTTCTAATTTGAAGGAGTCAATGTTTGGAACGAGGCAAAGACAAGGTTACCGATTGAATCAGTTTGATCAGCTTGAGAAGAAGGGTGGGAAGACCAAAGACTTCAAAGAGGGTGAGCAAGCACTCATACTTGATACCTTTTTGAGATATAAAGATTCCCATAGAGCTCTTGCCTTCACACAACAAATCGACATTGTTATTTTGAGAGGACGCTTTCTTCCTATTTAAAAGGCAATACCTAGACTTGGTGGTCGACCCTACTTTTGCAAAAGGAAGCACCCACATTACGGATAAAGTTCAAACGAGTTTTCATCTCCGCATGGCTCATCAAAGAGTATGAGGAGGATAATCGCAGCATGGAATCATCTTCGGATCACCAAAGAAGACACCCTGGACGACTATTGCCAAAAGTTTTGACATACCTTTCTATCAGCTTCCTCCTTCAAGAAAATTACCTTTACGCAACAAGTTGAGCCGTTTTGTTGCGGTTTGCCCAAGGAGATCCGGCGATATTGTTTACAAAAGAAGGTGGACTCCGTTCAGCGACTCATGGGTCACGCCAAACAAGAATGTGGTATGCATACCGGCACACTGACATACCCAACAGACAGGCCATTTTTTGCTCAACGGGGGCCAAATCAACCCAATGGTAACAAGAAGAAGGGGAAGCAACAATAGAAGAAACCAACCGGCCCTAGACTGTCAGCCGAGCAACGAGTTGAATACTACAAAGAGGCAAATGTTATGGATGCAGGGAGAAAGGGCACGTTCTTGCCAAGTGCCCTAACAAAGCATCCAATGATCACGCAAAGGACAAGCTAGAGAGTTCCAAAGAAGCTGAGGAGCGAGCAAAGAAAGGAGAGACAAAGGCAGCACTGCTTCCAGACTTTGTGGGGACCGACCCAAAAGAGATTGACAAAAGTGCGGAGCTCTGCGGAGCATGGGGCAAAGTACAAGATCAAGAAGTCCTTGTCTTCTTCGACGAAGGAGCCAAGGCCAATTTCATTTCGACGGAATTGGCGGCTCGCCTTGGAATCACGCCGTAGGAAATGGGATCGCCAATGGAGGCAATTCTAGCGGGACCAGAACGGGATGTTGCCGTTACACCTGTCATAGGCAAACTTTGGTTGCATTGTCAAGGGTAGATAGGTAATAGGGCACAAGGACTTTTACATCATGCCTTTGGAAGAGTGTGACGTCCTTTTGGGAATCCAGTGGTGCCACAAGAACAGCGTCAAAGTCGATTACATGGCAAGAAAGGCAACGTTGAAGAACGAGAAGGGTAGAGATATTATTCTTGATGTAAAATTAAAGGGCGAGTCGGTCCCACTTGTATCGGCTTCCATTGTTTCAAAATTAACGAAATCCAATCTTTTTGTTTACTCGATCTACTTTGAATGAGCTAGATGACAATAAAACGTCAAATTTGTCAGATCCAGAGAAGGAACGACAAGACTTTCTAGCTCAAGCCGATTGTTTCTCTGAGGGTTTGCCTGGAGAGTTACCTTGTCAGCGACCTGAAGATCACACGATTAATTTGATTCTCGGCAATACGCCACCAAAGTGGCCACCTTATAGAGTAAGCAAAGCCCAACATAAGGAAATTATGAACCAAGTGAAAGAGCTTCTGGGAAAGGGTTTGATTCAACCCAGTACATCACTGTATTGTTCGCCAGTGTTACTTGTATTAAACAAAAATGGATCTTGAAGAATGTGCATTGACTATAGAGCTCTCAACAAAATCACCATCAAGAACAGGTTTCCAATACCCAAGATATACTAGACAAATTACACGGTTCTACATGCTTTAGCAAAATCGACTTCAAAAGTGGCTATCATCAGATAAGGATCGCTCCTAGAGATGTATGCAAGACCGTGTTTGGGACGTCCTTCGGTTTGTACGAGTATTTGGTGATGCCTTTTGGTCTCACAAATGATCCTGCAACATTCAACAGGATGATGGACATGATTTTCAGGATATACCTTTGTGGACACCTTTTTCGACGGCATCATCGTATTCTCCAAGAGTGAAGCCGAGCACAGACACCATCTCTTACAGGTTTTTCAGGCATTACGGCAACACATATTGGTGGTTAATAGAAAAAAGAGCGAGTTTTTCTTGCCAAATATACACCTTTTCAGAGGGTGTAAAGATGGATCCGGCCAAAGTCGAAACTATTCGAGACTAGCCAGACTTAAAAGAATGTAATTGAAGTTCGCAGCATTTTGAGCTTATGTTCATACTACAGGCAGTTCATTCGACAGTTCGCAAAAATTGCTCCTCCCCTACACACTTTCACTTAGGAAGGAGTTCCCTTTAGTTGGGGACCATCAAAAATTGTTGCATTCAAGACTCTTAAGGAGAAATTGACAACCAATCCGGTGTTGATTCTACCAGATTTGCAGAAAAAATTTAAGGTTTATTGTGATGCGTGTGGACGCAATCTAGGGGCGGTCTTAATACATGAGGGCCATGTTGTAGCTTATGTGAGCAGAATGTTCTCATGAACCGAGCGGGTTGCACAGATCTACAAGAAGGAGCTATTGGCAATCATACATGCTCTTACTGAGTGGCGCCATTCTCTACTCAGAGGAGACTTCCAGAGTTTGAGATACTTCTTGTCCCAGAAAGAGCTTTCAAATAAGCAGATAGATAGGCAAACATTTTGTCGCAGTTTCATTTTCAGTCGATGTTAAGGAGAATAAGGTCTCGGTGGTAGACGCATGGTCTTGAGCGCCCCAGATATCCGCTATTTCGGTGATACACAATCAGAACTTCGAGGATATGATTGATCAGTATGCCACACATTCATAATTCACAAACATCTTTGACTGGTTGCAGAGTGGGGAGACAATTGCAAGCTATGCTCTTAAGGAAGGTTATCTAATGCGAAAGAAAATATTGTGTGTTACTCAGGGGTTAAGGAACAAGGTCTTGACAAAGTGCACATTCTCTTGGGCATAGAGGCATCAAAAGCACCTTGAAAGGTGTGGAAAAATATTTCTATTGGCCAAGGGTCAAAAAGAATTTGCACAAGTTTGTTCCCAATTATTTGGTGTGTCAAAAGGTCAAGTTTGACCGACACAAGACACTTGGTCTCTTCCAAACTTCACTCATTCCTAATTGATGTCACAAACTGTTGACGTGTCAAAGCCAAGAAGAAGGGAGTCAACTTGCAGATGTTGGTCGAGGGGCCTAAACCCTAAGAAGAACAAGTAACAGAAGAAGTCCTACCAACTTATGGGGACCCCATCCGATGGGGCCCCAAGTGACATAAAGGAAATAAAGCAGGACCCACACACACACAAAAGAAATTGTGTAGCTACTGGTGATGTGGCAGATTTCCAAAAACTACGCTAGCTGATGACGTGGCAAGTTGTATGAATTTCCGTGCTTTGCGTTGGTTGATGACATGGCAGGCTGTACGGATTTTCGTAAATTACGTTGGCAGCTTTTTGAGCCAGAAGCTTTTGAGTTTGAAGGCTTTTCATGGAAACTGCTTTTCAAGCCAAGTGCCTTTAAATATGAGGTTAGGGCTCATTCTCTAGCATGCTTCCTGGAGAAGGTGCAGAGTCTGGAGTTCCGGCTTGTACTGTGTTGATACAATATAAAGAAATACCGAAAGGGGCGCCAAGGTTTGGGGCCAATATTCTTTGGGGTGGAATTTTGCCACTCCGTGTTGCGTGTGGTCTCTCTCTTCCAATTGTTATTTGAAGTGCTTAAGGTTGTTCAGTCTGTTCTTTTCTATTGGCACGTGGTGCTCGTCTTGTGACAGACCTTGGGAGAGTATAACTATCACAAATTGATGACGTGGCATGACCCTACAGATGATGTGGCAACAGACAGTACGGATTTCCGAAATTTGCGATGGTATGCTGACGTGGCAAACAATACGGATTTTTGCGTTTTGCGCTGACAATTGCTGACGTGGCAGGCTATATTGATTTCCGCAAATTATGTTGATTGCTTTTTTGGCAGTTTTTGGAGCCCATTGCTTTTGGGGATTATTGCTTTTGAGTTTAAAAGCTTTTGGATCAAGTTGCTTTTGAGTTTATATGCTTTTGGGGCTTTGCTTTTGGCATCCCTTGTAAGAATAAATAAACCCAAGGGGGGTCTCACTTCTCCAAGCATCTGGACGTAGAGTCTGAGAGCGAGCACCCACAGTAGTTGTACTTTGCTCAAAGATTAATTTAAAAGAAATACCGAAAGGGGCGCCAGTCTTTGGGGCCAATCTCTCTTGGCACGAAACTACGTCGGGCCGTGTCAACTCTTGAATTGTAAAGTGCGAGCTGTCCTAGAATATGAGTCAAGAAGTGAAGAGAAGGAATTATCCCACATGCAGTGGGGCAAGGCTGTAGAGCTACTTAAAGCTCATTTCATGAATGAATAAACACAAGTCTATTTTGCATTACATCTCCCTTGTTTATGGTGAGCTTGTGATGGCTTAGCAAATACTCGAGATCGTGTTTATGAGTCCAAGTTAATTGATCTTGAAACCTAATTTGCTTGAGTGATAATCTAGCCATCACACACTCACTTGTGTGCACGACGTTTCGCTTCCATCCACCCTAGCTAGCATGATCCCATTCCCATCAAGTGGTATCAGAGCACCAGGTTATGCTAGCTAGGTTTATTGCCATGCAATTGTGTGTTAGTGTGATTAGCACTTGGTAGGATTCGCATTCCTTTGCATTGCATAATTTCCTTTTGTTTAATCACGTCCTAATCACTCTTTTGAAGCTAATCAACAATGGGATATGTGTTAGAGTGACACCATCGTTGCTTCGCCGTTTTGTACAACTAGTGGAAGTCCCTGATTGGCCACCCATCGCACATCATGTAGATTGCATGGGCAGACATTTTTAGCACGTGTCCAGCCGGTCATGTTTTGAGCCTCGCTAGGTGCACACATTTTTAGCCATTTTTGGGATTTTATGTTTTTTGCACCAGTTACACATTTTTGTCCTACCTCAACCTAAGATTCTATAAATAGAATCCTTAGGGTCTTGCAGTCATTCAGATTGTGTATTGAGAGCATCATTTGCAAAGCACCTGTGTTTTCTCTCTCTCTCTCTCTCTCTCTCTCTCTCTCTAGCGTTTTCAGCGAGCGTGGCTCGCACTCTTTCTACTGCTCACTCTCACATGGTAACAGTCGCCAAGACGCGGAGAATCTGCATCGATCCCTCCTCCTAAGGCTAGCGCTAGCACTTCTGCCGGTTTCAATCGCGGCAAAACTCAAAAAACGCTGATCGCCGTTTTTCAGCCCTAGCGTTTTTTGCAAGAACAGCCAGCGTTTTTTCATCCTCGCCTTGATTTGCAACCTCCTTCTCTAGCGCTCCCCTTCAACAGCAAAAACGCACCCCAAACGGCATCAGATCAGCCAGCGTATCCAGACCATGTTGCGTTTTCTGGACAGATCTATGTTTTCAGATCTTGTTATTGTGCACTTCCTGCGTTTTCTGCAAACCCTAAGCCTCTTGCACGATCGGGAGCGGCCAAAACTTTCAGGCTCGCTTAAATCTCTATTACAGCAGCGTTTTCAGCACCCACAGCAGTGTTTTTTTAGGGCAGACAGCACGCTGAATTTTTACCCTTTGTGCGGTTGATCACTCCCTTGCTCGTCAGGACACCATCCAGTGGTTGTCTGCACGGTTATCTTGGACTACTATAACCTTGGGAACGATACCTTCATCGGCGACTTGCGATCTTATCGATCTACCTTTGGGACTTCTCTCTGAGCACACGACATGTCGACTCCGAAGCAAAAGGGATAACAACAACAGTCCCAGAAGGGGACCACTACATCTTTTGCGACTACGGCCACTTCCACTTCTGCGACTACGTCGGCATTACCTTGTCTCTGCTGAAGGCGACATCACCTCGGCACGCATGGCTGGCCTCTTACTATTCAAGCTTCCCCCACGCTTCGATCCCTACTTCCAGAGTTTGCTCACATCTGGACATACCTCTTTTCCCACTTGGGACGAGATTCTCCCTTCCCTTAGACAGATTGCGGGGCACTCCGCATTCCGAGCCGGCGGTGTTGTTGATGCAGAAGGAGCTTTGATAGCTCAAGGACGTAACAAGAAAGGTAAAGGTAAGAAGAAGAAGAAGAAGAAGAAGAAGGACATCGAATGTTACCATTGCCACAAGAAAGGACACAGAGAATCAGAATGCAGAAAGAAGCGAGACGAGGCCAACAAGGAGAAACAGACAGCCTCGACTGCAGTTGTAGCCTCACATGAGACGACGGGGACCGCTCTTGTCCCCAACGACGGACCACGCTCTTGCTACATCCCAGTCAGGTACTTGGGTTGTTGACAGTGGAGTCACCACTCACATGACTACCCAACAATTATGCTTTAGCTCTCTCAAGGAGACTCACGGGCAGACCGTCACTATGGGTGACAACCATGAGATTCCAGTGTCTGGCACAGGCCACATTACCCTCTTTCGTTCTATCTCAGACCCGAAGTTCAGTTCAGCGGAGGCGCTTTACGTTTCGGACAAGGCCTTCAACCTCCTCTCTGTGTCGAGTTTGGACTCTGAGGGAGCTGACATACACTTTGGGGGTGGCACAGTCACCATTTCTGATTCTACGACAGGTACTATCCTTGCACATGGTGAGCGCGATGGTTCCCTATACCACCTCACTGCTCTTTCGTCTAGGACCACGGAGTCTTCTTCTCTATGGCATGCAAGATTTGGACATCTATGTTATCAGTAGCTTCAGCAAGCTGCTAGGACCTCTATGGTGGAGGGTTTACAGCAATACGCTCCTCATCAGGCGTATGCGAGGCTTGCCAGATGGGCAAGCAACACAGGGTTGCCTTTCCGAAACAAGCATCCAATAGAGCTTCGGCACCACATGCACTGGTTCACATTGATCTATGTGGCCCGATGAGCACTCCTTCATTTTCTGGCTCACAATTCTTGCTTGTGCTTGTGGATGATTTCAGCAAGTATACTTGGGCTTCGTTCTTAAAGCTCAAGTCGGACTCCGGAGGCTTTCAGTTTCGTTCGAAATTACTTGCACGTCAAATGTATTCACTCAGAAAGAGGGGGTGAGTTCACCTCGAAGGACTTTGCACAATGGTGCAAGTCAGGGGGCATCCAATGCCAGCTAACTACTCCTTACACTCGTTCCCAGAACGGAGTTGTTGAGCGGAAGAATCGGACTATCACGGAGATGGCTCGTGCGATGCTTGCGCGTGCTTCTTTGCCCTGGGTTTACTGGGAAGAGGCGTGCAACACGGAGGTTTACATCCAGACCGTTCTCCTACCCATGCTTATGACTCCTTATCAGGCTTACTACGGGCGCAAGCCCTCGGTCTCACACTTTCGAGTTTTTGGGTGTCCGGCCGTTGTCCATGTGCCATAGGAGAAGTGACAGAAGTTAGACTTCAAAGCGAAGAAGCTCATCTTCTTGGGCTATTCACGAGAGTCTCATGGATACCGGCTTATGATCCTGACGCCAAGACCACCACAGTTAGCCGTGATATGACTTTCATGGAGCTCTTCAGCACACCTACAGAGGGGGCAGCATCCAAGCCTATCCCTTCCCTACCTCCTCCTCGTCCACCTCCTACACCTAATCCTATCCCTGTTCCTGTTCCTGTTCCTGTTCCTATTCCCTCTACACCGCAGCCAATTACTTCACCCAATCATGCCATGTCAAATTCTGATTTTGATATGGATGATGGTTCTCCTTCGTGGAGGCGGTCCCACCTCGCAAGGAGAAGTTAGTTCCTAGTTGGCTCTACTCTACGGTTTTACCAGATGCGCCAAACCCTGGACAACCTCGACGTTTTGCACGCCTCAAGGACAAGCAAGTTTATGATGCCGCAGAGTTCGTGATCTTTGCAGTCATGTCTCAGATTCAAGCTTCACCAATTGAGTCTTCCTCGGTGGAGGAAGCACTCCAGTATGATTGTTGGAAGCGTGCCACGCAAATAGAGTTGGACGCTATCGAGCGGAATAAAACCTGGACTTTGGTTCCTAGGCCCAACAAGCGGAAGGTGGTTTCTACGAAATGGATTTTCAAGACAAAGTACAAGGCCAATGGTTCCCTCGACAAACACAAAGCGAGACTTGTTGCTCGGGGTTTTACACAACGCCCAGGCATGGACTTTGATGAGACCTTTGCGCCCGCCGCTTGCATGACTACCATACGCACAGTGTTTGCTCTCGCAACCAACTTTGGTTGGCCCATCTTCCAGATGGATGTCAAAAGTGCGTTTCTAAATGGAGATTTGGAAAAAGAAGTTTATGTGGAGCAACCTTCTGGGTTTCGTATACCAGGCAAGGAGGATTGGGTCTATCAGTTGTGGAAAGCATTGTATAAATTGAAGCAGGCTGGACGACAATGGTACCTCACACTTGACCAATTTCTCGTGAAGCTAGGGTTACGGCGTATCCATTAAATTCCAACTGTTATGTTGTTTGTGATGGCTCTTTGGTTGCCATAGTGATTGTCTATGTGGACGATCTCATTTTCACAGGCTCTTGGACCAACAGGATCAAGTCGATCATGAAAGCTATAAGGACGCATTTCGAGATGACTAATCTTAGGCTTCTTCACTATTTTCTTGGATTCGAGATTTTTCAGACACCAACCAGCATCTTCTTAAGTATGCGAAGGCTATCTTGGAGAGATTCCAGATGACAGGCTGCAGACCGATTGACACTCCTCTTGAGGCCAGAGAGAACGTATCGCTTCACGATCCTTCCCCATGGATTGACTTGGAGCAGTACAGGAATGTTGTTGGCTGCCTCGTATGGCTGACTTATTCCCGACCAGACATTTGTTACACAGTTTCTGTCCTCAACTCCTTCAACACCCGACCTCGTCAACGACATTGGCAATGTGCCCAACGTACTTTGTGGTACATCAGCGGCACCTTGGACCATGGTGTGTTCTATGGTCCCTCCAAGGGTTGCACCTTACTTGGTTGGTGCGCTTCAGATTGGGCAGGAAATCCAGATACTCGGCGCTCTACTATAGCAGTAGTTTTCACACTCGGCTTGGGACCCATTTCATGGAGCAGTAAGGCGGCAACCCACCGTTGCGCTATCTTCTACAAAGGCGAAGTACAGAGCAGCTTACTATGCTACTTGTGAGGCCATATGGCTACGGAGATTACTAGGAGAATTGTGTTTTCCCCAGACTGCTATGACCAGAGTTACCCGGAACGCGGAACGGGAATTGTGACGGGCCTCCCTGCGAAACGTGGGAACGGGAAGGGGTCCAAAACGGGAACAGCGCAGAATGGGAGGCTAAAAAAACACCAAATAATGTTATTTTTAGCGTTATGTGCTTAAATACAAGTAGTACAGGATTCCTTTGACTTTACTACCCACAAAAAACACGATTCGAAGACCATTCAACCTTATTATGACTTGAGTGGGATGTGCGGCACCCAGAGTACATAGTACATACACAACATTGAACAAACACAATGCCCATACACAATTGTCAATAACATATGTAATTACATATTAGAGCTCTCAAATAATTGCAAGAGTAGAAGTCAGAGATAACACTTTTCACTTGATTCTGGCTAACAAGGCCCGCCAACGAGCTACAAAAAAAACCAAAAATAACATATACCATAATGAGAGTTGAGACTACAAGGGGGCCAAACGAGTGACCACAATACCAAAAGACTGAAGGTGACAAATACCATAAAGATGCTAGTAGCTACAAATGTCAAAGAGGGCAAGGCTCAAGCAGCCATACAAAAAGGTAAAGATGATGGAAGTCCTAAAGTTGCAACTCTCAAGCCTCAAGAGTCGAGACTCAAGAGCCACTAGCCTGAGAGGCCTCCCAATTCGTAGTAGCCGGCTATAAATCATGCACACCCTCCCATTCCTCATCATCGAGCTCTAGGCCCAACTCGATCTCAGCCACAGATGAAGTACCTGGTGTTGGTGGATGCGCATCTCCACCAGCCTGAGGAGCCTCTTGCTCCATCTCCCACTGTGTAAAAGGATCTGTCTGTTTATCTATACTCTTGCAAAGCATTTTCAAATTTGTGCTGACAAAGACAAGATCATTAGCCTTCTCCACTCCAAGCCGATTCCTCTTCTTGGAAGCAATATGACTAAAGGTACTCCACAATTGCTCCAAGCATGAGGTACTAACTGACTGGCTGAGAATACGGATCGCCAATCTCTGAAGCTCAAGGCCATCATAGCCATAGTCCTCCCACCATAGCACTGAACCTATCTTCCTGCTATCGATGTGAGCATCTGAACAGCCAAATGGCCCCCGCATCTCTCTGTACTGTCTCAACTGATCTTTGACAATGCATCGCCCATCTCTGTCTAGAACCATCTTGTTTAAGATCTCTGTAAATTGGTTCATGGCTTCTCTATTTGTCTCTTGCCCTGCACCTTGGAACTCTGGATCCACCATGTACGCTGCCCCGTGTAAAGGAGAGGCATATGAATTCCACCTCAAGCTGCAAAGCGCATGGATCTCCTCATATCGCTCTCTACTTTCGACTCAAGCTGTGCAAGTTGCTCGATCATGAGGTCCATTGCCGCATAAATCTTGCCAATGCAAGGATCCATGCCATCAAGAACTCGAAGCAAATGAACCACCGGTTTTACCTGTGCGTCTAGACTCTTGAGCTCCTTCCAAAACTCAAGATCCTCTGCCTTATCCTTGCACAAAATCCCTACAATTGTCTTTGCATAAGGGGGGGTGGTGAACTCATCACTGATGAAGACCTCTCGGACCGCATTTTGACATTCGAACAGCCTGCGCACAAGAAGAAAGTTGAATGCGCGCGGGGTGTCTGAATACTTTAGAAGCACTTTGCCGCCCGACCTCTTGAGGTACTCACTCCGAACCAAGTTGTGATTGTTGATGAAAGTAACAATCTTCACTGCATCAGCAATGACTGGAGCAATCCAGTCTAGCTTGCCGATGTCTTTTAGAAGGTTGTTCAAAGCAGTGTGCCATGCAAAAGCACACTGTCACATGCGGATAGTGGCCCTCTATAATAGCTATTGCTGCCCTGTTTGATGTCTCCCCTTCTGTGACAAAGGCCACCACGTGTTGCTCACCGATCGATTCTATGGCCACTGTCCACTCTGCAGAGAGAACATCAGCGGACTTGCCACTCTCGATGGCATCATAAGAGTGCACAAAGTACATCTTTCCACTCGAGTATGCGACGAAACCATGTATAGATCTCTTCCTTGTATCGGTCCACCCGTCGGCAATGAGGGAAACGCCATGTTTTGCCCAAAGACGCTGAATATTGAGTGTTGCTTGCTCCACGATAGCCTTCTCTAGATCAAGCAAAGTAGTTCGGAGCGCCTCTGAAGATGGCCGCACATAGCCGGTGCCATACTCTCCCATCCGTTGCGCCATGACTTTCCAATACTCCGACCTATTTCGATCAAACATAGAAGAGGTTAGTATCAAAAGGGCAGAAACGACGATAACGGAAGAAATGAGAGAGAAGATTGATAAATCATAAAACATACCTCGCCGCGACAAATGGGATATGGTCGTGATAGAAGAATCAGGCCATGGCCGCATCCACCTCTTCCTTCTTCTTTGGATCCCAAGAGGTGGCAAGGGTCCTTTGGCGACGAATCGGACTCGATGAAGATCCATCAGCACCTAAACCAGGTAGAGAGGAAGAAGGGAAAATGAGGGTCTTTGGGTCGATACATTTGCGTGCGGGCTTGGCTTTATGGTTGAATTGCCGATCCTTTTCCTCGAGCTCCTTCCTCTTCTCGATGGTTACGTTGGTGCAAAATTTTACCTCATGTCCTGGCACTCGAAGAAAGTGTGTCCTCACTTTGTCATGCCCCCCTTTCGGCATCTAAGAGCATAGCTTGCATGCCCATGCACGAGAACCTCCCGCCGCCGACCAAGTGCCCTCCAAGGTCACTTCATCCCACCACGACCATTCCTTCGCATTTTGAGTGTTGCCCCCATGAACGGAGGGGGTTGTACGAGAAGAAGAGGCCATGGAGTGATGGATGATGAAGACAAAATAGAATCGCGATAGAGAGCTTGAGAGAGGCTTCACTTCTTGAGAAGTTGAGAGTCGAGCCCAAGAGAGAGAGAGAGCTTGAGCCTTGAAGCCTTGAAAAAAGAGAGAGCTTGAGAGCCTTGAAGGCTTGAGCCTTGAGCGCTTGAGAGCAAGAGAGAGCTTGAGAGCCTTGAAGGCTTGAGGCTTGAGAGCTTGAGCAATGAGTAGACCGTAGCGCCGAGGGGAGGTTGAAGCTTGAGAGCAAGAGAGAGAGCCTTGAGAAGTTGATTGAACTTGAGAGCAAGAGACTCGAGTGAGCTTGAGAGGAAAGGGTGAGGGGGTGGCTAGTTATATAGGAAAATGTATGAGGCCTAAAGTCTATGAGGCGTTTTTTACAGCTTTTTCAAAATTGCCCATTAAAGACCGTTTTTCAAAAATGCCAATTTTTGTCCGTTCCAGGACCGTTCCAACCTTCCGTTCCGATTTCAAGCCAACTGTCGGAACAGGCTGCCGTTCCGAGGCGTTCCGGTGAGGGGGTGGCTAGTTATATAGGAAAATGTATGAGGCCTAAAGCCTATGAGACGTTTTTTACAACTTTTTCAAAATTGCCCGTTTATGACCGTTTTTCAAAAATGCCCGTTTCGGTCTGTTGCAGGCCGTTCCGGCCGTTCCGGCCGTTCCAGGTCCGTTCCAACCTTTCGTTCCGGTTTCAAGCCGATTGTCAGAACGGGCTACCATTCCAAGGCGTTCCACCAATTTCCAACCGGCCAGAACGCCGTTCCGACTTTCCAAGCCTGAATTTGTTCGTTCCCCGGTAACTCTGGCTACGACTAGTCTTTTGTGCGACAATCAGAGTTGCATTGCTATTGCTAAGAACCCTATCTTTCATGCTCCAACAAAGCACATTGAGATGCAGTACCTGTCACGAGGATGTGGAAACTGCTAACCTTAGTTGTTGGTTTCTTTCCAATGATTTTTGTTTAATTTTTGAGACCCTCTAGTTGCAAATGGTCTGACATTGTATGGCCAATGTGAACGGTTTCACCCGCAAACGGGAAGTTGGTCGGCACTGGAACTCGTAAGTAAAAGGATGTCTAGGCTCAGTTCAAGATCATGTAGGTACCCTCGTCGCACTTAGCAAGTTGGTGGATACTAGAAAGTGAACTCAATAAAGGCATAAAGTCAAGGTGGGATCACCAACAGAAAGTATCCGACAGTTGGGCCACATTGCACTTTTGGATGCGGTCCCAATGAGGATAGATGGTCAGACGACCAGTGGGAGCCCAACGGAAGCATCTCCTAAAAATTAGGGAACTGCTATTATGGGCCATGAAATGTGTTCGCGTCATTACCTTCGGAATGACGAGAGGAACATTTTATTACGCTGCTGCAAAGTCAACTGATGCACCAGTTGAGAGATTTTTAAGCAGAAAGCCCAATGCGGGGAATTGGCATGTATGAATGCCAAGTGGCACTTTTTGGCTAATTTACCAAGTTTGGGAGAACACAACTCGTAACTGACTTACTGGAGCAGTTTTGGAAGCTGATAACTGTGATTTTCAGCAATCTCTCTCCATTTTTGAGCTTCCCATGACTTTACCTAAGACTAAGGAGCTCATTTTCAGCATTGGAAGGCATCAGATGCATGTTTACAGGGCTGTTTTGCTGCGTTTTCAGCGATACGCAGGTTTTGGCAGTCATGGAAATCTTTTCCTTTTTGTGTCTATTTGTTCACAGATGCATTACAGGTCAAGGGCAGTAGAGGGGCCGCTCGATTTATGCTGGGGGATGCTTCATTGAGAACCTGTCACAGGTTAAGAGCTATGGAGTGCTTTCTTTCCCTCCAATGTACAGTGTGGTGCTAGGAGTGATGCCCTCCACGCTACTCACTGCTCTCTCTCCCCCCTACGTGCAGTTATGTGATGCCCCACAAGAGTGCTCTTCATTTGACTATGTACAGCTGTGTGGGTTCATGCTTTTGTGCTGAGGCAAGAGCCTCCTTGAGCAGGAACAGGGGTAGCTAGCTGCTACTCCAAAGCAGGCACCGGTGAGGGTCATAACCTCACCGTACAGATGCAAATTCAGCGCTGTGTATGCCCAGAAAATTGATTGTTTTTCAGCCATACGGACGCCAAAATCTTTGGAAACCGTGCCCCACTGGCGGAGAACAATCCGGGGACCGTTTGGGGCTGAAAACAGGGCAAAAACCAGTAAATACAGCGAGCTGAATTTACTGTTTTTGGGCTGGAATCAGAGAGTATACGCCAGCAGAAGTGAGTTCCAACAGGGAAATTGGTTTCGCGCAAGTTTTGGGGCTGTTATGCTGCCGAAATTTGGCCAAATCAAGTGGTATCTAGTTGGATATAGACAAAGGATTCCCAGGACTCTACTTTGTGAATTTACCCTCTCAAAGAATAAAGAAATACCGAAAGGGGTGCCAATTTTGGGGCCTACAAGTTGTCGGCGTCTGCTCGAGGCATTCTAGCTTCCGAGCCGTGTTTCAAGTGTTAATTCCCTCTCTTTGCAAAGTGCTCTGCGTGTGTGTCGAAAGTAAAGAATTTCGGGTGAAAGCCAACCCCTACCGCCCTACGGCCGGTTTCAGTACCACTTTGTTCGGGAGCAGGTTTTGGCTGGAGATCTTCATTTGGAGTATGTTTCTACAGCGGACAATGCAACAGACATCTTCACGAAGGCTGTACCTCAGCGGACTTTGGCTTCTCACCTTCGACTCCTCTGTGTTGTCTCAGCATCCGGTGCTGAGAGAGTTACACCACCGTTGCTTCGCCATTTTGTAAGGAGAGTGATTGTCCCAGGTTGGCTACCCATCGCACATCATGTAGAATGCATGGGCGGACACTTTTCAGCGCGTGTACGGACGGTCATTTTCTGAGCATGGCTGGGTGCACACATTTTTAGCCATTTTTGCGCTTTTATGTTTTTTGTACCAATTACACATTTTTGCCCTACCTCAACCTAAGATTCTATAAATAGAATGCTTAGGGTCTTGTAGTCATTCAGATTGTATATTGAGAGCATCATTTGCAAAGCACTTGTGTTCTCTCTCTCTCTCTCTCTCTCTCTCTCTCTCTCTCTCTCTCTCTCTCTCTCTCTCTCTCCACGTTTTCGGCACGCGTGGCTCACTCTTTCTGCTGCTCACTCTCACAATATGCACCCTTGAAAGGATGTGCCACAACCCACGTTCATTAAGCTGATGAAGGATGATTAGTCATGATTAGGAGTTGCTAATACGCACTTATGTATCAATGATCGCATTTTAGATTGCCCTTTGTGATGATTTTTCTCTAGTTTTTCCCTTAAAAAATTTAATTGACTTCCATCCTTTCCTTGCATTACGTACATCATCTCGAAGCTCTCAAGACAATCTTTCCGACAAGGTTTTCAGCTCTACAAAACGAGCTCGAGGGCTCCCTCATACCCATGCCCAAGTTTGTTGCCTAAAATAGGTGTGTGTATGTGTGCACTCTGTCGAAAGTAAGGATAAAAGTATGTTGTTTTGTCCTCTTCACAAGTTGGAGGGGCCCAAGGTCACGGGGTCAAGCCTCTGCCGATTTTTGCTAAGGTGGGACGTGGGCGGAATCAAAAGGGCAGCTTAAATCAGGTAAATTCTTCTGGCAGGTCCGCAGGAGCCTGTTCACACGACGTTGACAACACGCCCCCCCTTTTTTGAAGCCCAAGCGGACGCCACCCGCTATTCACTGTGTCCTATAGCGGGGTCGGGTCTGTAAGAGGGAGTGCCCGCAGTTTCCTCCGAAACTCCGACATCCACTACAGGAGGACCTTCCCACGGCTTTGCTCTGAAACTCCAACATCCACTGCAGAAGAGAGAGCTCCAACCATCGAAATTCAAAAGCCTTCAAGCATCGAAAAGAAAGCAATACATCGAGCTACATCAAGCTTTAAAGGCTTCACCATCAAAAACTCCAAGGCAAAGCAAAAGTCGAAATTTTGCGAAGAGGAGCTTCACAAAATTTAAAGTAATTCTCTCTCTCCCTCTTACTATTAACCATAAAAAAAAAATGCAATCCAAGCACAACTACTTTTGCAATGTTTATAAAATCCACATTTGATCTTTTATTTGTACTCGTGTAAAGAGGTTGACACTGGTTAGGAGAGTCTCCTAAGCTAAGACCCCTCTATTAGCGCAATGGAAGAGAAGGGGCTTGGGAAATTTAACGGGGAGGGCTTTCATACTTGGCGAACCAAGTTGAAAGGCTACTTAATGAAAAAGCAATTGTGGGGAACTATTGGTGCACAAGAAATGACAAAAGCTATGAATGCACAAAATCAAGCCAAGGACGAGCAGGCATTAGGAATCATAATCACTGCATTATATGACAATTATGTACATTTTATTGATGATTACGATACCTCATCAACTGCATGGGAAGCACTAGAAAAAAACTTTGGAGCTAGGGAAAAGAAAAGCAAAGCAAGCTTATAGAAAGATCTATACAAATTGCAAATGGAACATAACGAAGATATTGCAAGCTTGGTCAATCGCCTCGACCACACAACTAGCTTATGTAAACAGTGCAGTATCAAAGGAGGACAAAATCGCGGTTCTTCTAGTAGCCTTACCACCTAGCTTTGACCAGATTATGACCATCATTGAAGAGAAGGATCCAACACCAGATTTTCAAGATGTCATCAACTCTTTAATGTCCGAGGAAAAGAAGGCAAGGGAGGAATGCTACTTCAGGGGGAGGAGCTTTTGCAGTTGGCAATGGTTAGAAGACTTGTTTCAAGTGTGGCAAAGAAGGCACATAGCAAAGGACTGTCTAGCGTCGAAGACTTGCAGCAGTTGCGGGAAGAAAGCTCACCTTCCTTCCAAGTGTTTCAAAAGGGACAGAGGAAGCACAAGCAGAAATCCAAGGCCCAAAGTGTATTTGGCAGAAGAAGACAAAAGATGAAGAAGAAGAAGGCGGCAATAGCCTTCTAGTCTACGGTGACATTCTCTAGCTTTTTTGTTTTGCCTTTCCCTTTTTGTTTGGAGATAGCTAGAACTAGCTTGGTCTCGGTTTTATACATCTGTTCAAGGGGAGGTGTTTGAGTATCTCTTGGATTAGAGATAGTTTGTCTCCTGGATTGGGGATGTTCTTTTGCTCTTGGATTGGAGTGTGCCAGAGATGTCATTTTCTTCAATTTCTTCCTAGTCCAAACCTCAAGGGGAGGATTGTAAAGTCTGAGCTTTGTCCTAGATATGAGTCAACAAGTGAAGAGAAGGAATTATCCCACATGCAGTGGTGCAAGGCTATAGAGCTACTTAAAGCTCATTTCATGAATGAATAAACACAAGTCTATTTTGCATTACATCTCCCTTGTTTATGGTGCGCTTGTGATGGCTTACCAAATACTCAAGATCGAGTTTATGAGTCCAAGTGAATTGATCTTGGAGCCTAATAAGCTTGAGTGATAATTTAGCCAACACACAGTCACTTGTGTGCACGATGTTTCTCTTTCATCCACCCTAGCTAGCATGATCCATTCCCATCACTCCCATTATTGGGAAGCTGTGTCTCCATATTCAGTCGTATGTGGACACTGAAGAGTTCTATATCACGCCATTGGAAGGGTACAATGCGCTACTGGGAATCCTGTGGATGTTCCGAACACATGGCGTGCTCGATGTCTGCGACAAGACGATCACCCTTCAACATAGGGGCAAAACTCATGTTTTGGATGTAAAGCTAAGAGGGGAGTTTGTCCCTATTGTATCTGCTTCTGCTATCACTTCTGTAATTGAAAATCATATTTTTGTATACTTGATCTTTGCACGTGATGTTTCAAATAATTGTCAATCTAATTTAACTCTGTTAGATAAAGAAAGGTCGGCATTTTGCTCCGCTCGCATCAGAAGTTTGTTGGCACATTCTTTGACGACATGATAGTCTACTCAAAGAATGAAGAGGAGCATAGGCATCACTTGACCATTCTCTTCGAAGAGCTGCACAGTCACAGGTTACTTGTCAATCCTAAGAAAAGTGAATTCTTCTTGGAACAGATCCACTTTCTTGGCCACATAGTGTCAAAGGATGGTGTCCAAATGGATCCCGCATAGGTTGAAGCTATTAAGACATGGCCAAACTTAAAGACTGTTCATGACGTCCGAAGCTTCTTGGGATTGTGCTCATACTATAGAAGGTTTATCAAGAAATTTGCAAAGATAGCCTCACCTCTTCACGCTTTGCAAAAGAAGAGGTCACTTTCAAATGGACCCAAAAAGAGATTTCAGCTTTCAATCTCTTAAAGGAAAAGTTGACTTCAGATCCCGTGATTGTTTTACCAGATCTCAAGAAGTCATTTGTGGTCCAGTGTGATGGGTGTGGCAATAGCATTGGAGCAGTGCTAATGCAAGATGGTCGGGTAGTAGCCTATGAGAGCAGAATCCTGCAAGGGCCAAAAACGACTATGCAAACCTATGAGAAAGAATTATTGGCCGTGATTCATGCACTCTCTAGCTGGAAGCACGACCTATTAGGTGCTGATTTTGTTGTCCAGACAGATCACCAGACCTTGCAATACTCCTTGACAAAGTCAAAGCTATCCAAAAAGCATATGGGATGGGCAAAAATTCTCTCTATGTTCCACTTCCAGATTATGCATGTGGAAGGCAAGAAGAATGTTGTGGCTAATGTGTTATCAAGGAAGCCCCTCAATTGTGTCAATTCCTTATCATCATGAGCTTGATGACATAAAGGAATAGTATGCTACTGATGAAGATTTTGCAAGGATCTTTGAACAATTGCAAGAACAACATCATGAGCACTACCTCCTCAGAGATGGTTTTATGATGATGCATGGCAAATTTTGTGTTACTAGGCCATTGCGACATAAGGTCGTGGTAGACACTCATGTCCCACAGTATGAAAGGCATCCTGGTATTGATGCGACAGTTAAAGCGGTAGAGACATTCTTTCATTGGCCTACTTTGAGGAGAGATGTGGATGCCTTTGTGCAAACATGCGTGATTTGCCAAAAGGTCAAGTTTGACAGGCAAAAGGCACAGGGTTGTTACAGCCACTACCGATTCCGAATAAGCCATGGGAAAGCATTGCTATGGATTTTATCTTTGATCTTCCAAGAATGCCGACAGCGCTTGATGGTATCTGGACCATTATTTGCAGGTTTAGCAAGCAGGCCCATTTTATTCCTGTCAGGAAGAAGATAAAATATGACCGAATGGCACGGTTGTTCATGTACAATGTGTTAGTACCATGGTATGCCACAATCGATTGTCAATGATCGTGATCCTCGCATGACAAGTTTGTTTTGGAGATAATTGTTTGAGAACATGGACACTACGCTCAAGTTCTCGTCTTCGTTTCATCCACAAACTGATGGACAGTCAGAAGAGGCTAATTCTGTTGTCTTGGATCTGCTGAAATGTTATGTGTCAAATAACAAAGGCAAGTGGGAACAGTATTTGCCTATGCTTGAGTATGTGTACAACAATACAGTGCATTCGTCAACTGGCAAGGCACCTTTTGAGATTGTTGAAGGCGGCAAAAAGGTTCCTCCCATTTTGCATACAAAGGACAAGATCTTTGAGGCAGATCGGTATCTCGAGAACATGGATGAAATGTATAAGAAAATTAAAGTTGCCCTGGAGAAGACTCAGGCAAAACAAAAAAGGGTTGTAGATCGTCATCGTCAGGAACTGTTGTTTTCACCTCGTGATTGGGTACTTTTGCGATTTGAAAAGGCAAGGTTGAATAAAATGAAGGGCAAGGAACGGTTGTTTCCGAAGCTCAGCATGCGTTACTATGGGCCTTTTCAAGTGCTTGATAACATCAGCGATGTTGTTTACAGGCTGAAATTGCCTGACGATTGGAAGATTCATAATGCATTTCACGTGAGTCTTCTAAGACCCTTCGTGGGTGATGTGCCAGAAGATATGTCAGACATAGTTACCAGGAACGGGAAACCGGAACGGGAACGTGGAACGGGAATACGGAACAAAATGCCATTCCTTGTTACGCGCACTCACCTTTGAAATACGGAACGGGGGATTCGGAACGGGAGCTTGGAATGGGAACGGGGAATAGAGACCTAAAAATGGCCATTCCCTGTTACTATGATGTCAGATGAGGACCAGCTAGAGGTTGAGGAACTTGATGAAATTTTGGTTCTTGAGAAGATTTTAGCACATAAGGAAAGAAAAGTTAAGGGACAGGTTGCAAGACGCTATTTGGTGAAGTTCAAGAACTATCCACCTATTGAGGCAAAGTGGATGGAAGAGCATGACCTATCAGAGCCACCAAATGTATTGCAGCTTTACCTTGAGGCCTTTGGGTTACAGCCTATGTATGCCCCAACACAACGTGTGCAAAGGAGGGGTAATGATAGAGCTAGCACATCAAATGTACATATGAATTCAGTGTAATAGAAGTGTGCATCGTTCTTTAAATGTTAAATGTAAAATGTTCACTTCTATCATAGATGGAAATGACAAAAATATGAAGGTCTCATTAAGTCATTTGTATCTATGTCTTATCATCTTTGTTGCGGATACATGTGATGATAAAAGAGGGCTAACAACACAAAATCATCAATGGCGTGTATTTATGGTATGCAATCGAGGACGTTTGCGATTTCAAGAGGGGGGTTATGTCACAAGGACGTGGCAACAGCTAGCCTTAGTTGTTGGTTTCTTTCCGATGATTTTCGTTTAATTTTTAAGACCCTCTTTTTGAAGTTGCAAATGGCCGGACATTGTATGGCCAGTGTGAAACAGTAGTTTCACCTGCAGACGGAAAGTTGGTCGGCACTGGAACTCGAGTAGTAAAAGGGTGTCTAGGCTCAGTTCAAAGTCATTTAGGTTCGGGCTACATTGCATTTTTGGACGTGGTCCTAGTGGTGAAAGATGGTTAGATGACCAGTGAGAGTCCAATGAAAGCATCTCCTAAAATTTAGGGAACAACTATTTTGGGCCACGAAATCTGTTTGCGTCATTAGCTTCAGAATGACAAGGGAAACATTTTATTACTCTGCTACAACGTCACTGAGCAATCAATTGAGATATTTTTAAACCGGAAAGTACAAAACGGGAAAACCATGCATGAGAGCCACTTGGCACATTTTTGGGCATTTTCCACCTTGAGAGAGAGAGAAGCCTTGAAATTAAACGTGGGGTTGCATTTTCAGCCGTATGGTGAATTGTTGCACGTACCAAAGCTATTGTGTGCTTGCCTACCCTCTATGTACAGTGAAGTGCAAGAACTGAAGCCTTGCACAACATTCATTGCTCTCTCTCCCCTCCGTGCAGTTATGTGATGCCCCACAAGAGGGCTCTTCATTTGACCTATGTACAGTTGTGTGGGTTCATGCACGATTGCCGAGGCAAGAGCCTCTTGCACATGTACAGATTAGCTAGTTGCTAATCCCCCGCAGGTACAAGTGAATTCAGAGAGATTTTACACGAGAAACCTCGTCCGATTCAAAGGGCAAGTAGCCCTACACATGCGGGAGCTTCAGGACTTGCTACGGATGTGACCGGATCGCGAAACGGAGCCCAAAACAGGGAAATACAGCCTGCTGTATAATTTTTCTGGTTTAGGGTTTCGACCCTAAACGGTCCCTAATACCCCCAGAATGTCCGAGGACGCGAGGGGACCACTGTGTGAGTGATCTGGCGCATTTTCAGGGCAGAAAACAGAGAATTCAGCGTGCTGCAGATTTTTGCCAGGTTTTGCAAAGTGTCCGTATGCATCGAGAAAGTCCCTTTTTGCGTGGGGATACTGTTTGTGAAGCGTCCTAGTACGGCTGCCGAAATCGGGCCAGAAAAGGTCATTTTCAGCCCGGATTATGCCGAGCAGCTTGTAGGAAATCACAGGTTTTATTCTCTCTGTGAATACAAAAAAGAAATACTGAAAGGGGCGCCAGTCTTTGGGGCAAACAGGTGTCGGTGTCTGCTTGGTAGCGCTCTAGCTTCCAAGCCGTGTGTGTTTGAAGTATCAATTCCCGTTATAGGTTTTTATTTGCAAACTTTCTCTGTGTCCTAAAGTCTAGAGTAAATTTTGGTACGTCTACCGCCCTACGGGGTGGTTTCAGACTCTTGCTCTTCAATCGACCACCCTAGGATCCCTTTCTTTCAGTAAATTGTTCGACTAGGGCGACACATATTGGCAGCACAGAGAGAGGCTCGTCCGGCTACAACACTTCACTAACAGGAGGAGGGTCTCACAACTGAGTTCTTGTCAATCTTTTGGGAGCGATTGTGGGACTCCAAACGGCCGAGACGAGTCACTTTGTTTCGGTGGCTAGTTGCACACAGCTACAACAGTGGGGAGTTGGTTGGTACATAGTGGCCTTTCGACAACCTGTGCAGCTTGTGACCATCCTTTGGAGAGTCAGTGTCACTGTCTCTGGGACTTCTCCATGGCACAGCAGGTTTGGCTTCGGATCAGTGCGACAGTACACTTGGGGTGCTACTACCTGGTCCACCCTCACGGGCCCGAAGTTACAGTTTGAGCTATCTTCTACCAACAGGATGATAGTGATCCAGGGGGGTCGACTGACACTTCAACCTGCTACAAAGCTTACCCCCCAGGAGTGGTGCAGTGAGAGAGAGGTGTGTTGGGAGCTCGTCTGGCCTGACAATCTGGTTCATTTGGCGGGCACGTTGCTTCCGCATCTTCGAGGCTCGCCCTATCACACCGGCAGAGACTGTTCGCGACTTTTGGGTGGAGTTGATCCATACTCTAAGGGGTCAGTTCGAGAGACTCCAAGGCAGCTTCGACCCGCATGCGGGAGCACAGAGAGGCTTTCCTATGACTCTGGCGCCCAGGGCTCTTTTTCTACACGACCATGGTGTGCTTAGATGGCATTATCGGCCACCTGTGTGGCTCTTTCCTCCTCCCATTTCGTAAATTAGCCTCATTGTACATATTTTGTTTACTCACTGGGAGTCTCCCCATGCTTTTGATGTAGCCCTCTCTAATAGAGGTGGTTTGTAGCCTTTTAGTCAATTTTCTCTTAAATAATGGAAGGATCTTCTTCTCGGTGAAAAAGAAAATCCTAACCCTCCCAACTTATAGAACCTAGCCAAAGGACCTAAAATCCTTAAAACTGAAGCAAGGTACCAAATGGCATGAGGGTTCACACGTGGTAGGCTGTACAGACGCTCGCAATTTGCGGCGCAATTCGCGGAAGCCTACTTTGGCAGTGTGTACGTACGGCCCATGGGGCGCTTGCTTTTGGAAGCTAGAAGCTTTTCTAAGTAAACTTTTCATGTAACTGCTTTGAGTTTGGCCAAGGGCCTTTATAAGTGAACCCAGGGCCTCACGAGAGGACCCTTGGACATTGTACTTTGTGAAGCTTAATAATAAAGAAATACCGAGAAGGGGCACCAGTCTTTTGGGCCAATCCGTCTGGGCGCAAAACTACACCGTGCCATGTCAACTCTCTCTCTCTCTCTCTCTCTCTCTCTCTCTCTCTCTCTCTCTCTCTCTCTCTCTCTCTCCCCAAGTTATTTTCTAGATTCTCTCATGTGTGGTTTGCTAGACTATCAGAACACTCCCCAATGCCTACACCTAGCACACACTAGTTGTGCTCATGTGCAATTAGAGACTCTAAAGTGCCTGAAACGTCCTGCATACAGGCTCACATGCGTGCCAAAACACTTTCTAGGCTATCCTAAACTCTAGAAGTAGGAGTTAGCGTGTCCACATACACATAGGGTTAGATGTCCATGTGTCTTTTCAAGGTGAGGATTGCTCATTGGTTTTTGCCATTTGTTTCCTTTGCAGGCGCCGGCTTTGCCCCCTTTTTGTATTGCACCACCACATGAGTGATGAGTCTTGACATGTCACCTAGTGAGTCTTATAGTTGTTATTTAGTACTCTAGCCTCTACATATCTTTTGTAACGTCTGACTGGCCTTGTAAGCCATCTTCATAATCTATCATCTTTTTGCTCCAAGCTTTTGTGTGGAGTCTGAACTCTATTCAACTTTAAATTAATGTTCTTTCTATGAAGAATCAAGATGCTTTTGTGAAGGATGATCCCAGTTCATGTGTTGTGTGTAAAGCGTTTGCAACCGGTTACTGCGTCGGCACGTAGCAGCCTTAAGACTGAAGAATCATTGCAAGAATCCCTAAATAGGATTTTACTTGGACTAATCGGTGTGTATGGCTCTCTACTAACTTATAGATTAAATCCAACATAAATCAAGCAAGCCCCCGTTTTTCCGGAGAGACCCCATTCCGAAAACGTTCTGGAGAACCCCGTTCCCGTTCCTTGTTTCCATTCCATGTAGCTTTGGCATAGTGATCTTGTTTGATTCAGGCAATATGCATGATGTGATTAGTGACTCTCTTGTGAAGAGTGCATGCTTAGTTGCTATTCATGCGGATCCCATTGCGGTTTCTGGATTTGTGCCTGGTATACACTCTTCCATTACGCATGAATGTCCTAATGTGACAATTTTTGTTTAATAGGCATGTTTTTCTCGCAAGTTTGTTGTTTCTCCTCTGTGTGGATGTGATATGATTTTTGGCAATAAGTGGTTTCATGAGATTGATCCACAAGTAGTTGGAAAGAGAATACACTCACTATTTCTCATAAGGGTGTACCATCCGTAGTCATTCGCGGTCCACTATGTGTCATTACTCTTTGTTTTGAAAGTGGATAAAACACAACCCAGTAGCATCTCTCAGTACACAGTCACACAGTTCAGAAAAGAATCAATCATTGTATGAAAAGAAAGCTCTCTCTATCGTTCATTTTTTGGCATTCCATCACATTTTTCATCTAGTTTTCATCCACACTCTTTTTGGAAGCATATTCCTTTTCTAGTCATTCAAAAAGTAAAAGTTTGAAGACATGGCGTCAAAGCACATCATTTTGCATCGCTTTCAATGCGGCCCAAAGAAGCAAGCATTGCAATCCTTTTTGAAGTTCAAGTATCGCCGCACCCAAGCAGCAAAGTGGGCCGACGAAGATTTCTTTGCAGATTCCCCAGAGTTGTTGGCAGACTACACGTAAGCCATGCAGCTCGATACTAGTACCTCACCTTAAAAAGGGGGATGTCACATACACATGTAATATACCCATATGAATCCAGGATAAGCCGGGATTCACCATTAAAGGAAAGTGCAAGGTATAGACCCATGGTAGTCACCCACAAGACAATATAACCATCAGCTCAATCATGCATAGTATTGACGAAATACCACGACCACCCCACTAAGGTCGCCAGTGCCCAATAGTGGGTGTAGAACTAGGTACTAACATATGCTCTCAAACACAACACACACCACACGCACACACACATGAGCATACATCAACACAAAGTTCAACGTACTGAGTTTCTGTCATGACTACGGGGATCAAGGACCTCAGCCATAATGAAGCCTAGCACTAAAAGAAGCATTAAATCAAAAAAATTAGCACAAAAATGAGGTAGTTGATAGAGCATACGCACCACAAAAGATAGAAAGAATTATCACAATATCAACTGGTAACTACACATGTAACTCTATGTGCATGTGGACAAGCTGTAACTCCTATTTATGGGGTGTAGGAAAATCTAAGAAGTGTTTTGGCACCCTTGTGAGCCTGTACGCAGGACATGCATATCCAGGTACTTTAGATCAGTTGCATACCCTCTAATTGCACATGAGAATAGCCAGTGTCTCCTAGGTGTAGACACTAGGGAGTGTTCCCATACATTTGCATTAGTACCCACCCTAGGTATTTATCTGCATGCAAAGCACCTCTTATGAGTGAGTTTATTAACTCATTAATAAGTGACATTTTTAGAAATCATAGGATTTTTAGCTGCATTGCCCAACCCAACTCCAATTCCCTATATAAGTGACCCTAGGGTTCACTTCTCAAGCATAAGTCAATACCCTCATTACTAGCACCAAATACTCGCAGTACCTCGACATCTCAAGTGTTTTTGCACCAGATCAGGCCATCAACACCAGCCTTTTCAGTGTTCAGCCATAACCTCACCGTATCGTCGCACATCCAGCCATCAGTACCAAAGTTTTTAGTTTTCAGCCCAAGACAACAGATCAGCCAGTAATTTCAAATTAAGCCCTTAGATTAGCCAGCGTTTTCAGATTTCCGCCCTAGCCTCATCGTCAAATCGCAGCCCCAAGCCAAATCAGCCCTAGCGTTTTGCATTTTCAGCCCTTACCCTCTCATATCCAAGCATCAGTAGCAAGATCCCATGAACATCTAGGACCATTGTATCAGCATTTGTGCAATCTAAAGAAAATACCCCTCTAGCGATAGAGAAGGGGGTCCTTGGAGGGTGGTTTGGGACCACATCTGTGTTAGAGTTCATATTCCTGTCCTGTGGTAGCTCTTGTATCTCCCAGGAGCAGATTAGGGAGTGAGGGCTGTTTTGTGGCTGTGCCCGCCCAATGTGAGGTTGTTCTCTCATGTCAGGTCGTGTCTAGCCATGTTTAGCTTGGGTTTTGGCTTTGTTCCATGGTCACATAGGCTATTGAAGGCCTGGGATGTTTTATCCTAGGCTCCCCCTATTTTTCCCTTTGTATCTGGTACCCTTCCCCTTCCCTTCCCCCCCCCCCCCCCTCTTTTTTCCTAGGTCGTGGAGCCATAGGGCTGGGTCGGGCAGGTTGGGGCAGCCTCTATATAGGCAGGACAAGGGGAGATCCTATTCACATGCAGTTCAGCCCCAGTGACAGGAGCCCTCTCATGGGCACCCCTGGGGACAGCATGAGCAGATCGGCGGTAGGCTGTTCTAGCATTTTCACCATCAGACACCCCAGCGTTTTTCCCAGCTGTTCTGGTGTTTTCCCCATGAGGCAGACCAACCTTTTCATCAATTTACACCAGCATTTTCCCTTGCAGTCCCCCGGCATTTTTGGTGGGCAGCCTAGGAGATGTTTGCAAATGATGGCACTAGCCTTTTGGTGGCGATCCCTTGCTAGGACAGACATGGGCAGCAGATCCTCTTCTCCTTGTGATCCTCTCAGGCAGCCCATCCCGTGGGCATCCGAGTTCTTCCCTTTGCCAGGAGATGGATCAGTGGTGGAGAGCCCAGCCCATGCTGTGACCGTGTCAATGGTCTCGTGTGTAAGAGCAATTGGTAGTGTCAGTAGCAGTCACAGTTGAGTGTGTCCTCGGGTCTATCCATTGGCATGTCAGTTCTATGCCGAACCACCCTTGGTCACTTGTATGAGCACATTGTATCAACATGGAGAGCCTTTCCCAGATCTCTCTCTCTCTCTCTCTCTCTCTCTCTCTCTCTCTCTCTCTCTCTCTCTCTCTCTCTCTCTCTCTCTCTCTCTCTCTCTCTCTCTCACAGATGTCATGTCTCTCTCTACCTCAGTGATCTCTCTTCTCCACAGGTGTCATGTGTTTGGCATTGCAAGTGCTCTAGATCAGAGTCGAGGTACCCAACAAATCACAAGCCACTTCTGGTCTTCATTGCATCTTCCGCTGCCACCATTGACATGATATGAGAGCTATATGGTGTTACGACCACCTGGGTGATCTGATGTGATTGATCCGGTGCGGTTTTGGACATTATTGAGAGAGAAGAAGCTTGCTGTTTTTTAATGGTTTTCTCCAAGTTTGGGGCAGCTTTGGGTATGTGGAGGCCTTGGATCCTGGTCTACGACTTCCCCGTCTTTACCCTTGATTACCCCGACCTCTCTTCACCGAGGGGAACCCGATGGAGGTTCCGAATGTGTAGCAGTGCTGGATTGCTTTGGTTATCCCAGATGCAGTCATGTTACCGTGCTTTCCAGCAAGGAGAGCAAGCATGCGGTTGTAGGATCCAGAGGGGGAGCTACTCATTTCCAGGTTTTTCTTCAAAGCGAAGTGTTTGGACATCAGTAGGATCTTCTTGATCTGTTAAGGAGGAGTCTCCTATGGCTGTGTTTTCTTCGAGGAGATGGATTGGCAAATTTGCTTTGCCTTTTGCAAATGCATATCTTTCTTGGAATTGTCGATAGAGCTACCTATCCAATGGGTAGCAGGTTGATGCTTCAGTTGCACCCTTGTACCAGATTGTGGATTATGGATGACAGAGGGGGATTTCTTCCCTTATTGTAGCAAAGGATGTTCCATGATTTTTTCATTTTCCATTTAAGGATGGAAGTTCCAGTTCTGGCTTCAGTACACTCTTGTTTATCCTGTATGCAGCATTTCCGGTGCTTGTTCCAGTGCATGTGTTGGAGTTGGCTTTGACAAGTAGAGGGGGATACTTCTATCGCTAGAACCACTTCTTGTTTGATCATCCGACTTTCCTGGATGAGGTTTGGAGGTGGAGCATGTGGTGTCAAACCCTTAGCCAACAATGATAACGGTTCGAGGAGGTTTTGATGGAGTTTGGACATCTCCTACTCCATGTTCTACCCTTCCCCGGTGATAGTGTGGCCTTACAGATTTGGTCACTTCCTTGCCTTTTTTGTAAGCTTGTCAGTACCAATTGTGGAACACCTTACAACTGCTTGTGAGCTGGTCAGCACCAGTTTCGCGACAGGTTTGCAACCTTCTATGGGTACTTTCCTTGATGGTCGACAGTAGATTTGTCGATATCCTTTGGATGACAGGTTTGTAGGCAGTGTCGACAATTGGTGGGGACATCTAGTTCCTACCCCTGTGGTCAACAATATTTGGATGCTTCTTCCATACATCCCTATGGAGAGCTCCAACCTTAGGGGGAATCCCTTCTTCAAGTGTGCCGATTTGGCCATGGCTGGCTAGTATAGCAAGTTCTTCCCTTGCAGTCTTTTGCCCAGCTTTCTAGCATGTTACAAATCAGCCCCAACGTTCCTCACGGGCTTGTTCCTCGAGCCGATTCCTTTACTCTTCGTTTGAGTATTGGAGTTATGTTGTGTATTTGATATTGATTGCACAGTTCAGTAGTGGGTATATTCCTCTTCAGCACAAGTACAACAGACAGTTTTTGAAAAAGATTTTAACGAACCAAGTTACAACATTCGGAGTTCTTTCGAGTTTGTATGCAGTTTGGCATATTGTATTGGATTATACTTGCAAGTTTTGATCTTGGCAGATGCAGAGATATGGGGGACAATTGGTTTGATCTCAGGGAGTTTGCTCAAGTAGCTAGGTTCTTGTTGGACACCGACGGCTTCTTTGGCAAACATGACCCTCAGGTGATGACCTTTCAGGTCTTCCTATTCTTAGCAGTCCGAGTTTACCGATGGTGTGATTCTCTTTTGAGTCTCGAGTTCTATGAGATTCAAGCTTTGCTTTTCATTTACAAAGGAAGTAGTTTTACTCCAAGTTGTCTCAGATTTCTTTCCGGTGGTACTTATTCTCTTTTCCCAAGATTGAGTGGGTGGGGGACTTCCTATCTTTAGAGGAGTTCTCAGCCTTAGCTCTTGAGCTTTCAGTCACAATGTTTGCTCTATTCCAACGCGGGTTGAGTCACTTGCTACCTCAGAACGTACTTTTGAGGATACTTCTCTTTCAGAAGGGGCTTGCAGGTTATTATCTTCAGACGTCTTCCAGTGCTCCATTCAACGGAGTACCATGCAATGATGTCTTCCAGTCCTTGGTTTCCTTGCCCATTCCTTGAGGCTTTGGATGGTGTGCTTGAGCCCACAGTGCAGTTATTATCTTCGCGGATGTTTTCCTTTAGCCATTTCGGTGGTTGCCTCGTCTTTCGAATTTGCGGTGTGACAGTTGCTCTTCCTAGTGCATCCGAGTAGTAGTTACTATGCCTGGTCTTCCAGATTGACACCTAGAGACTGTACCATACAGAACACACCTACTACCCTTATCCTTAGACTGGCATATTATTTGTGGATAGTGGTCCTTTTTGGACTAGGAACCAGTTACAGTTAGCTGGCATTCTTCAGAGAGGAACGACAGTCTTATTGGGTCTCCCAGATTTAGTTCCAGGTTCCACAGGTATATTATAATTTTCCTTTAGGATTCACCTACCTTTGGTGATCCAATTACACACGCAGAGATTGTTGGAGAGTTATGACACATATCCATGGGTGTTCTTCCTTCACAAGGGAGATGTGGAGCTAGCTTGGGAGTTAGTTTGTGCACACTACTTTCATACAATACCAGTGGTTCCATGTGCAGCAAACAGGATTGACAATCTAGTTGGTGACTTTTTACAGCACCTTGTTCTTCTCTTGCAGAGCTTGGAAGCAAGATCTTCTCTTAATCTTGCCGTGTTGGCTGCAGTCCCAGTATTGATGTGTGTTTTCTTTCTGCTTGATGTTTGTTCCCGATTCACTCTGAGAGTGGGGTGATATTCTCAATTTCTCACGAATGGTGTTCCAGACAATTGAAGATCAGTACCAAATTTCACGCTCAATTCCAATGAAGTTCCTGCGGATACAATTTAGCAATTCATCATTCTATATGGTGATTGGTGCAGTTCTTTGGTTCTTCATCATCGAACATATAGTTCCTTAGTAGCCTCGGTTGTCCCCTTCCTTGGACTTCCGCAGCAGCTTGGAGTTTATGGCATGTGGTATGTGACCGGAGGTGCAAATTTCTGACTCTGTCCTTGAGGGTGGACACTTTAGAGTTGGGAAATGATCCGGACACCAATCCTTTTATCCTCATACCCTCACTTCGGATACATACTCTTGGAGGTGTCAGCAGAAGTACCTTCTGACTTTTGCAGATGCTGGTTGTGCGACTTGTGAGTCGGTTGGCTTGACGAGTTTCTTGATAGAGCTGGATTTACTTTCAACGAACATCATTACACTTCCCGACGAGGGGTAACGGTTGGATGGTATACTTGCCAGGTACCATTCAACCTCAGAGTTCTATAGGAGATATCCTCGTTTACGAAACCCTCTTTTTAGAGTTGCAGATTGCTCACTCCAACTCCTTGGACTCGTTTCCCATCCAGGATCTGAGAGGGGGTGTTAGAGTTCATATTCCTGTCCAGTGGTAGCTTTGATATCTCCTAGGAACAGATTAGGGAGTGGGGGCTGTTTTGTGGTTGTGCCCGCCCAATGTGAGGTTGTTCTCTCATGTCGGGTCGTGTCTAGCCATGTTTAGCTCGGGTTTTGGTTTTGTTCCATGGTCACATAGGCTCCTAGAGGCCTGGGATATTTTATCCTAGGCTCCCCCTATTTTTCCCCTTGTATCTGGTACCCTTCCCCTATCCACCCCCCCCCCCCCCCCCTCTCTCTTTTCCTAGGCCGTGGAGCCACAGGGCTGGGTCGGGCAAGTTGGGGCAGCCCCTATATATGCAAGGCAATGGGAGAGCCTATTCACATGCAGTTCAGCCCCAGTGAGGGGCGCCCTCTCATGGGCACCTCACGGAGCAGCATGAGCAGATCAGCAACAGGCTGTTCTAGCATTTTCACCATCAGTGTCCCAGTGTTCCAGTGTTTTCCCTGGCAGGCCCAGCGTTTTTGGTGGGCAGCCTAGGAGATGCTTCTCGATGATGGCAGTAGCCTTTTGGTGGCGATCCCTTGCTAGGACAGACATGGGCAGCAAATCCTCTTCTCCTTGTGATCCTCTCAAGTAGCCCATCCCGTGGGGATCCGAGTTCTTCCCTTTGCCAAGAGATGGATCAGTGGTGGAGAGCCAGCCCATGTTGTGACCATGTCAGTGGTCTCGTGTGTAGGAGCAGTTGGCAGTGTCAATAGCAGTCGCAATTGTTTGTGTCCTCGAGTCTATCCATCGGCATGTCAATTCTATGCCAGACAACCCTTGGTCACTTGTATGAGCAGATTGTTCTCAGCATGGAAAGCCTTTCCCAGATCTCTCTCTCTCTCTCTCTCTCTCTCTCTCTCTCTCTCTCTCTCTCTCTCTCTCTCTCTCTCTCTCTCTCTCTCTCTCTCGCCATGCCTGTCCGCCACCCTCCTCACCAGCGCTGCCCCACTGCACAGCCCCTGCACCCCCTGTAGCTGTCCACGCGCCACCCCTGTGGCTGCCTGCACGCTGCTACTGCTCTCACCCGCTGCTGCTGTTTCATCCCCTGTGTGCGCCACTGCTGCTGTTGCTGCTGCACCTGCTGTGGATGACCTGCTGCGACTGCACAGTACCAAGACTGTAGCGCCTGCCGCTGCCCCACTGCACCAGGCCCGCTGCCTCACTGCTGCAGCAAGGCTGTAGCCACTGCCGCTGCCCCACTGCACCAAGCCCGCTGCCCCCAACCACACACACACACACACACACACACACACACACACACACACACACATTCACACTCACATTCAGCCACATACATATCCACACAATCACAGCCACGTCTCTTCTCATTCTCAACAATGACGAAGGGAGTGAGCAAGGAAGAAATGGGGAAGGAGATGAGCAAACTCGATGACAAAATCAAGGAATACAAGAAGTCATCGGATACCACTCTCAACACCATTATCAACCGGATCTCCAAGCTAGAGAAAGAAGGGGAGACCTATATCAAAGAGAGGGAAGCATGGAAGAAAGAGAAGGAGAGATGGGAGAAGGAGAAGGAGCAAGAGAAGGAAGAATGGCGGAAGAAACAAGAGGAATGGACCAAAGAAAGAGGAGACATGAGGGAGCAAATCAAGCTCCTCAAACCCTCGATTGCATCCCTCACCCCCGAAGAAGGCGAGATGCACAAGGACACGAAGGAAGCCCTCAAAGAAGAACTCACCAAAGCTTTGATCGCTAGCATCGAGGACAAATTGGAAGCTACTAAAAATAGGTGGGTAGAAGTAGTCAAGAAGAACATCAAGAGGGAGGCGAGAGAGGAGGAAGTCCTCTTTGTGCACACTACCCTTGAGGAAGAGAAGATGAGACAAGCCCGACGCCTCAACATTTGCGTCACGGGCATTTTAGAAAAAGAAAGCCTCACCCCCAAGCTTGATGGAAAGGCTTTATGCAAGAAACTCGGATACAAGGAAGAGGAATCACCCCCTTTCCTCAAAGCTTGGAGAGCGGGTAAAGATCTCACAAGGAAGAGGGCCCTCGTCCTACACTTCTCCTCTGAAGAATCACAATCTACTTTCCTTCGCAAGAGGGTGATCTTGAGAGGACTCGATGGACCACCTATCTACCTAGACGATGATCTCACACCGACGCGCATGCATGCCTAGAGTACACCAAGCTCGCAAGGAGGGAAAGAGGGCTTCATACAGAGATGGCCGAGTCATCAATGATGGCAAGGCGGTAGCATAGGGACTCGTGGCCTATGGGACACTCAACGAGGAGATACATATGGCAGTTTGGAACTGCAACAGCTCTCTATGGACACACCCAAGGAGACTGGAAGAGGTGATGCATGGTAGAGACATCATTCTACTCACAGAGACACATGAGAGCTCACAGAGAGGTCTACCCCGAGTATAGGACTATCAATGGGAGTCTACACATAGGAAGTGTACACGGCACAACACCTCGAGAGGATCTAGCGGAGTAGCAATCCTCTACCACCGCTCACTTCACAGCAGGATACAGATAGTAGCACACGATCCAGAAGCACGATACATGTGGATACGGATTGAGCTATATAAGGAGCACATCCTCTACATCGCCATATGCTACTTTGCACCTAGCGGCTCTAGGTTTGCACAGACAGATGGAGGAGAGACAGAGGAGGTCAACACACACACAGAGGAGAGGAGGAGGATGATTCACACTCACCATATGCATGTCTCAGAGAGGAGATCATGGAGTACTCTAGATTGGGTGAAGTCTTCCTCACGGGAGATTTCAACACCAGGACACAGAGTAGACAGTGTGATATTTACGACTTTGACGACCCAGAGCTACTCTCCACCAGGAGGACACAGGGGCAGAGAGGATCTCCAGAGATACCACCACACCCACACCATATGGGAGACACCTACTTCGCTTTGGATCACAGCACCGTCTCGTTATTTATAACGGGATGGCGCAATGGCCATCATCCGGCGGCCTGACTTGTATACCCCCATCAGTAGCCAGTGGAGGCAGCACAGTTGATTACATCATCGGCTTCAGAGAGGCAGCCCATTTAATCACATCTCTCACCATCCCACCACTACCTATTGGGGCTGACCACGCCTTATCTCGCCCTATCTCTCACTGGCTCACCCATCCCACATACACCACCTACATCCACACGACACACCACCATACACTTCACACATGAGCTAGCCAAAGTTTACTCATGAACCGATGGTACGACGAGGAGTGCAGAGATCTATACAGACAGCTACGGGCTCAGCGAGCCTTAGAGGAGATCACCGAGAGCGAGGTCAAGGGACATATGAAGGCCATCACACGCCGTAAACAGCGGGCCTTCGAGGAGGCGCACGAGCTTGAGTTATACCACCTTCTCATGAGTACAGACTGTGCCACAGCATGGAGGATTCTCAGAGAGCCACGCCCCACCACCCCCCTGGAGGACCCCCCGGTCTGGCATGATTATGCCGAGCGCTTATACCAGATACCTGGGCAGCCACTGATCCCAGCACCATCTGATCCTCGACCTACCACCTCGACTTTCTTCACATCTAGCATGGTAGAGAGGGCCATCCGACGCCTTCAGCATGGCCGCTCAACAGATCACACTGGACTACAGAGTGAGCACCTAATATATGCAGCAGACACTCTCTCCCCCTTGATAGCACGTCTCTTCAACCGCGCTTGGGTTGAGGGACTACCAAAGGAGTGGACTATGCACACCACCGTGCCTATCCACAAATCTAGCGACACCCTGGACCCAAGGAACTACAGGACTATCATGATTGGTCACAAATTGGCCAAATTGTATGGGGCAGTTCTTGAGGCAGAGCTTAGCACACATGCAAAGGCATCAGGGATACATGCTGAAACCGGCCCGTGGGGCAGTAGGCGTTGGCTTTCACCCGAAATTCTTTACTTAAGAAACACACAGAGTACTTTGCAAAGGTAACCTGTAATGGGGATTAACACCTAAGTACACACACGGCTCTGGAGCTAGAATGCTCCGAGCAGACGCCGACAACCTGCAGGCCCCAAAATTGGCACCCCTTTCGGTATTTCTTTATTCTTTAACAGAGGGAATAAAACCTATGATCTCCTACAAGCTGCCCCACACAATCTAGGCTAAGAAACACCTGTTCTGGCCCGATTTCCGCAACATAACTGTACTAGGACGCTTCACAGTCAGTATCCCCACACAATAAGTGACTTTCCCGACGCATACGAACACTTTGCAAAACCTGGCGAGAATCTGCAGCATGCTGAATTCTCTGTTTTCTGCCCCGAAAATGCGCTAGTTCACCCGTACAGCGGTCCCCTCGCGTCCCCGAACCTCCTAGGGATATTAGGGTCCGTTTAGGGCCGAAACCCTAAACCTGCAAAAATACACAGCAGGCTGTAATTCCCTGTTTTGGGCTCCATTTCGCGTGCCGGTCACATCTGTAGCAAGACCTCGAGCTCCCGCACCTATAGGGCTACTTGCCCTTTGAATCGGACGTGATTTCTGACATGAAACCTCTCTGAATTCACCTGTACCTGCAGGGGATTAGCCGCTAGCTAATCCAGTACCTGTGCAAGAGGCTCTTGCCTCGGCAATCGCGCATGAACCCACATAACTGTACATTGGTCAAATGAAAAGCCCACTAGTGGGGCATAACATACTGCTTGTAGGGGGGAGAGAGAGCAGTGCTTAGCATGCAGGGCATCACTCCTGGCACCGCACTGTACATAAGGGGAAAAGGAAGCACTCCATAGCTCTTAACCTGTGTGAACAGAGAGCAAATGAGGCCTCTCCCAGCATCAAATTCAGCGCCAACTCTTCTTGCATGAGGAAAGTGCACCAAAGTGTGCCACTTGGCGCATTTACAAGCATTTTCCCGTTTCGGGTTTGCCGCTTAAAAATCTCCCGACTGGTCGCCTAGTTGACTTCGTGGCAAAGTCGTAAAATGTTCCCCTAGTCATACCGGAGGTTATGACGCGAACACATTTCATGGCCCAAAATAGCCATTCCCTAAATTTTAGGAAATGATTCCGTTGGGCTCCCTGTGGTCATCTGACCATCTATCCTCATTGGGACCGCATCCAAAAGTGCAATGTGGCCCAACTGTCGGATACTTTCTGTTGGCAGTCACACCTTGACTTTAGGCCTTTATTGAGTTCACTTCCTAGTATCCACCAACTTTCTAAGTGCGACGGGGGGACCTAAATGATCTTGCTCTGAGCCTAGACATCCTCTTACCATACGAATTCCAGTGCCAACCACTACCCATCTGCGGGTGAAACTACCGTTCACATTGGCCATACAATGTCCGACCGTTTGCTACTTTAAGAAATGGGTCTCAAATATAAAATAAAACCCATTGGAAAGAAACCAACAACTAAAGTTAGCAGTTGCCACGTCCTCGTGACATAGTTAACAATTGCCACGTCCCCGTGACACATGCACCAGGACAAGCAAGCTTTCGATGCACTTTCTCGACTATCGACCACATCTTCGTGCTTCGCTGCCTGATCGATGGAGCAAAAGCACGGAAGAGGAGACTCTACTGCTGCTTTGTGGATTTCCGCAAGGCTTTTGACACTATCCCTAGAGAGAGACTCTTTCAACGCCTTTAGGAGCTACAGATACCATCTGAGATGATATGGGCCATTCATTCTTTGTATGCACAGGTCTTTGGTAGAGTGCGATGCCTAGGTGGACTATCGAATTCCATTGCTAGCACCATTGGGGTGAAGCAAGGATGTGCTAGCATTGGGGTGAAGCAAGGATGCCCCCTCCCCTACTCTATTTCGTCTCTACATCAACGAGATATCAGATTACATTCTACGAGCCGGCGGAGCAAGATCAAACTTAGCAGGTATACCATTCCATATTATGCTCTATGCTGATGATATCATTCTAGTTTCTGAGACATGTGAGGGACTACAGAGACACCTACGAGCCTTGGATGATTTCTACACACATCGAGGGCTCACATTGAACCTTGGCAAGACCAAGGTCATGATCTTCCACACCTCCAGGACAGTTCGGAGCAGAGCAGTACTCACAACAGCAGGCGGGCAGGTCGATGTGGTTGATTCATATGTATACCTGGGGGTGACTTCCACTGGCACCACTGGCAGATTTTCCATGGCCCAGGCAACCCGAGACCGGCTTACACGAGGATATGCAGCGCTGGCCACCTTGGAGCGCAGATGCCATCAGGCCCACTTCCAAGAGCCCCGCACCAAGGGGTGGCTTTTTGACACTAGTCACACCTGCCATGATGTATGCAGCTGCAGTATGAGCACCAGGGCTATCAGCATCTCTATGGTCACAGATAGAGCGCCCACATATCATCATGATCTCTCGTTTGCTCCACAGCAAACCCTCAGTACCACATGACATCATCAGAGCAAAGCTAGCGGCACCTCCGATGCTAGTAGAGGCCCTCTTTCAGACAGTTTGTTTCATCCAGCGCATGCGAGAGCTCCCACCAGACAGACTCACCCGCAGAGCTTTTGAGGCATCGATACAGCTGCATCAGGAGGGGGACATGAGGGCATGGTGCTCATAGGTCATAGAGTGGTTTACATCCCATGGCTTGGACATCACGGATCTGCCGCCTTTTCAGTACGATCTTGACTCCCCTCACATACGGCTCTCACACACCGAGAGGAATCGAGTTCTCCGACAGGATCTCTGGCAGCTATACATCAGGGAGACATGGATCACACCCAGAGAGTCTCTTCCTACGAAGAGACAGGACTACAGAGACCACTTCCTGACCATTCTAGCAGATGGGTTCATCCAGAGATCGAGATACATAGATGTCTACATGCCACATAGAGCACGGGTCGCCATTGGACAGCTCGGAGTATCATCACACACCAGCTAGAGATTGAGGCAGGCAGAGCTGCACATGTTCCCAGAGCAGAGAGGATATGCAGACTTTGCACAGCAGAGGTTGAGAGCGAGGAGCATTATGTATGCAGATGTAGAGCATATGAGGAGATTAGAGGCAGATATCTGACCTTGTTTGCAGATCAGCCCACCCTACATCAGATTTTTGAGTCCAAAGACCAGCGGCAGTTCGGCCGCTTCCTCATAGAGGCACGGCAGCATCGGGACTCCCTGCTCCACGCGGCATCAGGTGTGAGAGATGAGCGGCAGACACAACTCACGGATTTTTTTTAGAGGCCCACAGCAGCACCATCACCTCCGACCATCCAGAGAGGAGTGACTCTACAGCAGGCTGAGGAGGTCCGAGCTCGCAGACGCCCACATACCCATGGACGTAGGGCACCTCGCCTACAACAGAGAGAGATTCAGGAGATCGAGGAGCACTACTATAGATCTTTGGAGGAGCGACGCATTCGAGCTTTCGTAGATCGAGCCGCCATCTTACGCGGATTGTTCACACCCTATCCGCCCATGCATTATGTATTACATCCTGACTATGGGACTGGATGGAGCTAGAGATAGGATAGCATCTCATGTTTGTACTTACCCCAGCATATAGGTTTGCATCTTTCCCCAATTTTGGAACTCCCCCCCTACCCTTGTATCACTTACCTCCTCCCCCAATCATTACACAGGATAGCTTACTTTTATTTTTGTACCTTTTATCCTTTATGGATACACAGAGGACACCGACCTCATGTACTTTGATAGGCTGACTTCGGCCTTTTTATAGACGTTAAAACACTCTCTCTCTCTCTCTCTCTCTCTCTCTCTCTCTCTCTCTCTCTCTCTCTCTCTCTCTCTCTCTCTCTCTCTCTCTCTCTCTCTCTCTCTCTCTCTCTCTCTCTCTCTCTCTCTCTCTCTCTCTCTCTCTCAGATTCGCACATTCTCACACCAGTTGGAGATTGAGACGGGTAGATTCAGAGGGATACCACCAGAGTCTAGGATATGTCAACTATGCGATAGAGAGCCAAAGACAGAGCTACACTACATATGCCATTGCACTGTGTATTATGAGATACGAGGGCGCTTCCATTGCTTATTCAGGGAGGGTTTTGGACCCCTAGATAGAGTCATGAGGTATCAGGACCAGAGATGCCTTGGCTTATATCTACTTGAGCTACACCAACATAGAGATAGTCTGTTGGGGAGACATGGAGTACGACAGTCGCAGAGACACATCACAGACTTCTTTGGATCGAGGGTGCCAAGAGACCAACCACCAGCACAGGGTTGTACCCGCATTCATACCAGAGGCACCCTCATTGACAGGGCGACTGAGCTCGGGAGATCGAGACGACCACGACCGAGACGCAGGAGCACACTCCATCGACGGAGACTCCAGCAGAGGATCAGAGGCATTCTAGCACGACACCCAGATTGCCATTGAGGGCCTTTTCTACATTTTCACTTTTCACATTTCACATTTCATATCTCACACTTCATTTTCAGTTTTCATTTTTTGTACTTTCAGTACTTGTACTGCAGACATTGTACTAGATTCACCACTTTGTATCTGATGGTCTCATAGGTCATTTTGGCCTTTTGAAGACGTTAATATATCATATATCTATCTATCTATCTATCTCTCTCTCTCTCTCTCTCTCTCTCTCTCTCTCTCTCTCTCTCTCTCTCTCTCTCTCTCTCTCTCTCATATTCTTGAATGTCTTGTCTCTCTCTACCTCAGTGTTCTCTCCTCTCCACAAGTGTGCCTTGTTCATGTGTTTGGCATTGCAAGTGTTCTAGATCGAAGTGGAGGTACCCACTGGATCACGAGCAAATTCCTGTCTTCATTGCATCTTTCGTTGCCACCTTTAACAATCTGGTGTTAGTCTCCTTTATCTCTCTCTGTCACTCACAAAACCTTCATTCACAGTATCATTCTCTCTTTTCTCACAAGTCTATTGCACATCTATCTCATGAAGTAAAAGGAACTCTCTCATTCAATAAAAGGAACCTTGAGCATTCATCTTGAGCATTTAGCATCAATCACTTCCACTGCACATTACAATTTCATTGCTAGCTAAGCGACAACAATAAATCCATCTTACATGATATTGTTAAAGGAATGCAAGAACAGAAGTTCAAGCTTGCAAGGCTAGAAGAGAAGGGGCAACTATGAGGCCAACCTACAAGGCAAAGACCTCAAAACAAAAAGGCTTTGTACACAGATGAATATGGTGTGACAATACTGACCATGAAAGGAGGGATTGTGAGAGTTTTAAAGATGCTTTGATGAAGGAGCTGGTTTTCTTTAAAGATGACAAGATTCACTTAAGCGAAACAAGTAAGCCCCTGGGTACAAACTTTGGCAGAGGAGGAATGCAGAAGATAGTAGAGGACATGACTACTAGCCATGCCATCTCAATGGTTAAGGCAACTGCCTATGGGTTGAAGGTAGAGCCTATTATGCAAAAAGGAGCCAAGGTTGGAAAAGAAGCATTGGAGAGTTGTAGCCATGCGCAATAGAATCTGCTATGAAGGGTAAAATGACTAAAGAGGTTTTGCATGAAGCCTGAGATTGCATTCGGCTAGAAGCAGGTTGGGATGATCATGTGGATTCTTTGCCAGTGCATACATACATTGCCAAATGTCAAACCAATGAGGCCATTGTTAATGAGAAACGCAAGCGAGAGATTGGGGATGAAGGACCTTCAAAAAAGGCCACAAGGAGTGGAGGAAGATATGGCACAATGCCTCCTGGATCAGCTTCTCCACAAGAGATGCCTACACTTAAGATACCTATATAGAAAGCTTCTAAAGAAAAGCAAAAGGAAATGACAAAAAATAAAGCAAAGAGTCCATTTTACAAGCTCCAATTTAATAGAGAGGCACTGACACATCTCAAAAAGGTTTTGGAAGAGAGGATTTTGGACAGTAAGGTTGAATTTACCTTGGGTGAGATCCTTGGCATAGCAAACTAAGAGTTCCATAAAAAAAATCATTGATATTATCAAGAGAAAGCCCAAATGTAAAGGTGACTAAAGGGATGTGAAGATGACCAAAACTTCTTTGTACAGTAGATGTCTACATATCCTCTTATCCCTGGGCAACCATTCATCACGGTTTCTCCTATGGAAAAAACAAATTTTGAAATCCAAGGACACCATCTTATTCATGTGCTTGGTCTGACACGTTCTGTAATGCATCCAGCTACTATTCTATCTATTGATAAACCTCCCAGATGACACATTGCACCGGAAAAACTTATTTGTTTTTTAATAAAATAATTGGTACCAATAAATTCATAGTAATTGTGTGCACAAAAATAATTTTTATTCATTTACAATGTTATCAAAAATGCCATCCCATCTTGCTTCTAAACGGTTCTCAATTGTAGGGCATCAAGATAATTATGTGGGATGTCTGGATAATTTTTGAATTATGATTCAGTCATCCGCTGAGCATCTACTAGGGAATTATTCTTGAACTTTGATGATGTATAATCTGTCCTTGAAGAAAAATCTCTTCGATTTCATCTACTTCACGAGGGTCTTCAATGAATACTTCTGCAGGAGGTTTGCCAATATAAGATCATAAAGGACTCATTCAAAAGCACTAAAATTTTCCAATTCTGTGGAAGATATAGTCAAAGTGTGACTTCATTAATCTGAAGTATAATCTTAAATAGACCATAGTATCTATTAAAATGTTTTACAACTTTCCCTTTATGGTTGGCCTATTTCTTGAGTCTAGCTTTGTCAAACTTTAGAAGAACAAATTGCTCCTCAACTAGTTTGAGTTCACAAAGATGTTTCTTTGCTTCTACCTTATGTCTCTTTGAGATCTATTGACAAGGCGTTTTGCCTGGATGTAAGCAGTGTCATGATCTCACACAAATTCACCAACTACGAATATCTTATCTTTGGTGAGAAGGATTGGGGGTAGATATGGTTTGCCACAAAAAACCTTAAGAGGAGCTTTTTCAGTAGAGGATTGTACATTGCTATTTATAGGAAAACTCTTATCCTTGAATTTCTAGGACACAGCTCTTTAAGATGTCTAGAACTGTAGAATTAGCGATTTTGATCAATCCATCTGTTTGAGGATTATAAGCAAAGAAAAAATTCAGCTTAGTTTCTAAGTTTGTAAAAAGTGCTCTCCAAAAGTTTCTAGTCATTCATAAATCATGATCAATGATAATCGTTTTTTATATTCCATGATCTTTGAAAATCTGTGTCAAAGAGATTTTTGCCATATGGTCAGCTTTGATGGTCTTTCTAGCAGGAATGAAACGAGCTTGTTTACTAAATCCGTCAATAATAGTCCACATTGCATCATTTCCATTCAGAGTTCGAGACAAATCCATTATAAAATCCATGGCAATACTTTCCAAAGGCACTTTAGGTACCAGTAGTGACTGAAGTAAGCTTGGAGCTTTTTGGCAACCATACTGAGTGTCACAAGAGGGGCACCACGTGCCGATAGAAAAGAACAGACTGAACAGACTTTTAGCACTTCAATAACAACTCGATTGAAAGAGAGACGACACATGACACGGAGTGGCGGAATTCCACCCCAAAGAGTATTGGCCCCAAACCTTGGCGCCCCTTTCGGTATTTCTTTATATTACATCAACTCAGTACAAGCCGGTACTCCAGACTTTGCACCTTCTCCAGGAAGCATGCCAGAGAATGAGCCCTTAGCACATATTTAAAGGCCCTTGGCCTATGAAAAGCAGTTTACATGAAAAGCCTTCAAACTCATAAGCTTCTGGCCCAAAAGCAATGCCAAAAAGCTGCCAACGTAAATCACGGAATTCCGTACAACTGCCACGTCAACAGTCAGCACAAAACGCGAAATCCGTACAGCCTACCACGTCATTATGTCAACGGAAAACGCGGAAATCCGTACGGCCTACCACGTCATCAGCCAGCAGAAAATCCGGAGTGTCCGTACATCTGCCACGTCATCAGTTTTCCTGCTTTATTTTAATTCCTTTATGTCACTAGGACCCCATCGGATGGGGTCCCCATAAGTTGGTAGGATTTCTTCTTCTGTTACTTGTTCTTTTTAGGGTTTAGGCCCCTCAGCCGACATCTGTAAGTTGGCTTCATTCTTCAAGGCTTGACACGTCAGCAGTTTGTGACATCTCCCCTTCTTGAAAGAGAGTAATGTCCACGATTACAATATATCTGCAAAACAACTCAAGTTAACTCAAAATTTTTCGAGGGTCATTCGGAGGGACATTCCGAGGGACAATCACTTTGCTCTTTTTGTTGAGGAGTTAGCTTCACCTTTCGGCTCTTTTGATCAAGGAGTTGGCTTCTCCTTTCGTCCATATCGAAACTCTTGATATTCCGGTGTAGTAAAATTAGCCATCACACCCAGACCGCACTGATCTTCCACGGGTGTCTTGATGCACTAAAATTACATACCCAAGCAATCTCAGCCAATTAGGAATATTCAGTGGTTGGCACATCACAATGCAACACAAATGCTCACATATGCATGTTACAAGACATAGAAACATAAAGCCGCCGATGAACACTCCTCCGGCATAACCTAACAAGGTCCGGGCCGGGAGATATTCTACGACTCCCTCATCACTCCTCCCATATGACCTAAAAACGTCCGGGCCAGGAGATATAGAGGCCTTTTACAACCAAACGCCCCCCAGACCATAGCCTGCGTCGTTTGGAGGTGCTGAGAGAAACCACTGCTCAGACCTCTTTATACTCCTCCCGCATAACCATCCAGGTCCGGGCCGAGAGTCACAACAACAATACTTTCCCCGTAAATAACCACAAGGGTCCGGGCCATGAGTAAAAACAGCACTTTTCAATCATTCAATACTCCCCCCGCAAATAACCCATAGTAACAGGGGACGCCCTTTTTCGGGCTTCCCGTCCCCACTTGCCATCCCGCCCTCTTTTTTACACTAAAAATCCATTTGAGCTCCGTCCTCGAATGCGTCCCTTGTGACTATGAAATAACCACAAGGGTCCGGGCCATGAGTATGAAAAAGCATTCTCAAACATTATTTCTCACTACTCCACCCGAGAGTAATATCACCAATCATTGAAACCAATATTAAAACCAGAGTCAAACAATTCAAATCGGCACCAAGACACGTTCAAAACAAAAACCATCCATTTCAAACAAATTTCAAACAGGATCACCAAACAAGTTCTCAAATAGATTTCAAACTTAAAAAGCAATCTTGACATCAGTCGAGCTCGAAAAGTCGATTGACTTTCCAACCTGAAACCTGCAACAAAAAATTAGGGTTAGGTTCATTCCATAGGGTCGTAGCCGAGCACAGCATGGTCCATCAGCTCTTGGACAAACAGTGTTTCTTTGGCGGCGATGGTAGTCCCAAGATAGCAATCGCATTGGACCTCCAAGGTCATCAGCTCGTGATGAGACATCTACTTAGAGATGTCGAGAAATTTCAAGTTATAATCTGCTAGGGTTTCCATGGCAAGCATTTCAGGATACCCCACTCTACCAGAAGTTGCACTCCGAAGGAAGATGTCAAAAACCATACACCTTCGAGCAAAAATTTTCTTGAAAGCTTGCCAAGTCCTTGGAAGTGTGCGGCTTGGTAGCTATAGACATCAACATCTGCATGGCACTGCTTTTGAGAAAAACAGTGACTCGAAACAAATCTTAGATCCTTCTTTTGCAAGTGATCTTAATAGCTTATGCCCTGTAAGACATGAGCGTTGAAGATGGGAGCACACCCAATGCACGATGTAGTAAGGGTGGGAGTGGCTAATAAATCTGGGGTCGTAGCACGAAGCCAGAATTTCCAATGAACTTTGGAAGTGCGATCTTGCTCTGTCTGCTCTTTGGTAGGACCGGTATGCTTTCAGAAAAGCACACGCCTAATGCTCTAATACCATTGTCACAAAACGGGCACCGCCGTGCCGATAGAAAAGAACAGACTAAACAGACTTTTAGCACTTCAATAACAATTGAACTGAAAGAGAGAGACGACACGCGACACGAAGTGGCGGAATTCCACCCCAGAGAGTATTGGCCCCAAACCTTGGCGCCCCTTTCGGTATTTCTTTATATTGCATCAACTCAGTGCAAGCCGGTACTCCAAACTCTGCACCTTCTCCAGGAAGCAGGCTAGAGAATGAGCCCTTAGCACATATTTAAAGGCCCTTGGCCTATGAAAAGCAGTTTACATGAAAAGCCTTCAAACTCAAAAGCTCATGGGCCAAATAGCAATGCCAAAAAGCTGCCAACGTAAATCACGAAATTCTGTACAACTGCCGCATCAACAGTCAACGCAAAACGCGGAAATCTGTACAGTCTGCCACGTCATCATGTCAACGCAAAACGCGTAAATCCGTACGGCCTGCCACGACATCAACCAACGAAAAATCCGGAGCGTCCCTACAGCTACCACGTCATCAGTTTTCCTGCTTTATTTCAATTCCTTTGTCACTGGGGCCCCATCGGACGAGGTCCCCATAAGTTGGTAGGACTTCTTCCTCTATTACTTGTTCTTTTTAGGGTTTAGGCCCCTCGACGGGCATTTGTAAGTTGGCTCCATTCTTCAAGGCTTTGACACGTCAACAGTTTGTGACACTGAGCCTTCTGGCATGCTACACAATCTGTCAGCTCGTACGGTTCCCTCGTTAAAATATATTTTTAATGCTTGTGTTGTGGACATTATGCCTCTATGCTCCGCGTAAGGAGAAGTATGTGCTTCATCCATTACTTTTGTTCTAAGTGGGCGTGCCACACAAAGAGTCCGATGAAAATAAAGATATCTATCATTGATAGAATAAGGAGAAATTTCATGTAGTTGTTGCCATATTTCACCTAAGTCAAAATCTTCACGATACAAGATGTAAGCCTCGTCTACAATGGGAAGATCCTCCATCCTCTTAAAAACCACAACACCTCTTAAAAACCACAAAGCAAAAACAAAACTAAACTAAGCTGAAAATTAAAGGAAGAAAAAAGACTTGAGGGTTTTCTTTTTTGCGGTTTGGGGGGGGGGGGGGGGAGAGAGAGAGAGAGAACCTTCAAGCATATCATGATTACTATTGTCTTTAAGCTGTGTCACCGCATCATGTAAAGCAGCTTCACGTTTTTGCTTCATGGCCAAAAATCTTTCCAAATTACGAAGTTCTCTTCGTAGTCTGGCTGACTCTTTCCCAGCCTATGTAAACATCCGGTGTGCAGCCATAAATGCTCAGAACATGGAAATCAAAAGTTTTTTACTACCCCAAATTACTTACAGCATGAAGCTGATTCCTGGCAGACTCGAGTTCAGTATCAAGATTTTGCTCTTGAGTTTGAAAGGTGCAATCAACATCATCCGTAAAAGGACGGCCATCCTGTCAGGTAGACAAAACAATGGACCACAGAGAATGTAGCATGAATCAGTGCGCCGAATATGTACAGTTAACTACCAAAGAATAACCTTGTGTGAACAACCTAGGCAGCCTTTTCAAGAGGATGATTTCATCTCTACCGATAAAACTGCTTACCTCTGCATACTTAGGCATATCCTTGATATTGACGAAGCAGTTGGCACGAGAATACTCCTCCCATCGATTCAGATTCTTTTCAAGCCTCTCTTGTATGGTGTTAAATACAGAATCGAAGCCCTTGGTCACACCAATGGATGTTAAAATGTTATTTGCATGCCTTTACTCTGATGGAAACTCTCAAAATCATAAGAACCAAACGAATTTACTTGAGCATGCTTTAACAAAAACTCAAAAATTGAGTCTTCCAAAAAGATAGACATGAAGCTACCACAATCTACAACATAAAGAATGCAACATGATTCACTAAGAGGCAAGGTGAGTGCCAATAAGTGTGACACTAACCAGGGTAATAGCCTTCATATTGTCCTCTGAAGCATTATCCAAGAGGAGAGGAACATTTCTGTCAAAAATGATTGGAAAAAAAAAAACTAGGTAAACAAAATGTTGCAGCAGCAAATGGATCATACATTTCAATATAATCAACTTGCACTAATGAGACAGGAAAAGGCCAACGCCATTGAATCATTCTTATTACTTGTTTATTTAAATAAACAAAGAGCACAAAATCACACCAAAAATAAAAATGAATTCAGTCAAGAAGGCACTGCCACAGAGGGTGAATCAGCAGGAGGGGGAAGCAGCCGGGCTGAGGAGGAAGGGCAGCAGCACAACGGTGTGGCGACTTAGGGCAGGCCCCTAGAATCAAAGGCCCGAGGGGAAGCCTTAGGTTAGTGGAGGGGACACAACAACAAAGTGTAGAAGGAAAAGTGTCATAGATAGTGCTCTCTCAATGGGTGTCTCTCAGTACAATATGCATTAAGTCTCACTTTCATAGAGCTAGCGTCATAGTGAACGATTTGAGCAACAACGACAGAATAAAAACTAGACAGAAATGACTGAATAAGGACTCCGAGCAAACCTTCCAAGCAATCGCAAAACCGAGCAACATTAGACAGAGCACCTTATATTTAAGAGAAGCAAAAAGGGGTTGTAGCTTTGCAAGAACACACTCCAAAACTCTAGGTAGTGTCAAATCTATGTGCTTGTGGAGTTTTCTTATCAAGCATAAGCGGTCATAAACAATCAAAACTATTCCCTATTGCCACTTGCATAACAAATACTAAGAGAATATGTTTTGGCCTAGCAATGTACGTGAGATAGAGCACATTTAATAGTATTTGTGTGTTTCCTTAATAAATACACGATTTCATAAGTCGTGGCAACACAACACCAAGGGAAGTTTTTGTAAGGTAATACAACAACCACAAAAAAAACATATTTTCTTGGCACAACTTACTTATGTTCATAGAAAGGTATACATCAAAACAACTCATCCAATCTATAAATATAAAGAGGTCAAAATGAGCTACTTAGCATAACTCTATTTCCTTGACAATCCCATTATCATGTACCGCATTACTTTTGCCCATTCACCCTTGCACCTCCTAGTACTTGAAACACTGTCAAAGCAGCCTAGTCCATCCAAGTATTTGCAAGAACACACGATAGAGGTGCTTACAAGGCACATACGTAGGCTGCTAGTCTCTTTTTTGAAAATCCTCACACATACATTTAGAAAAATCTTTCAAGGTGACAGAGTAAGTCACACCCTTTGCAACAAATCCCTATGTATTGAGATAGAAAAGATGTGTTCCATTTTCACCTCTTTCACCAGTTGTGCAGCCATGGTTCGTCAATGATATTTACCGAAGTCTTTGCCACTGCGGAGGTGCTTGGATTCTTTCTTCTTTTTGGGCAATCCTAGTCACCACGAAAGTGGCCAGCCTGATGGCAATCATAGTGTCACAGAAACGGAAGCGTGTACTTAATACTTTAAAGCTAATTTTCTATTTCACGTGGAATTATGCACGACATAAAATTGACCAAAAAAAAATGCAAAAAACCGACACAAAACTAGGGACCAAGAGATGGGCTAGCCGCCCCCCCCCCCCGCCTTTGAAGGAGATTTGTATCACTTTTTTAACCATTACAAGCACAAGAACCCAAAATAGTAGTCGTTGTTCATGTCCCAGACACTTTTCTAATGCATAGAAATGCATGGATTCATAAGCCTATTGGCTGAAATTCATCATTCCTGTAGCCAAGAACGGCTATGTCTGCCTCGTACTAAAATTTTATGCACGAGAGAAGCTTCTACTAATATCTGCTCATGTAGGGGGTACCCACACGAGTGCTTCTTGGCTGAAAATTGCTTTTGGGCTTCGTCAGAATGCTGAAATATTGTGTGGACAGCCAATAATGCACTTGTCTGAGTGCGTCTACTCCCCGCACGGACGCACACAAGCTCTATGGGCTGCCCTACACCTCCATCACAAGCTGTGTAGGCTCTGCCCTACTCTCGCATGAGCTCTGAGCAAGAATTTGCTAGTGGGAGAGAGAAAGAGCTGAATTGAGCGTGGAGAGACAGAGGGCTGAACTGAGTACTGGAAGAGATAGCTCTGTGTGTGTGTGTGTGTGTGTGTGTGTGTGTGTGTGTGTGTGTGTAAACCTCCTTGGGTGGAGGCGGTCCCACCTCGCAAGGAGAAGTTGGTTCCTGGTTGGCTCTACTCTACACTTTCTTCCTTTGGAGTCACAAAGTTACCAGACCCGGACAACCTCGATGTTTTGCACGCCTCAAGGACAGGCAAGTTTATGATGGCGCAGAGTTCGTGAACTTTGCACTCGTGTCTTAGATTCAGGCTTCACCAGTTGAGCCTTCCTCGGTGGAGGAAGCACTCCAGCATGATTGCTGGAAGCGTGCCATGCAGACAGAGATGGACGCTATCGAGCGGAATAAAACCAGAACTTTGGTTCCCAGGCCCAACAAGCGGAAGGTGGTTTCTACGAAATGGATTTTGGGACAAAGTACAAGGCCAATGGTTCCCTCGACGAGACTTGTTGCTCGGGGTTTCACACAGCGACCAGGCGTGGACTTTGACGAGACCTTTGCTCCCACAGCTCGCATGACTACCATACGCATAGTGTGTGCTCTCGCAGCCAACTTTGGTTGGCCTATCTTCCAGATGGATGTCAAAAGTGCGTTTCTGAATGGAGGTTTGGATAAAGAAGTATATCTGGAGCAACCTCCTGGGTTTCATATACCAGGCAAGGAGGATTGGGTCTATCAGTTGTGGAAGGCATTGTACGGACTGAAGCAGGCTGGAGGACAGTGGTACCTCACACTTGACCGGTTTCTCGTGAAGCTGGGGTTACGACGTACCTCATCCTAACTGTTATGTTGTCTCTGATGGCTCTTTGGTTGCAATCGTGATTGTCTATGTGGACGATCTCATTTTCACAGGCTCTTGGACCAGAAGGATCAAGTTGATCATGAAAGCTATGGAGACGCGTTTCGAGATGATTGATCTTGGGCTTCTTCACTATTTTCTTGGATTCCAGATTTTTCAAACACCAGACGGGATCTTCTTTTCTCAGCGGAAGTATGTGAATGCTATCCTGGAGAGATTCCAAATGACAGGCTGCAGACTGATTGGCACTCCTCTTATGCCCGGAGAGAACGTATCACTTCACGATCCTGCCTCACGGATTGACTTGGAGCAGTACAGGAATGTTGTTGGCTGCTTCGTATGGCTGACTTATTCCCAACCAAACATTTGTTACACAGTTTTTGTCCTCAGTTCCTTCATCACCCGACCTCATCAGCGACATTGGCAGTGTGCCCAGCGTACTTTGCGGTACATCAGCGGCACCTTGGACCATGGTGTGTTCTATGGTCGCTCTAAGGGTTGCACCTTAGTTGGTTGGTGCGATTCAGATTGGGCAGGAAATCCAAATACTCGGCGCTCTACTACAAGGTAGTTTTCACACTCGGCTCGCGACCCATTTCATGGAGTAGTAAGCGGCAACCCACCGTTGCGCTATCTTCTACAGAGGCGGAGTACAGAGCAACTTGCTATGCTACCTTTGAGGCCATATGGTTACGGAGATTACTGGGAGAGTTGTGTTTTCCCCAGACTGCTACAACTAGTCTTTTGTGCGACAATCGGAGTTGCATTGCTATTGCCAAGAACCCTTCTTTCACGCTCCAACAAAGCACATTGAGGTACAGTACCACTATTTTCTAGAGCGGGTTTTGGCTGGAGATCTTCATTTGGAGTATGTTCCTACAACGGACAATGTAGCAGACATCTTCACGAAGGCTGTACCTCAACGGACTTTGGCTTCTCACTTTCAACTCCTCTGTGTTGTCTTAACATCCGGTGTTGAGAGGGGGTGTTAGAGTTACACCACCGTTGCTTCGCCATTATGTACAGCTAGTGATTGTCCCGGGTTGGCCACCCATCGCACATCATGTAGATTGCATGGGCGGACACTTTTAGCACGTGTCCGGCCGGTCATTTTTTGAGCCTAGCTGGGTGCACACATTTTTAGCCATTTTTGGGCTTTTATGTTTTTTGCACCAGTTACACATTTTTGCCCTACCTCAACCTAAGATTCTATAAATAGAATGCTTAGGGTCTTGTAATCATTCACAGATTGTGTATTGAGAGCATCATTTGGAGAGCATTTGCGTTTTCTCTCTCTCTCTCTGCCTCCTGCGTTTTCGGCGCGCGTGGCTCACACTTTTTCCGCTGCTCATTCTCACAGCTGATGCGTTTTTTGGAGCACATACCTGCGTTTTCAGCAGCATGGAGGGAGCGTTGGGCTTTCCACCCTATTGGTCTTGCCCTCACATCACTGGTTTGGCATTCGGTGCCTTACTGGCCCCTAATCCTCTCCATATACCACTGTTTACAGCCATACTTCCTTGTTGTTTTCAGCCCTCTAGGGGTTGCTTCATTGATTCAACACCCTCCCCAAACTCCCTGCACCGCTCCGAACCCTGCCAGGAGCATACAAGCACGCAAATCATGGACAGCAACGGTTTCATCACCTCGCCATGCGGTTTCTTCAGTGTAGGGTGTTGAGAGGAGGTGTTAGATTTACACCACTCTGCTACTTCACAGGTCTAGGGCATGCATGTATGGCTAGTGTGCCTCCGGGCTGGCCACCCTTTGCATATGCATATAGGCTACATTGTCCGGCCGCCTTCATTTGGCGCCCTACTCACTTTTTTCTACTGGGTCGTGAGGCATTTCTCTTACACTGCTCGACCTCCAGTTGGGCACCTATATATGTTAGGTGCAGCGGAATGATTGTTTGCGCTTTGCTCAAGATGAGTGCTCCGAACAGTGCTCAAGGTTCCTTTTAGTTCTTATGGAAGGGAGAGCCTTCCATTCTTAGTGGAAAATGCTATGATCACGAACAAAGTGAATGGACAATGTGCGTGCAAGTGAATGAGACTGAGAGATAGAGAGAGAAGAGAGATACGACACCAGAGACGTAAAACCCTCCTCCGAAGGCCCCACTCTCATCGACGAGAGTGGTCTACTTATGATTGCACAAAGTGGTACAATGCGTATGCAATGGACTGATGCAACTTGGACTATGCCGATGACGACGACGGTGATGACGACGATGACTTGATGGCTGAAATCTGTGGTCTTCTATTTGTTGATTTCGGGACTGTTTCGGTGGCTGAAAATGATTGTTTTGGCTGCGTTTCCATGGGCTGAAATTGGGGGAACTTCTGCAACCAATTGGGGCTGATTCTACTGCTGTACCATAGGCTGAAAACGCTGCCTTTCTGGCGCGGCTAGGGCTGAAAAACACTAACGCTGGGCTGATGTGTGTCCTTAGCAAAAATGCTGGGATTGTTGGACTCCAAAACATTGATGCTTGCTGAGCAAAAACGCCAATGGGCTGATTTGGAAAACGCTAGGGTGCTCGTGGTGATGACGATCCAAGCAATGCTGAAATCGCCAGATCTTGGAGGGTCACTACTGGAACCAAAAACGCTAGCCAATGGAGAAGGTAGCGCCAAGGTTGGGGGGGGTTCTGCAGTTCTGCTGAGAAGTTGCCTATTGAGCAGGGAGCTCCTGCTGCCTCTTCTGCCAGAAAGTGCTAACTTGGGTTTGCTTATATATTAACTTAGCAAAATTGCCCTACCTAAAGTCACTTAAAAATAATAAGTGAAAATACCAAAAATAGGGAAAATAGGCTAAATGCACTAGAAAATTCCCCTGATTGAATCTGATGGATTCTGAAGGGAATACTGATGATCATGCTGTGTGCAACCAGAGGATATGCATCTACACTCAGTGACTGGGCATGCACGATCTACGAATAGACTCACAAAAGTGCCAGATCACTGCTAATCTAGACTTGATTGGACTGATTGAACCCTAATCATGGTGTAGCTTGTCCACGGACACATAGGGTTGGATGTGTCACGTGACAATATATGTGAGGTTAGGGGGGCACCCACAGATACATACGATTGGCATTGTACTGGTCTCTTGTTTTGGTAGTCATGGGGGGTTGATCGCCCTCTCTTCCCTACACCAGTGTTTTGTGGTCTACTCTCTCTCTCTCTCTCTCTCTCTCTCTCTCTCTCTCTCTCTCTCTCTCTCTCTCTCTCTCTCTCTCTCTCTCTCTCTCTCTCTCTCTCAGAGTTAGTGATTTCGCTCTGTCCATCTGTCTAAGGATGATAAGCTGAAGAAAAATTAAGCTTCGTTCTTAAGTTCGTAAAAAGTACTTGCCAGAAATTTCCGGTCATTTATCGGTCACGATCACTGATAATCGTTTTGTGGCATACCATGATGCTTAAAAATCGGGGCCAGAAATATCTTGGCCATGTGATCAACTTTAATGGTTTTTCTTACTTGAATGAGCTTGCTTACTAAATCTATCTATGATCGTCCAAATTGCATCATTTCTATTCGGAATTCGGGGCAAATCCATTATAAAGTCCATGGCAATGCTTTTTCAAGGTTATTGAGATACCAATAGGGGCTGAAGTAAGCTACGAGTTTTTTGGCGATCATACTTAGCTTTATGACATGGTACACATTCTCTTAACATATTTGTCTATGTCAGCTCGTAGTGTTGGCCAATAAAAATATCTTTCTAAGGCTTGTGTCGTGGACATTATGCCTCTGTGTCCAGCGTGAGGAAAAGCATGCACTTCATCTATCACCTTTCTTCTAAGTGAACGTGCCACACAAAGAGCCTGATGCAAATAAAGATAACCATCCTAAATAAAATAGGGGAAGATTTTTTTACCAATTTGTAACTGTTACCAGATTTCGCCGAAATCGGAGTCTTCAAGATACATCTCGGATAAAGATTCCAATTCTTGATCATGTATACTCGTTGTAGCATTTCCTTGGGGCCGTCGAGAGAGAGCATATGCCACCACATTCTTACTTCCAAAAGTGAGTAGAATTTGGAAGTGACATGAAGAGAAAATTGGCCCACCACATTTGTTTCTCATACGCTGTTGTGTGGCCTTCTTGATTTAGAACTGAGCCAATACAATCGTCGGAAGCATCACAATGTACTTCAAATGGTTTCCGGAGATCAGATACAATGAGGATGGGTCCATGGGTGAGAAGGTACTTAAGCTTTTTAAAAGCTTCCTTCTATTTAGCCCCCCATACAAAGGATATCTTTTTCTTTGTGAGATCATGGAGAGGTGCAGCTACATGAGCGACATGGTGAATAAAGCGTCTGTAGTAGGAACAATGGCCAAGGAAACTTCGGACATCATGAACCGAAGCAGTGGCCAATTTGAAATAGCTTGAATCTTTGTTGGGTCCATGCGTACTTGATTATGGGAGACAATATGTCCCAGATAGTGAAAAATTCACTCTTCTTAGCATTAACTTGAAGTTTATGATGCTGCAATTCCTTGAACACAGTTTGTAGGTGACGTTTGTGTTCCTCCTCTCTGTAAGAGAAGACTAAAATGTCATCAAAGAAGATTCTTGTGAACTGTCGATGAGGACAAAAGATTAGATCCATCATTCGATTGGAAGTTGTTGGAGCGTTAGTAAGGCAAAAGGCATTACTAAAAACTCATACAATCCGAAGGTTGTATGTAATGCAATCTTATGTATGTCTTCTGGGTAATACGAATCTGATGGTAGCTGCTCTTGAGATCTATGCAGCTGAAAATCCGTGCCCATTATAGCTTGTCTAAGATATCATCAATTCGGGGAATCAAAAATCTATTCTTCATCGTAATCTTGTTTAGAGAACGATGATCGATGCACATTCGAAATGTGTCGTCTTTCTTCTGAACAAGCAAGACTGGTGGACAGTAAAGAGAAGTACTAGGTCGAACAAGTCTCGAGAAGTTCATTTACTTATTTAAGGATTTCTTCTTGTTGTAATAGACTAACTCTGTAAGGTGGCTGATTTGGGGGTGAACTTCCCAAAATTAGATCGATACGATGATCTTCCGGTCTTTTAAAGGCAATTCATTTGAGAGAGTGTCGGTAAAACAATCCCGATACTGATTAAGAAAAGTTAGATGATCTTTATCTAAATTCCACAAGACATTTTCATCACTCATCTATTTGTCTTTGACAAAAATCTAGTAAGCAAAAAGACACATTTTCATTTCTTTTTTAATTGTGATGTGATTGACTATAGGCGAATCACTAGCACTTGCATCTACATCATATTGTTGCCCTTTGAAAGAAAAGGACACTGTCACGTGCACATCTAACCCTATGTGCATGTGGACAAGCTATCTCAGGGCTAGAGTTCAGGTCAGCTTAGGAAGTGTTCTGGCACCTTTGTGAGCCTGTGCGCAGGCCGTGCATGTCCAAGCACTTAAGAGTAGTTGCATATCCTTTGGTTGCACACAGCATGATCATCAGCATGACATTCAATACCCATCATGAGCATTTTACAATGCATAGAACCCATTTTCCCAGTTTACTCATTTTTCACTTATTATTAAATAAGTGACTTTTGTTGGAAAACTGAGTAGGGCAACTTTGCTAAGTTACTATAAAAGAAACCTAGCACTAGCACTTTTTGGCAGAAGAAGTTCCAGCAACTTGCAGTGCACCTTCTCAACAAGACCGGCAGGAGACCCTAGCGTTTTCAGCCTACAAAGCAGATTAGCGTTTTTGGCTACAGATCAGCCTGGCGTTTTCAGTTGCAGACCTAGCCTAGCGTTTGCAGTTTCCGGTGTCAGATCAGCCCCAGCACATCAGCATTTTCAGTTTTCAGCACCTAGCCACAACAGATTCAACCCTTAGCCTCGCAGATCTCACCTACCCGCAACAGATCCTCGCCGTAGCGTCGAGTCAGCCATCGTTTTCAGATTCAGCCCGCTGTCCACAAATTTCAGCATCTACGTTTTCAGGCATCGTCGTCAAGTCGTCGTCATCACCATCCTCGCCGACACAATGTCAATATTCAACAGAAAGTCAGCAATATGCAGATTTCAGCTTTTCAGCCCTAGCGTTTTCAATTTTCAGCCCGTCCTCGTCACTCGTCGTCGTCAATGTCGTCGACATCGTCGACGAGTCCATTGCATCTAGACCATTGTACCAAATTGGTGCAATCCATAGCATAGACCTCTCGCGCCATAGAGAGGGGGGCCCTTGGAGGAGGGTTTGAGAACCGTCTGGTGTCATATCATTGGAGGAGGGCATTTTTAGCCAAACTGGAGAAGGATTTATATCAGCTCTTCTTGAGTTAGGACTCACATGAGGCCTGGCGTTTATTCCACGAGCACTCATCGCCTCCGACAATTACTTCTCCTGAGATTTGGGGTCAATATGTAACATCATTATATACGGTATCTGGACAGCCTCCATTACTAGATCCGCTCGAGCCATGCCCTGTTACTAGTACTTTCTTTACTACGGAAATGGTGGAAAAAGCCATTGATAAGATGAAGACAAGAAGAGCATATGATCATGAGGGTTTAGTAGCAGAACATCTGATCCATGCAAGGGATCTACTTTCAGAAGTCCTTGCTCGTCTCTTTAATTGGGTCATGTGTGAAGGATTACCTGAATCTTGGAAATTATCTACTATCGTACCTATTTTCAAGTCAGGGGATCCTATGATACCTGGGAACTACTGTACCATTATGGTGGGTCACACATTGACCCGACTGTATGCATCCATTCTGGAACAAAAATTGAGTAGATGGGCAGAGAATGAGGGCATAAGGGCAACAGGACAAGCTGGATTCAGGAGGGGTTATTCCACTTTAGATCATATTCTTACGCTCAAAGCCATTATTGAGGAAGGAAGAGCAAGTGGGAGAAGGATGTATTGTTGCTTTGTGGATTTTCGGAAAGCTTTTGATACAGTACCAAGGGCCAGATTGATGCGCAGAATGCAAGAGTTAGGGGTCCCCAAAGAGATTATCTGGGGGATCATGGCCTTATATGGGTCAGTAACTGGGTATGTACGTACTGCAAAATGGGATTCCGACATTGTTCATTCCACCGTTGGAGTAAAGCAAGGATGCCCATTGTCCCCTACTTTATTTGGTATGTATATAGATGAGGTATCAGATTACATTGATAGAGAGGGTGACAGAGGTGCTCAACTTGCCGGGTCATGGATCCCTTTGTTGTTGTATGCAGATGATATTGTATTGATAGCAGAATCACCAGATGGAATGCAGAGGCAGTTAGATGCATTACATAAATTCGCGGAGGACAGCGGACTGTCGGTAAATTTGGGTAAAACCAAAGTTATGGTGCTTAACACCACACCGCAGTGGGTTAGGAGATCGGCACCTATATTTGCATATGGCCAGGATACAGTAGAGTACACAAATGCATACACATACCTTGGTGTGGTATTTACAGGACCGAAGTTTACTCTTAAGAAAGCAGCGGATGCTAGATTGTCCAGAGCCTCTACGGCCTTGGGAGGGTTGGAGAGGATGTGTTCACAAGTGCAGTTTCAGGAACCACGAACAAAACTTTGGCTCTTTGATACTGTGGTGGCTTCGGCTATGCTTTATGGGGTCCAGATTTGGGGACCATCTATGGATCAGGATAATTGGAAGTCAATGGAGAGACCTTTGGTATCTATGATTTCCCGAATGATTAGAGCCAAGGCCTCCGTACCACACGCGATTACCCGAGCGGAACTAGCTGCCCCTCCGATAGAAATTGAAGCTCTTACCAGATCAGTGTCCTTTATACATGGTTTATGGGATACAAATAATTGCCGATATACTAGATTGGCCCTCGAATCCTCTAGACAATTAGCAATGAAAGGAGATACATCATGCTGGTATGCGCAACTGTCCTCGTGGTTTTAGAGAAACGGGTTCAGTATGGAAAGATTACCCCCCTTCCAATACTCTCTTGAGGCTCCATCACTGGCAATCACACGAACGGAGATTAATAAAATCATCCGCCAAGATCTTATACAGTTGGACACTAAGAGGACATGGATAGACCCTACACAAGAATTGGGCACGAAGATGGCCGACTACAAAGAAAACTTCCTACAGCTATCTGAAGATGGTTTTGTGATTCGCCCGAGCTACATGGATACCCACCTGTCTCATGGTTTGAGATGTGCTATTGGTCAGATTCGTACATCCTCACACCAGCTGAAAATTGAATTTGGCAGATTTAGGGGAATCCCACTTGAGAGCAGAATTTGCAAGTTATGCGGAATGGAGCCAAAGACATAATTACACTACATATGTCATTGCACCGTATACTATGAGATACGTGGGCGTTTCCATTGCCTATTTAAAGAAGGCTTTGGACCTCTAGATAGAGTCATGCAATACCAAGATCAAAGGTGCTTAGGCCTATACCTACTGGAACTACATCGGCACAGGGATAATCTAATGAGAAGACAAAGAGCACTACAGCCTCAGAGGCAGATCACAGATTTCTTCAAATCGAGAAAAGCAGGAATGGAAGGAGAAGCAAGAGGCCAGCAGCGAGGACAAAGGAGTACCCACATTCATACCAAAGGCACCCTCATTGACAAGGCGATTGAGCTTAGAAAATCGAGACGACCACGACCGAGATGCAGAAGCACACTTCACCGGAGGAGACTACAACAAAGGATTAGAAGCATTCTAGCCACACACCCAGAATGCTCCTAAGAAGTTTATCTAATACTTTGTATTTAGTTTTTCGCATTTATTTTCACACTTTCAGACTTTTCAGACATTGTAACAAATTCACCACTTTTGTATCAGTTTGGTCTCATAGGTCACTCTGGCCTTTTGAAGACGTTAATATAACATTTCATTTCTCTCTCTCTCTCTCTCTCTCTCTCTCTCTCTCTCTCTCTCTCTCTCTCTCTCTCTCTCTCTCTCTCTCTCTCTCTTAGCACCTTCATTCACATTTGCATTCACTTTGTTTGTGATCATTGCATTCCGGAAGGCTCTCCCTTCCGTAAGTAAAAGGAACCCTTGAGCACAGTTTGGAGCACTCATCTTGAGCAATATCAACATTCACTTCCGTTGCACCTTACATTGGTATCAAAGCTTTAGTAGTGTTTTGTATCACTCAAGGAACGAACCACAGAAAATTTTTTTGCTTGTTGCGGTCGCACGTAACCCAAGTCCACTTGGGCCTGTCGATTCCTAATCGTGATTTTGAAGTCACAGGTAACCCAAGAAAGAAGGGTTTGTACAACCTTCCCTTGTTCCTCTTTTCACTCATTGAGAGCGGACCGTGCACTTAGCGGCCGGCCAATCGACGTGAGGTGAAAAAGCAACTTTGGTGTGAGCGCAAGGCCGCCAAGGGGTGCGCCCACAGAGGAGAGTCGAGCTCGGGTAAGAGAAAAGCCTTCTCAAACATCGATTGCAAGCTACAGAACCTCAAGAACCTCAAGACCTCAAGAACCTCAAGAACTCAAGAACCTCAAGAACCAAAGAACCTCAAGAGCCCAAGTTCCTCGCGAACTTAAGTACCCAAGATCTCAGTGTATGGTCATCACCCAAGCGGAATGGACACATTGCGTGAAGGTGATGAGAGCGGAGGTGGGAATGTAGAGTTTTCCCCACCAAGAGGATTTTTTTCCAACCCTCCCCCTTCCCCATCTACGCCACGGGTTGCACCAAATCCTATGGAGGCTTTGGTCAAGTCGATGATGGACATGATGCTACAACAAGAGGTGCGACCGCGAAGAAAGAAAAATAGCCTTGGAGCTTGAGCGTGAGCAAGCGCACTTGGCGGCCGAAGAAAGAAGGGTAGCCTTGGAGCATAAGCGTGAGCAAGCGTGCTTGGGAGCCGAAGATAGAAAGGTAGCTATTGAGCTTGAGCGTAGGCAAACACACGAAGCCCAATGCATGGCGGCCGAAGACAGGCGAGCGGCCTTGGAATTAGAGCGTGAGATGCAGAGAGACCAACACATGCAAGAGTTGGTCCTACAAGTACTCACCTCGAATCCGAGCCGGTCAAAGATGTGAACAGTTCTTCAGGTAGCACAAGTAGAGATTCAAACTCCAACAATCCAATCACTAAGAAGTTGGCATTCAGTAAGTATGACGGTAAGATGGATGCTAATGTTTTTCATTCTTGGTTGCATCAATTTAATGCTTACTTTGCGACAACTAAGAAAACAAGAAATCGCAAAGTTTTGACGGCAGCCATGTATCTTGCCGGTGATGCCATTAATTGGTATCACGCATGGCAAGAGGCAGAGTTGACCGCACACCTAGAGGAAGCCCAAGAAGGCATGCCCCTTTCTTTCAATTGGGTCGACATCCAAGACAAGCTCAAGGCGCGGTTTATGCCTCCTCGGTACCTAGCACGGTTGAAAGACAATTGGCACAGTCTCAAGCAAAATGGTATGCCATTTATGTCTTTCTCTAATCGTGTTTTGCAGCTCCGCACCCAATTACACAAATCGTATGATGAGCACAAAAAGGCATTCCTTTACGGGTTGGACGAGTACATCAAGTTTGATGTCGAAGTACTCGACCCGATAGATCTCAACAAGGCGGTAGTGATTGCTCTCACACAAGAGATGAAGCACAACAAAGGAAAGCCTAAGGAGAACAAGTCTTCTCACAATACCTCTCAGACTCCTCAGAACCCACAGAACGGTAAGAACGGTAACTCTTCTAGACAATCTTCCTCTAATCCTTCGGAAAAGAACTCTCAAAATGAATCTAAGGATAAAGCTAAAACACCTTATAAACCTAAGCTAACCCTAGATGAAAAAGCCGCACAAGGAATTTTAGGAGCATACATCACGGCAGAAGAACAAGTCATTTATGCTAAGGAAGGTATCAAAATTATGTAAAGGCTGATGGTGTGCCATGTTGTACGGACCATCCCGGATTTCGCGTTGACAGCTCTTTGACATTGACTTTTGGACCAAATAATTTTGAACCTAAGTAACTGCTTTTGGATAGGCCAAGGGCCTTTAAATAATCCCTATGGGCTCTCTCTCTCTCTCTCTCTCTCTCTCTCTCTCTCTCTCTGGCATTCTACTGCGTGGGGATCCTGCAAATCATCATGCTCGTGAATAATCACATCTTGATCATGCAAATCATCATGCTCATGAGTAATCACATCTTAATCATGCAAATCATCATGCTTATCATTATCATGCAATTCATCATGCTTATCATTATCATGCAAATCATGTGTGTCGTGCTTTGGAGAAGAAAAGACTGAGAGAGTCTCCTTCTCTTGATTCTTTTCAATCTTCACCTGAACATTAGAAATGAGAGATGAAGAATGAACAACTTGCTTGCGATCCAATTCTGCTTTTCTTTCTTTGGGCTCACACTCTATGGCTGTCATTCGTGCTTTGTGTGCACACTCCATGGCTGCCATTCTTTCTTCGTGCCATGCTACATATTGTCTATTTTGTCGTACCATCATGTCCATCATCGACTTGACCAAAGCCTCCATGGGGAAGGGGGAGCGTCAGAAAAACCTCCTGTTGGGGAAAATTTTCTTCGCCACTTCCATGCTCATCACCTTCATTATCCATTCCACTTCGGGTGATGACCATACACGGAAGTCTTGGGTTCTTAAGTTCACGAGGAACTTGGGTTCTTGTGGTTCTTGGGTTCTTGGGTGTCGTCTTTAGCTTGCAATCTATGTTAGAGAAGGATCTTCTCTTACCCGAGCTCTTCTCTTTCCCACGGACGCACACCTTGACGGCCTTGCGCTCACACCAAGGTTGCTTTTTTCCACCTCACGTCGATTGGCCGACCGCTAAGTGCACGGTCCGCTCTCAATGAGTGAAAAGAGAAACGAGGGGAGGTTGGACAAGCCCTTCTTTCTTGGGTTTCTTGTCACTCTTCAAAAACACGATTAAGAATCGACACGCCCAAGAGGTCTTGGGTTACGTGCAACCGCAACAAGCAAAAAAAATTATATGGTTCTTTCCTTGAGTGATATTGAACACTGCCAAAGCTCTGATACCAATGTAAGGTGCAACGGGCGTAAATGTTGAACTTTGCTCAAGATGAGTGCTCCAAACTGTGCTCAAGGGTTCCTTTTACTTATGGAAGGGAGAGCCTTCCGTTCCTTTAGTGAGAGAGTGCAAATGATCACAAACAAAGTGGTAGACACTGTGAATGAAGGTGCTGAAACTGAGAGAGAGAGAGAGAGAGAGAGAGAGAAGAATACGACACCAGAATGTTGTCAAACCCTCCTCCGAAGGCCCCACTCTCTATGGCGAGAGCGGTCTACTATTGATTGCACAAATCTCTACAATGCTTTGGACTTGCCGACGATGTCGACGACGATGAGGATGACGACGAGACGGGCTGAAAACTGAAAACGCTAATGGCTGAAATTTGCAAATCTTGTATTTGTTGAATTCTGACTCTATGTCGGTGATGATGGCGATGACGACGATGCGACGACGACTCGTTGAAAACGCATATGCTGAAATCTGTGTTTTCCGGGCTGAATCTGCAAACTTTGGTGGATCTGACCGTGCGGCGAGGATCTGCTGCGGAAAGGTGAGATCTGCGAGGTTCGGGACTTGCGATGCAGAATCTATACGTTGAAACTGAAAACGCTGGTGCAGAGAAGTGTAGACGCCGGAAATCTGCAAAAACGCTAGGCTAAAAATGATGTCCAAAAACGCTAGGGCTGAATCTATGTCTTGCTGTGAAAACGCCAAGCTCTTGCTGTCGCCAGAGGATCTGCAAATGCAAAACGCTGGCTGATCTGCAATGCTGAAAATGTTGGGCTTTGTCTTGGCTGAAAACGCTAGGTTTGCTGCCCAGGGGGTCTTGCTGATAAGGTGCACTGCTGGATGTCTGGTCCCTGCTGCCTCTTCTGCCAGAAAGTGCTAGCGCTAGGGTTTCTTATATACTTGCTTAGGCAATTTGCCCTACCCAGTCAACAAAAGTCACTTAAAAATAATATGTGAAAAATGGCTAAAATAGGAAAAATAGGTTTTCTGCACTGTAAAATGCTCCTGATGGAATCTGATGGTAATCTGATGATCATGTTGTGTGCAACCAGAGGATATGCATCTACTCTAAGTGCTTGGACATGCACGGTCTGCAAACAGACTCACAAAAGTGCCAGAACACTTCCTAAGCTAGACTAACTGAACTGAACCCAACCCTAGTCATGAAGTAGCTTGTCCACGTACACATAGGGTTAGATGTGCAAGTGGTAGCCTTAGGGCAGAAACAAAACCATGAAAGACAATAGCAACTATCTACATCACTCCAATCCATGGCTCCAATGTAGGTGGGAAATCGCTCAATGAGAAGCTCAACTGCCCTATCATCTAACAACCACTACCTCATGTGATAGTCTGGGGTGATGGATGCTTTAACCATGGGAGACAATAGCAACAATCTACATCACTCTAATCCGTGGCTCCAATGCAGGTGGGAAACCGCTCAATGAGAAGCTCAACGGCCCTATCATCTAACAACCACTACCTCATGTGTGATAGTCTGTGGTGATGGACGCATTGAAGAACTATCTCCTCTAACCACTGCTCCTCACCTATGAAGGGAAGGAAAAAAGAGCACATAGAGAGAGTCTGACTGCCTACCAACTAAGGCGTGGCTCCCTGAGTCTTGCGTAAATATGCACTCTGATTCTCAAAGGCTCTCCACCTCCACTTCTCTTTGCTATGTCACCCCCCCGCCCCCCAATTGGCTTCCCCCTAGTTTTACCAATGTTCTAGACAGATTATCTATTGGCTTGCCTTGTCTCACATCGTGTATACATGCGGCTGCAACTTTTTGCTTATAACCTCATGCACCGCCTTGTTGTTGTCTCTATTCAGTCGCTTTGCCGCCGTGGTCAAGCTTGTATGCTGTACATTTTGCCAAGTGAGAGTGCATTTGGATATTGCTCTAGCACAACCTCACCAACAGACAATGTGTGGCCAGCTTCGTTGCTGTTGCTTGTGAGCACCTCTCTCATCTATCAATCTTTAGACCAGCTGCTCTGCAAGTACTTTTGTTTTTGGAATTGGTTTTCGTTTTTGTTGCATTGTTTTGTATCTTGTTTGTTTTCAGCGCATATTTTCCCTGCTCCAGGGTGTGAGTGTACAATGTGTAAGTTTGTATGTAGTGTGGATGAGTGGCATGCATGTAATGTTTTATTTTGTGTTTGTACTCTCAAGACTTGCTTGTGGGTGAATGGGGTTTTTTTCTCTTTTTTTTTTTTTTTTGGGGGGGGGGGGGGGGGGGGGGGGGGGGGGGGGGGGGGGTATGGCTTTATTTTCTGTTTTCTTTTTGAGTTTTTCTCTTCGTTTTTGTTGTTTTTGGTGTGTCTGTGTTTGGGTCCCCTTTTCACTCTGTGTTACTTGTGGCATTTAACATCTAGTCGCTACATCCATGTCAAAACTCTCTCCAAAAGCAACTAGCTCAACAGAATTTCAAAGAGTAAACGGGGTGCATACTCTTCAAAGGTGTCAAAGGAGTCCTCGAATATGTCATAAGCCTGCAGAGTCATTAATGAACAATTCAGGAAATGGAAATTGCTAAACTCTGAAGAGCACAAAATACAGTGTATCAGGGGCAAGAGCGAGGTCACCTTTCTGCCCATCGCAGAACACTCCCTTCTCTTGACAGAAGGGGGGGGAAAGGATGAAAGTAGAATCATACCGCGTTGTAGACATGATCGAAGAAGAGGTCGACGTCGAAAAATGCAGAATAAGAAGGCACCTCCTCCTGCTCCATATTTGTGTGAGCGTGGGTGTGGGTCTGGGTCTGGGTCTGTGCGTGTGTGTGTGTGTGTGTGTGTGTGCTTGTGTGTGTGTGTGAGAGAGAGAGAGAGAGAGAGAGAGATGCAGAACTGAGAAGCTCCCGCTTTCTGCTTTCAAATTCCTTTCTCCTTCTAGCCTACCACTTGACAAAAATCTGTAAGTTTTACAAACTTTTGCGTTTAAAAACACTGAGATGAGAAGGTTTTTGGCCTTATGAGTGGGGCAGGGGCTCGAATCTATAAAAAAAATCTGGGAATCTTGAGATTAGTTTTTTAATCTCGAGATTAGAGTTCTTGAATTTGTAAATGCATTTTAAGCAAGATACGCACGTGGGTGTGATGGTTAGGGTGTTGGGCTTTCACCTCATTGACGAGCGTTTAAATCGTGGGTGTATGGGGGTGGGGCATTTCGAGATTAAGCCCCACATCTCAAGATTAGTTTTTTCTATATTAGTCTCACAATCGTTTGGCTGAGATTCAACGGCGGCCCCGATTTGAATATGGGTTGTCTATCCTATGGTTTGCGCCTCGTGGCACCTAGGGAGCCAGGGATATGATAAAAACATTGAGAAGGTTTTTGACCTTTATAAGTTTTTGTGTTTAAAAACGTTGAGAATTACGAGTGAGGTGGGGGTAAAGTTTTTTGAAATTAAATGTCAATAAGAATCTTTCAGGTTCTCTCTCTCTCTCTCTCTCTCTCTCTCTCTCTCTCTCTCTCTCTCTCTCTCTCTCTCTCTCCCCCCCGAGTGGAAAGAGTTACCAAAAGATAGTTCTCATATGCTTGGGCTTGGTGACGTATACACACACAATTCTCAAGGAGGCAGAATGGCGCTACTTCAAAGCAAGGTTGAAAGGCAATGCTTTGGAATCCATCCTACACACCGAGCAGCACACCCTTGCATAGGGACAACAATGTAATTGATCATCAGGTTTTGGGCAATTTATTGAACCTCCAACCCAGTCGCATAAACCGGGGTGCATTCTTGGCTATCATGATTTGTGTACTCACCATCATGCCAAGCATTATGCCAGGCCTAAGGTAGGATTGGGGGGGCAAAGCCCTAATCTACGCATGTGTCAGGCCAAGGGCCAAAGGGGTCTGAACGGCTCGGTTTGTCGAGCCGAGGGCAAGGGCATATGGTTAAGGGGTTCTACTTGCAAGAGCCAAGGTCTATAAGTAGGGAGGGTGGGAAGAGATCAATATTCATGTCCACCCATAGGTCTCACATTGGTATCAGAGCCTCAGGTTTTTGAGAGAAAAGGGTGTGGTCCTTCTAGGTCTTGCATGTTTTTGCATGTTCATGCAATTGAAAAGAAGGAGGGGACGAGGAGCATTGTGTACATGCACTCTTAGCCAAGGACAGAGGTGGTCGTCAACATCACCAATATTGAAGCTCTCTCTCTCTCTCTCTCTCTCTCTCTCTCTCTCTCTCTCTCTCTCTCTCTCTCTCTCTCTCTCTCTCTCTCTCTCTCTCTCTCTCTCTCTCTCTCTCTCTCTCTTCACCCTGGCTTGAGGAGACTTTTTTGACACGTGCTCGAAGTCTGGTTTGGTTGCTAGCGCAAGATTTTCCCTCATCTTTCCCTACACAGTTTGCCTGCCACAATCGCTCACAAGCTTTGTATCTTTTCCCCCCTTCAAATGGTGGGCGCCTTGCCAATATGAAAGGCCATTAAAAGAACAAGGATACGTGCGCACAGTCGACAACCCCCACCCTCTTGTACATCGCCAAATAGGGAGGCAAAGGGGGCCCAAAGGGCCAAGTCAAATCAATGATAGTAATTTCAGAGGAGTTACTGAGCTTTCGAGCATCTTCAACGTATCTAAAGAGTTCTAATAACCTTTTTTTGGCATAAGCTACAAACAGTAAGCAAAGTCTACATCGTCAGGACAAGCAAGGATTGCAGCATTAGGTGCTACAATCACTTAGTAGTTTCTCAGTTTCTCACCCTTAGATTAGACACGGTCTTTTTTCGGTAGGCGCTTACAAGTTAACAAGCTTCATGTGTGACGCTGACTCTTTGCAACTTGGTGGTTTAGCATGTCTAATTATTGGGTGATTCCAAATTGTCTTCACTCGGCGACGTTTTTTTCAAGGTGGTTGCAACAACGCTTTGCAAGTTCAACACCCGATTTATCGAATAAATTAGAAGGCTGCATATCTAGAGATTGAACATAGTGTTCACTTACCCGTAGTCAAATACACATGCCCAAATCTCCTACCTGATTAGGCCTAGCAACACTAATTGAAAGATAAGTGAAAATCAAGCAGTAATGCATTAGTAACCCTGGGTGTTGCCTTTGTAATCCAGACCCTGTGGTTTAAATCAGGAATGTCTAACCCTTTAGTTAGACTCCATATGAAAACTACTCAACCTAGCAGCCAACGATGAGCAACTAGTCTACTGTGTATAATAGTGATTGAAATCAACTTTGGAAGTTGAACTTGTCCACTACCCCTTGGTAAATTGTGGACTTCTTTCCTTTAAATAAAAATTGTGATTCTAACTTTGTTGCCCCTTTGAGGAGAGTTGCCTTCCTCTGGAGCTGACTCGTACCCATATAAGGTGAGAAATTTTGAGCTGTAGAAGAATGTACCTTGCATGCCTTCGTGGCTTGGTTCATACCAACCTCCAATAAGTAGGTAGACATGTTGCCAAGGTTTCTCCAAAATCATATGCTAATAGCATATCCCAAACTTTGGAAGCTTCTTGGAAAAATTCCCCAAAGTGAAGCCTTGCTTTGCATAAGTTCTTCGAGGATATGAGACAGAACTGAGTGTGATTGCTCTTAACAGATAGTTGGGTTGACACACAAATGCCAAAGCGAAAGAGAATCGACATTGTTGATCTTTCATAGAGGAAGAACCAGGCCGAATCATGTAGCTTATTGGGAATCATGAGATTGCCCAATATTACAAGAGATAGCTCCTAAAGCTTAGTTGTCAAAGGTATCAACCTGCCAAACTCAAATTTGTTTTGTGACCATCGCCTCTAGCATCAGAAGTCGGAGCATCTTGTGGCATGATTGTGTTTCAATATACTTCTTGTACTCCTGCACTCTGGCAAGCTGTGATTATTGTGAAATGATTATACATCGAATGCATATACATAGATACGGAGTCGTGCTCCTAGAAGCCTTGCTTTACCATAAGTAATTCAAGAAATTACTATGCTCGTAGCTATGTGTTGCGTTCACAAATGTTCACCTATCATGCAATTGGGAGGAGAATTTGTACATGGTTTAAAGGGATGAGCCCGCAAAAGCATAGGTATACCATATCTTATTGATTTACCTAAATGTAAATGACATAAGGATAATCACCATATGCATGTAGCAACACTTCTAAGAATTAAAGCAAAAAGAAACATTTGCAATTTCTGGACTACATAGGTTATATCTATTCGTCTATTGTATCTTATACAAAGAGCTGAGCAAATAGATACCTACTTAATGACATATAAAAGATAGTTGACAACTTATTGATGACATGCATTACCGTCCTATGAGTTCAGTGCATGGGGACAGCAACACTTCTAAGAATTAAAGCAAAAAGAAACATTTGCAATTTCTAGACTACATAGGTTATATCTATTCGTCTATTGTATCTTATACAAAGAGCTTAGCAAATAGATACCTACTTAATAACATATAAAAGATAGTTGACAACTTATTGATGACATTCATTACCGTCCTATGAGTTCAGTGCATGGGGACAATGTTTTCTTTGATGTCTTCCCATGCAATTAAAGCATAACTTTTGCAATTTTTCTCTTTTAAACTCTATTACTGAAAGTCTTCTCTTGTCCACGTTGACCGAGACTTTTACGACCTTTTTTCCCATGAGTAGTGAGTACATCTCGCGAGATGTATGAGGTGATCAACTCAGTAAGTTACTGTACCTAAGTAGCGAGCAATTGGACTCGAATGGCCAATTTTTGGAAATTGGTCATCAAAATTTTGGAGGTCACGTCACGTGATGTACTCCCTTGCTTCGGGTAAATTGTTGGTATCCTCCAGAATTCCAGGACACTTTGAGGAGAAGGAGTTGATTGCCTTGAGGAAAGTTCAAAATCAAAAACATGATTCTCAAGCAGCCCCATGTCAAGAGACTCAAACACAGGGTCCATGAGGGACAGTTTGCTAAATCAAAATCAAGAAATACCTTGAAGAAGCCACCAATCGAGAACAATTTCAAACCGCTTAGAAGCCCCCATAACTACATTTATTTTCAAATATGTTTTGATTGATTTTTTCAAGTAGGATGTATACGATTCTACGCTTTCATCCATTTTTCTCTTCAGGGACCTGACATGGTAGGAGAAAAGTCTTTGGGATCGTAGTGTCCGAAATACATTTATGCATTATGCAGTTATCGACCTACATGTAAAGTTTTGTTAGGCACATGTTGTCACATGGGATACAACATGAACTAGGAACTCATGGGGTTTGGTTTAGCTAGTGTCAAGCAAAGTTTATGAGGGCCCCTCTTATTCAAGTCACTGAGTGTTTAAAGTTACCTCGACACACAAGTACCTCTTGTACTTGATTGATGTCATTTTTTGAACATACTTACATGAGATATATTATGACATTGGTGCCCGTTTTATCAATCATGTGTTGCAAAAAAGTCCGTAGGTGCTAGTCAAATCCGTTCATTAGACCGTTTTGAGCGCATCATATTAGGAACAATTTCAGTGGCCATAAACTATCGGCGGATACCTAGTAAGAATCATTAAGGTTACAAGTATTGTTAAACAATTGTAACACGTGGTTGTTTATACATGTCACAAAGTCATGTTATGTTAATGAACTAGTTCATTTGGTACCTAGATGTGATGGATTTTCACATTCTATTATCATCCAAATATGTTAGCATGGTTTTCACGTGGAAAGTATTCAACTCTTTCCTTGTGAGCTGTGAGCATACATTAGCCATAAGCATTGCAAGTATGATTATGGATATGGAGGTTCGGTTCTGCTTTTGCTGAATTCATGCACACTAGGTGTTATGGGCCCTAGTGTTTAGCAAAGGCTGATTTGGAGCGGCCTGCACATTCATGACATTAGCAGCTTCTAAAGCCTTTTGCACTCTATGTGCAATATCTCTATGAGATTAATTATAGATCTATCAATCACCAATAGAGGTCATGGCTTGGTTTGGGTGCTTGTTGATCAACTCACTATAGTTAATCCAAATGTTTTATTCTAAATTATCGATTACTCAGTAATAAAGCAAGGAATTGTGATTCCTATTTACCAGTCATTTTGGAGGATTGTCTATAAAAAGTGGGGAAACACACCTTAGGACTCTCAGTGATCCAGAGAGGATAGGCAATTTACAAGTATTGATCTGTGCTAAAGGATATGTTGAGTGTGTACATTAGAATAAAGAAATCCAATTAGAAAGATTATCTCTCTACTTGGAGTTTGCTTACCATGAGACAAAGCAGGTTGCGACTAAGTTTAGCCTCTCCTGTTTAAATCGAGTTCTCGACCTTGCACACCGGTTGTGGTGGGGTTGTCTAATGATGAAGAATGATAACAAGTGAAGGACTTATCCTTTGTTGATGAGTTATGTGAGCCAATTACTTCCATGGAAAGTGAGAAGAGGTATTCTTTCATATATATCTTAGTTGTAATAATTTGTTTAGCTTACTCTAGTGAGTTCTAAATGGAGTCTATACGCTAGGTTGGTCGGTTATACAAGATAATTGCAAAGGGACAACAATGTGGAAAATTGAGATGCTCATCTTGATTTCATTGCACCTCCTACTGAACCATATTCCAGTCAAATGGGCAGTTGGATCCATGAAGGGTGCCACTAAAAACATTAGTCTTCTTTTGAGGATAGCACCGCTTTTGTTTTTGAAGACAAAAACGCTTCTCCAAGCGGGGAGTAAGGTCACGCCAAGGGCCAAAGGGATCTAAATGGCTCGGTACGGCTAGGAGTCGAGGGCAAGAGCACATGGTTAAGGGGTCCTACTTGCAAGAGCAAGGGATATAAGTAGGGAGGTTGAGAGGAGGTTAGTATGCCTATCCAAACCTAGGTCTCATAGCATGTATGATCAAGGGACTCTTAAAATAGGGACCAAGGGTCTATATAGGGGCAAGGATGGGTGGAGACTAGTATGTGATAGTCCTCTAGTCCTTTCACTGGTATCATAGCTCATGGTCTCTCTCTCTCTCTCTCTAACCTTGAGGAAGGAGGAAGGGATGACAGGGAAAGACGGATGGAGGTGCATGGAGGGTCGTGGGGTTTTCACGATGCTTGACTACATGCTCCCTTTCTCCCTCTCTCAGACACACATAAATCGGCTTGAACGCTTGAGGGTTCACACACAAAGGCCATCCACCCTTTGAATTATACCAAGGGGTGGATGAAGGGTTGGTTCCCCATTTGCCTTTGGAAATTCATCCGAGCAATGCATGGCATGGTCCTTCTTCTTGTAGATTTCAACATGGCATGGCCCTTCTGCTCACAGATTTTTGCATTGCGGTGTAGAACAAAACCATCTTTCAACCATTGCACAAGTAATTTTTCATCAAAGCTCACATGGTTTTGGCAAGGCTACGAGCCAACATGTTATGATCATGGTGCATGCTACGCCAAAATTTTACTAAGAATCTCAGCACAGGAATCTTGGCATGCATGGTCATGCAGGTGTTTGAACATACATCAAAGCTTGACGATAGTTAATTGTTAAGTAGCCATGATGGAAAAGGATGTGCAACCAATGAAGGATGGCTAAAGGGAGTTCTCCTTCTTGGTCTAGAAAGGCCCATACACAGATGTTGATAGGAAATGCAAAGCTTGTGAAGCTTGGACGCACAGGCCATGCGGCTGGTAAGGAGGGTCAACATAGGTAATTAATGAGGTACGTAGTAGATTTTGATTTTGTTTGACAAGTTTAAGAACATGCTGAGTGGCTATGTCATGCAACAACCACACGTGAGCCCTTGGAAGTTTTTTAATGCTTGTGCAATTCAAGCCATGCTGCATCGAGACACAAGCAAGGCTTGTGAAAATCACAATAAGCAACAAACTTCAGACAAATTGCTTAGTAAGAGCACGATTTCTTAAGTCAATCAAGCAAGGATCGTGCAAGCAATGTTTTTGTCAACTTCTGGTACAAGCATGGCTTGTCAAGGGCGTATAAACCATGTAAGGCTCAATGTTGTTCTGTCAATACCCCCAAAGTTTGGCACATGCATGCTATGAGCATTGCATTTTGAGGGGGATTTTGCACTGTGCGTACATGATCATTCATTGGGTGTTGATATGCACCAAGCCAAGGGGCTTACAAGATACTTATGATGAGTTCTTAGTACGTCCGAATTCACGGCCATGATACAGAGTCAAAGTAACACACTTCACAAGTCATGGCTATGAGCCAGATTCAATCATGGATTGCAAAATTAGACTAACCTTCTCTCTCAACTCAACATTTGCTTCAGGATTTTGAGACAACTGGCCACCTATGGGCGACAAGGTTAGACTAGTTCAAGTTCTTCTTGTTTTTTTGTGTTTCTAATCTTTAAGCAAGTGCTTTGAAGGCCATAACAAGAATCACGATTTCTACCTCGTGCCAAGGTACTCCTCATTGAATTAGGATCAAGGACAAAGCACACAAGTTTGGAGGATTGGCAATATTGGGATATAAGCTCACATTTTACATACGAAGACATCAACAACAAGTGATGTATCCATTCTAGTATAGATTGTGCAAGGCACTTATGTTATTGGCTCAAAGTATTGAGAGGCCGTCATTGTAGCCAAGGGCTTATCACTCTATTTTTTTTATTTGCATGCATGGCATGCCAGTTAGGTGGAGTTAATTCTACTCATTCACTGTTTATGCTTTCAATATAACACCCAATACTCTATCATGGACATCATATCCACCTAAATGGATTCCATTCAATGTGATCTCCACATGCACTAGACTCGTATGCTTATTTAAGACAAGGTAAGATCTTGTTTGTTTCCAACAATTTTTATTGACGATTCTTTATAGACGTCGTTGCATGAGTTTCTCATAGCTCTGACCTTTTACTCGATAACATTTGAGGCTGGTATCTTTGCTTGTGTTTGTTGCATATCAATGCATTGATAGGAACTCTATATCATTTGTTATATACACAAGGTGCACACACTAGAGATGATGGTTTCCATCCATAGCAGACAATCATGGCCTCATTATCAATCATGTGATAACATGATTTTTTAAGATAGCTTCAAAGAAATCAATCTATTATTTTTAAAACCAAAGAATACATAGTATGGTTACCTTTTTTTTGGTTTTGGGAATCTTTCTCTTCTTTGCATGGGGAGGTATGATTGTTTCCAAGATCCAATTGTGAATAAGATTCCAACTTGAGAGGATCTCGTCCATAGTCTTTAGCACTGATTGTGTTTATAGGAGTGATATTTTTAGGGGTATGACCCACCTAATGACAAATCGCTCCATAAGTGTTGATGGTCATTGATTGGACTCAAGGAAAGAAGTTCTCAACTGCCAAGGGCTAGTAACTAAATTCACTTTACCAAGTTGCTTACATCACAATTGGTAGCAACGATAGCCTATGTTGGTCTCAACTACCTGCTATTTTAAGGAGTTTCTTTGAAAAATCTGACCAAGGGGTTCAGATTGCCAAGTCAACAGCAAGGGTTCTCAGTTAAATATTTGTTTATTTTCACTCTTCTCTACTTTAGTGTTTAATTGGTCAAAGAAATACTAATTCTCAATTAAATATTTACCTACTTTTACTAATCTCCACTTTAACATTCAACAGGTCAAAGAAATACTAGGCCTTTTAAGGCTGGAATTGTTGTAAGGTACCTTTGAGATTTGAAAATTGTCGATGACCATTGGTAAGTATCCGATACTTTTTCACCTCATAGTAAGCATATAATTTGGTTTTCTTTTCTTTTTTAACTATGCTTTGATTGAGCTTTACAAGTGGGATGCATATGCTAGAATTCTTTCATCCCCTTTGTTCTTCAAATACATGATAAGATCATGAATGAACACAGGATTTTGGGAAGGTAGTGTACCAGATACCATGTTTTCCACTTGTTACTTTCTCTATTGTTTACAGACAGTCTTCCAGAAATGAATTGTAAATATGGGCTCACTATTACTTACAAAATTGCTGGGTAATCCCATATAATGTATAGATATGGTGAACAACCAACTTGGTTAAAGAGTGGACTTGGTTGAATTAAACTCACAAAGCCTAGACAATCTATCTACAAGCACCCATACTGAACCATCATGTCGTATGGTGGTTGGTAGACTCTCAATAAATCCCATAAAGGTACTGTATTTGTGGTGCAAAAAGCTTCATAAGCTATCAAACTCGTGAATCTGCATACCGCACAATGCTTATAGCGGATGTTATGCTCATAGCATACATGGAAGAGGAGGGAACAAAATGTGTAAATAGCTCTACAAAAAGAAACTAAATACTTCCCACTATAATTACTCGATAGCCTTGCTAAAACAGTTGGACCATGATAGAATGTGAAGAGAAACCACATCTAGATACAAGCTATGAAGCATTTTCATTGACAAAACATAGCCTTCCTATATGCGTAATAGGTATGCAAAATCTAAAAATCTTGAAACAACCATCCATTAATGTTGTTTAATAGTACCTGTTATATTAACAAGTCTTACTGATATTCGATGATTTTTTGCCACTACATCTATTCGATACTACGTGCACTTAGGGACTCTAATGCGACACATAATTGGGAATAGGAACCTGTGTCAGTCCTAGAGACTCATATTCTCCACATGTGGAATATGTCTCATATAGGGATGTCGAGAATTATGACATCCATCAAATACTAGATGTACTTGCATGTGGAGGTAACTTGAAACACTCAGCAACAAGAGTGAGAGGGACCCTCATAAACCTTGCACCACAATGGCTAAACCAAACTCCATAAGACCCTAGACCATGTTGCACACCTTATGACTAGCAACATGTGCCAAACAAAACCCTACCTTGTAGGCCTATAGCCGTTTTAATAGGGAATGAACCTTAGATTTGATCAAAATGACACATCTGATAGAAATATAGCGCATCAACAAAAATTTGTAACATGGATTTGGGGTACGTTTATGGTCTCAAATCCCTCAGGGGGCTTTGCGCCCATTGAACATACTTTTTTGTATATGTTGGATGCCTCTACACTACAAAGGATATGCCAGGGTTTGAATATATTATTTTGAGTTAATTCAAATCTAGCTCAAATGAGCATTTAAAAAAAATAAAGCATTCATATTATTTACTAAAAAACATTTCATACTACTCTCGTTAAAATCATATAGAGCTTCTTCGTTGTCAAACATTGCAAGCCAACTCCTCTTATGTTCATAAGATTCAACGGTTCTACCAATGAAATTCTTTTTCCCATAATCTTTCTTTCCAAATTCTTCCTTAGCCCACTCTTCGCCCCACCAATACATAAGCACCTTGAAAAAATTTCCACTTATGTGAAAAACTACTAGTATATGATATATATAAAGCAAGGAGAAATTCCAACCCCTCCCTCGACCACATTTTAGGGAGCCGATGCATCTAGCACATCCTGACCAGTGTGCAGTGAGCGCCATTCGAGTCTATGACACAATGAGGAGAGAGAGAGAGAGAGAGAGAGAGAGGAGAGAGAGAGAGAGAGAGAGAGAGGGGGGGGGGGGGGGGGGTGATGCCCATGCAAGTTGTGACATTGTGTGTCCTTGCCATTTTCTTTGAGCTTTGTTTTTTCAACTGCGATGACTTTTTGAATTTAACTACCTTGTTCCAGCTCGACAACATCCCTTCTTCCAACATCTCTCCTATTTCCTTTGAGCACCGTCACATGCTTGGCATCATCAGCCACATGGCCACAGCTAGATGGGCTTTTCTCCTCCTCACATACTGAGCTTTACATGCTTTCCTTCTATGGGGCTCTACAAGTCCGCAAGTCACAAGTATGCAGATCATGATTTTTAATTGCTCAGGGCTCCAAATCCAATCACATACATCATGTATGCCACCAGATGTGGTGCACTTCATAAAGCACAAAAAGTGCTTGAGGAACTTCTTGTCTAGGATGTCGTCTCTTGGAATGGACTGATTGTGGGATATGCCCAAGATGCTAATATGGCCAAAATAATTCACGACGATATTGTTAGTCAGTGGTTGTTGAAAGAAAATGTCATGCTTGGCATTGCCTTGGTTAACATGTATACCAAATTTGGTGCACTTCATCAAGCATACAAAGTGCTTGAGGAGCTTCCTCTTCGGGATGTCATCTCTTGGAATGTGAGAACCATCTATACAAACAAAATCGTAAGGACAAGATTTAACAAACATTTCGTTCTTTGTCACAAAACTACTATCTATTGCAGTTGTATTTACACAAATCTCTTGAGATTCCTCTTCCCCATCTCTTGACGTGCAAGAGAAAAATAGACCAAGCTACAAAATGTGAATTTGAACTTGTGAAATTGCATTCACTTCTAGGGTTAAGGGTACTAGCCAATTCACCTTGAGGTGTTGCTACCAGCCACGGGCCACCTGCAGATAAAAAAAAAAAGCTCATGGCATCGAATTTGCAAAGGTACCTTCCTCCCCTTCCCATGCATATCACATGGGAGTGCTTTGTTGGCTTGTCTCCTCGTGCCCTCCTCCATCGTGCCTCTACCCTTGCTTGCACATGCAACCCTACCTCCCACACTTTCCCTTTATTTGTGTTTTCCTTCGTAGTTGAGGTAGAATCAATGTTGATTCTCGTCTTTATTTCTTTTTATAATATTGTAAGCACATACTATCTTTTTTTTTCCAAACTCACAACAGTGTGTATTTATATATTAAGAAACCAAAAAATTTACATAGAAGTCATGCTCCTACTGAGCCATGAGATCAATCAATAGCCCAATAACAATAGGAAAATCGGCTGATAAAGGTGCCACCCTAAGACCGCTTGTTGACATCCAAGGAAAAGGGGAACTTACACAGACTTGGGTTTGCAACCAAGAAGCATGCCCTTCCACAACCCACATCTTGATCGCCAAGTTGTAGCTAGAACACCAAAACCACTGACAAGAAAACCATCCAGCATCACTTTTTCTTCTTCTTTCTTTTTATCAAACTGACAGTGTTGGTCGTAGGACCTGAAACATTTATCACATGACTAATGAGATTTAACTTCTAGACCTGTACTTCTTTTCAAGCTGGAAGGCTTCATTGGGAGCCAGAGTCTCCATGGATGAAACGACACACGAATTTGGTTTGTCCTGAACCTCAATCGTGGGGCATTCACACTTATCTTGCAACTCCTTTGCAGGGTTCTCAGACTCTTTGCTTAACTCACCTTGTTTCATCTCATTGACCCCCATCTCCTTCGCCAGCTTGTTGGAGGTCATCGATGTCCTGATATCCCTAGAAACATGCATCCGTGTCATCCTACCCATCGTAGTTCGGGCCTCATCAGCCTCAGGATAGCCTAGTGTCCAATTTTGTGACATTTGTAGTATGTGTTGGGGAATGATGTAAAAGCCAACTCTTGATGATAGGTACCATAATCTCCCATATTGAGATCCAGGTATTTGGGAATGGGTCTGCACATGTCCCATAGAATGCACACTTTCACATCCAAGCCCAGCCTATGTTGCATCTTGGGAGTAAAAAGTACTCGACCCGTATAATATCCACATGGCCCTCGGCTAGAGAGGAAGGCTCTTAAGCATGACCCACACCGGGCAAAATTTCTTAAACTCTTCATCTGAATAGAACTCGGGCGACCACGACGTTTAAAAAAGTTGTCATACATTTGAAAGGCCACAAGGTGTAAGGTCTTTGAAGCCCAAAAAGTTCAAAAATAGAAGATAGTATGTCACAAATTAAAGTTGTGATGTGATAGATTTTGGGCAAACCTTCAGTTTCCAAGGAAAAATTCAAATTTATATTTTCCACGCAATAGCGTGCACATTATTATAAGCACAATCAAACATTGCACACGCGGGAGAGGGGGAATGACAATGATAAAAGAGATTTTTTACATGTCTCATCTAAATGAAGTAGACCAACCATGAATTATTGCAATAAAAAAAACTAGGAATACCGAAAATTAAAAAACGTAAATGCCTAAGTAGAAGCGATGAACTTTATGTAATATCGACTTGTCCACCCATCCACTTACGCTCCTACTATGGACAAAGAGAATTTCACCTCGTCAGGATTGAGCCAGAACACCTCCACCTTACCTAAGCCAAACATAAGTCGAGGTTGCTTCGCCTCCTTCCATGAACTCGAGCTCTGAAAGGATTTCAAATATATGTAGATGGTAGAAAATCAACACAAACCATACCAATTTAGGTGCCACGTCTCTTTGATGCCACACTAGGTGTTTGAGTGAAGTCAAGGCAAGATCCCCGATGTGTTATCCGTGTAGATGAACCCAACAAAAAAAGAATATCTACGCAACACCCCCAATCTAGCAAAGCTTCAGGTCATTGACCCTTTTATCTAAGGCTAAGCAATGCAGGTGATCCTAATCTTATAAGATACCTCCATGAGAAACATAACACATGATTCCAATCAAAATAGCGTCTTGCATACGCACAGATAATCCGTTCGAAGCAGTTAGACTGTACAGGGTCTCTACCCTTATACATATACCATAATCCATCAAAACCACTTCATAATCCAATTCAAAGAAAATAAACCATAACCCAATCCTATCACATGGGTGAACAATTCACCCTACTCTAGGTAATGCACATGCAACTTGCAAAAAATTCGGGAGCATAGCCACCATAGAAAAAATGATCCAAGAGCCACATCGGCTTTCACATTTAAAAATCGCCACCAAATCCATGAGGGATCTTAGCTCTTAACCATAAATCATGTTCCTCACTGAACCAACTCCCACACTTGGAGTTTTGACTATACATGCTACAGTCCAATTGAGCCAATACGCACCGCGCTTGAAGAAAAAAAAATTATGCATAAAAAGAACTCTGGAAAGCGACTAAACATGATCTCAAAATCCCATTTTGATAATGTTTAACCATGCATAAGTGTTGTACTATGACCGCACCTCACCCTCCTTGCACATTGAGCTAGAAGGGTGAAAAGCACTACACACATGCACATGAAATATCAACATCTATACATGGGGTTCCATACATCATGTGAAATCACCACATCCATCCATTCATGATGCAAAATAGCCCTACCACTTTAGTCAAGCATATGCCATTGTTTCACATGTAGGTAAAAGAACTACTTTTTTCTATTTTTGGATGTGTGCACATATGCAAAATAAATGCATCGAGCTTAGACCTATAACATAGACTAACATCTTATCACATCACTTCACCCATATGAAACTCATACTAACAATCGTGTCAAAAAAGGAAAGCTACTTTATGCATAGTTGCCTATAGGGTTGACTAACCATACATCCACCCCGAAGGTTATGGACATCAAACATTTGAAATCAACTCATCAAAACAACCCATAAAACACATATGAATCAATCTCAAACTCATGAATCCACATGGTACTCCCCCTTGGTAGTGTCTCTACACAAATTTGTAATTTCGTACAAAGAACGATTAATAACTCACGCTCATGAAGTGATATAGGTGATCTAAATACATTTATGAACAAGTGTATTCAAGGTTTTGATTTGGCTAAGTGGGCTTTCTCATCCTACAAATCTATATAGTGGTTCTTTAGAGCCCAAAATATTGACTGTGTAGTGGGCAACAAACTGCATTTTGACCGTAACTCTTTACTCGTATAGAATTTTCATGTGACCAATAAAGAAAAAATGCCCAAAATGATGTGTTTAATATCTAGTTCAAAGGCTTCAATTTGATTCATAGTAGTTTAGGATGTATGACCAAAATAGTTTTCCTACCGTTTACGTGACATTAAGCAAAAAGCGCTTTTTATGCATCTACTATATCATAAATACATTGTATGCATAAATTGACATGCTAAGCATGATGAAACAAGCATGGAACATTCTCATACATATTTGGAAAGCCCATACATACCTATGTATACAAAAAAGTAACCACAAATGGCGTAGTTTCTCGAAACGAAAGTAGAGAAAGTTTTTCTTCTTCCCCTTCCCGTGAACGAGAGAGGATTTTTTATGGGAGATGGTGATGGAGAGCTTGCACCATTTTGTATAATACGTACGTATAGTCTTGTGGTATTCTATGCAATTATTGGCCCTAAAAACTAATTACTAATGATGCTTTTATGCCAGTTTTCCCAAGCTTGGAGTGTCTCCCAAGCAAAAATAGGGTGCCCCCTCCTCAACCTGGAATAAACATTATTTTTGGGATACTTTGCTAAAAACAAGTCAATGTTTTGAAAGTCAACTCTCACCCCTTTTCTATCAATTTCAACTGCAATTTAATTCATAAAAATGATATCTCGATAATTAATGTGGCCGTAGTTGAACTAGGCTACATTGTGATTCTTTGATATAATAGTGTAGAAAGAAAAAGAAAATTTAAAATTGAACCATAGCTTCCCCTCGTCCACTAGAACTAGGAAACTAACTTGCTTTCCATCGAAAAGCGTCGAAAGGCATGAGAAGCTAAAAATAGCACTCAAAAATAAAATTTTACAAAAGTGAATTCTAGCTTCCTCAGGACTCATAGATTAAGAATCTAGCCTTGCTTTTTAGGAAAAAAACATTAAAAAAAAGAAAAAAACTTTTTTTTCAAAATTTAACTAAACGTTCGTGTTACCTATTGAAACATGAAAACGACTTGTTTTTCATTATAAAGTTGGACAACATTGCACAACGAGCATTCTAGACCCAAAAATTTCAGAAGTATACATTTGAATCCATTTTTTTATTTTTGAAAGAGACCCAAAAATCGAGGATCTTACATTTATGCTGAGGATACTGCTTGCATAATCGTGGACAATCCACACTCATGTTACCTTGTAAAATAGTCACTTTATGGCAAGCGTCTTCATTTGCCCCACATATATTGGAAATAGTACCCATATCACAAACCATCTTTGAATAAGTTTCCTCACCTTCCATTCTGCTCTTTGATGTCATGTCAATTTGTATATTCTCCATTGATACTTCTTGTGTCCTGCTTTGTGAGCCTTTCAACATCATAGCTTTACCCCCAAAAGCACAACTCATGTAAAGAAAGTGGAATATCCAATGTTTCATGCACAACTTTGATTATGTCCTCATCTTTGGCGTATAATAGTTGGTCATCTTTTGGAAGACACTCATTGATAATGGCTTTTAGCTTTGCTTGAACTTGATTATTGCCACATGCATCATCTTGTACATGTAACATTCCATTTGACACTATGGAAGCAGTTCACTCCATCTCCAAGTCTACATATTTAAGGTTTTCTTGCTTAACGGCTTCTTCAAAGTCATCCCAACTGTCTTCATATTCCCTTGCAAGGTCTTGGATTCGCTCAATAAGCTCTAGAATAACTGATTGCTCGAAGGACAAAACTATCAATCCTTGTGGAACCCCTTGAAGCTCATCCCCCTTACATAACACTGAAGATATCGTTGCGGATCATAACCCACAAAGGTATTACATTCCTCATACACTTTTTGTAATGTGAATTCTACCGCTTCTTCCATTTGCTTGGCTTAGTTACCTGCATATTGTATGGTGACCTTCCATTTGATAAAACTTGCTAGAATTGCATCATTTACCTATGATTTCCCAAACTCACAAACCCTCACCCTAGCCTTTCCATGTCAGGGTCACCAAAAATGTGTCAAGAAGCACATAGTGCGGCTAGGAAAGCGTCGGGCCTCTGACTGTGAGGACTCATAGAAAAATCAAGCAAATCAAAAAACACACTCAAAATGAAAATACTCCAGCAATGAAAGCTTCATTCTGGAAAAAGAAGTCGAGATCAACTCAAAACTCTTGTGTGTGTGTTGATTTGGTGTTCTTCAATTCTTTATCAAGGCCATTTCATGGAAGCTTCATCACCTACATAGACAAGCCCACACACATTTTTGAAGAGAAAAAACACTAATCCCCCACACACTCAAATACAAGGTCGGAACAATGCAAGACTGCACTAGCACACCATAGAAGAAGCATGTGTTTCCTTCTCAGAGAGTCTTGAAGTGTTGATATTGTACTTCACAAGAGATATTCACCTCATAATACTCATAAAAACGTGAGTGAAACGGCATTTTGAGACTTTTTCCATTTTGGGTTATTTTTTATCATTTTATACCATTTTTGTTGGAAACACACACAGCTTGGAGAAGACGAAGGAAGCTCAAGGCACACAATAGAGAGTGTGTTACTTAGTGTGCAATGGAAAGATAGATAGCCCTAGAGTGATGGGCGTATATACAATGCACGGGGGAAAAAACCTCCTTAAGAGGGAAAAAATGCCTCGGCGGTCTTAGTGTGTTCACACACATCACTACCACATGTATATGGTAACAAATCCCCCCTGGAGTGATGCGGTGAACGAGAGCTGGCACATGAGTACAGGGAAGTGCCATGCCTTGAGGACAGGATCAGTCCACAAAGGAGAGTAAGCCCAAAGCTTTGCAGAAAGCTTCAAGCTTCTCACGAGACAATGCCTTTGTGAAAAGATCTGCAAGGTTGTCCTGTGTTGGCACATAAGCCAAGCTGATCTCTCGTGCTGAGAGCCTCTCCCTGACATAGTGGTAATGCACCTCAATGTGCTTTGTGCGAGCATGAAAAAATGGGTTCCTCGCAACTGCCAATGCGCTCTGACTGTCAGTGTAGATAGTGTTGGCAGTGTCCTGTCCAACACCCAAATCAGCCATAAGGCGTCTGAGCCATACACACTCAACCATAGCTGTGAAGACTGCCCTGTACTCAGCCTCACAACTCGAAGTGGCAGAGACAGCGTGTAGGACCCATTTTGGGCATTTTAAGTTCTTGGTTATGCCATTTGGGTTAACCAATGCACCAACAACATTTATGATGGTGATGGACATCATTTTATGTCCATACTTGAAAATTTGTAGCAAATACTAGTCTATAGTAAATCTCAAAGAGAATATTTAGAACATTTGCATCTAGTGTTCGAGTTATTGAGAAAATATAAGTTATTTGTGAAGGAAAGAAAATGTTATTTCTTTCAGATTGAGATCATTATTTGGGCCACATTATCTTTGCTAAGGGAATGCCGCTGGAACCTGAGAAAGTGGAAGCTATTCTTAGGTGATGAACACAAAAAAACTCAAAGAGCTACAAATTTTTCTTGGTATTTTTAGCTTTTACTGACATTACGTAAAGGACTATGCAAGGATCCAAGTCCTGTTGACAAACCAATTAAGGTAAAAGAGCAAGAATATAAGCTAGAGTCGAAGCCCAATAGAAAAGAGCAACTGCACCTATGTGACTAAAGTTTATGTGGCTAAAGTGGCTATAGCAACTGCACCTATGTTGACTACAATGGATCCAAATGAGTCGTTTTTCTTCGAGATAGATGCAAGTAATGAAGCCATAGGAGTGGTGATTATACAAAGGGGACACCCAATTACATTTGAAAGCAAAAAGTCACAACGTGCTCAACATAACTACTCGGCCTATGAGGGAGAGTTATTGGCTATAGTACATGCACTTAAAAAGTTGAGACACTATTTATATGGTGCCATTTTTGAGGTCTAGATAGACCATGAAAGACTAAAATTGCTTTCAAGTCAGAATGAATTGAAGCATAGAAAGGCTTGGTGGGCATAGATCTTATAGGAGTTTGACCTTCAAATACGTTACAAAGAGGTAAATATAACGTAGTGGCAAATGCAGTAAATTGCTTGCTGTAAATCAATGAATTAAGCTTCACAATATTATTGAGTTCTTGCAGTCACTACATGGCTCATGTAAGCACGATCCAAAATTGGATTAAGGTAAATATAACATAGTGGCAAATGCACTAAGTTGCATGTTGTAAATTAATGAATTAAGCTTCAAAGTCTTCAAGAATGAGTTCTTGGAGTCACTATGTGGCTTATATAAGCATGATTCATCCTTTACAGAGGTATGGCATGTTGTACGCGATTGCACTACTTCACAGACATGACCATCTCTCTCGTCGGCACGTAGTTCTAGCCAGGAGAGACAAGTTGTAGGTGCAACTAGCAGAGAAGAGAGAGTTAGTATGGAGAGACTAATTGAGACTTTCGGGTATAGTTTGGGCAGGAGAGTGCTGATGTAGACCCTGCATCACCTGTGACAGCTTCAACTTCAAAGTGGGGTGGTAAACTTCGTCAGAGGGAGAAGTATACTAGTTACTCCATTGATGATAGGTACTTATCTACAAGATTAAAGTGTGTGTTGGAATTAGGGTTGCAGAGAAACGCACACAACTTGGAGAAGATGAAGGAAGCTCAAGGCACACAATGGAGAGTGTATTACTTAGTGTGCAATGGAAAGATAGATAGCCCTAGAGTGATGGGTGTATATACAATGCTCGTGGGGAAAAAACCTCCTAAAGAGGGAAAAAATGCCCCGGTGGTCCTAGTGTGTTCACACACATCACTACCACATGTATATGGTAACAAATCCCCCCTAGAGTGATGCGGTGAATGAGAGCTGGCACATGAGTAAAGGGAAGTGCCATGCCCTAAGGACATGATCAGTCCACAAAGGGGAGTAAGCCCAAAGCTTTGCGGAAAGCTTCAAGCTCTCACAAGACAATGCCTTTGTGAAAAGATCTACAAGGTTGTCCTGTGTTGGCACATAAGCCAAGCTGATCTCTCCTGCTGAGAGCCTCTCCCTGACATAGTGGTAATGCACCTCAATGTGCTTTGTGCGAGCATGAAAAAATGGGTTCCTCGCAACTGCCAATGCGCTCTGACTGTCAGTGTAGATAGTGTTGGCAGTGTCTTGTCCAACACCCAAATCAGCCATAAGGCGTCTAAGCCATACACACTCAATCGTAGCTGTCAACCGTAGCTGTGAAGACTGCCCTGTACTCAACCTCACAACTCAAAGTGGCCACAGTACGTTGCTTCTTGCTCAACCATGATATACATGAACTGCCAAGCATGAAACAAAAACCACTTGTGGACACTCACGTGTCAAAACAACCAGCCCAATCTGAGTCCGAAAAAGCATGTAAGTCTGGCGGCAATGATCCCCCCTTGGGATAAAACAAGCCAAGATGTAAAGCGCCACTAAGGTAGCAAAAAATCCTCTTGACAGCCTACCATTGCTTAGACCCCGGGCTATGCATAAATCTGCTGACCTGTGAGAGTGCAAACTGAATATCTTGCCTCGTGTTGCATACATAAATGAGGCAGCCAACAACAGTTTGGTAAAGAGTGACATCAGCAGGATCGCCAGCATCATGTAGACTCAACTTCAAACCTGTTTCCATGGGAGTGGCAATAGGTTTGCAATCCTCAAGTCCAAACTTACATAGCAATGTCTCTATGTAACTTTTCTGACACAAGGCAATACCACCATCACACTGCTTAAACTGTATACCCAAGTAATGATGCAACATCCCCAAATCTTTCATCTTGAAAGTAGCATTCAAATCAGCCTTAAATTCAGCAATATGTCTATCATTTGGTCCAGTGATAAAAAATCATCAACATAAAGAACCACGATGAGAAACACATCACCCTTACGCTTTACATACAATGTGCTTTCTGTTGGACTGTTACGAAAGCCTTGTTTGACCAAATGAGTGTCAGCTTTCTCATACCAAGCACGAGGAGACTGCTTCAACCCATACAAAGCCTTGTTAAATTTGCACACTTTGTCCTCTTGTCCTTTTATGACAAAACCGCGAGGCTGCGTTACATAAACTTCCTCAAATATGTCACCATTCAAGAAAGCAGTAACAATGTCTGATTGATGTACATCCCAACCAAAATGAGCTGCCAATGCACATAGAAAACGCACAGTAGTCATACGACAAGTGGGAGAAAAAGTCTCTTCATAATCTATGCCTCTTTGCTGTGCATAACCTTTTGCAACAAGTCGAGCCTTATGGCGATCGATCTCACCATCCGGCTTGCGTTTCAACTTGTAAACCCACTTCGTACCAATGGCCTTTTTGCCAGGAGGCAAATCACATAAAGTCCATGTGTCATTTTCTATAAGTGCATCATATTCTGATTGCATGGCAGCCATCCAATTTTCTGAATTCTGTGCTTCATCAAAAGTCAGAGGCTCCTCAACATCATGTAAACTAGACACAACCAAAGCATAACAATCTGATGCATAAGATGCATGGCGAGAGCCTGAACGAGTACGACTAGACAAAGGTGCATCCAATTTACTGTCACGCAAAGTGTGCACTAGCCATTTTGGCATACCTCTAGCCTGCTCATTTTCAGCCCTTTCCTCATCAAGTACATCATGTACATCTGCATCAGGAATAGGCTGATCTAAAACATTTTCAGAAACCCCCATAGGCTGTCCATTTGCCTCATTGGAACTTACATTCGTATTTCCACCACTGAAAAGAGGCAACAAAGTGTCATAAATGTCCTGTGAGCTTACATTACCGTCTCTAGTACATGACAGCAAGGGTTGAACAGAATCTTCCACAAACACTACATCGCGAGAAACCAGAATACGTTTTGTTTGCGGATGATACAGCCTGTAACCTTTGCTTTCAACACTATAACCAACAAAAATACATTTGACAGCCTTATCATCCAATTTTCTGCGCTGCACTTGTGGCACCAAAGCATATGCCAAACAGCCAAAAACACGCATGTGCTCAATAGAAGGCTTTCTATCATGCCATGCTTCATATGGAGTAATAGACTGCAAAGCTTTCGTAGGACACCTGTTAAGTACATAAGTGGCACACATGATGGCTTCAAGCCAAAAAGAATGCGGCAAAGCTTGACTTTTGACAATACATCGTGCCATTTCCGTAAGTGACCTGTTTTTCCTCTCAGCAACACCATTTTGCTGAGGTGTATAAGGCACTGTACATTGGTGTTTTATCCCACGACTAGCCAGAAATGCATTAAAATCATGAGACATATACTCCCCCCCTCGATCGGAACGGAGGGTGCCCATAGTACATTTCGAGACATTTTCAGCCATAGCCAGAAATTGTTTGAAGCACATAAAAACTTCGGACTTCGCTTTAAGCGGAAATACCCATGCATGCCTGGAGTAATCATCAATGAAAGTCACGAAGTACAGGTAATTGCCCAAGGACGGAGTTTGCATGGGCCCACAAACATCACTATGCACAAGCTGAAACCTGCATGTGGCCCGAACTGAACCATCCTTTGGAAACTTAGAACGTTGTATCTTACCCAAAATACAGCCTTCACAAACATGTTTGACAGGTGCTTCAAGAGGTGGCAAAGAAGCAACCATATCAGATTTCTGCAAACGCAGCAAACTAGCAAAATTCAGATGACCAAAACGTGCATGCCAAAGTTTTGCATCTGAAATAGCCCTTGAATCTGCAACAGCATTTGCAAAATTTTGTCCACACTTGTCATACAAAGTGAGCTTATACAGCCCACGGCACAAAAGGCCAGATGCAACAATTTCATCACCAAAACTGAGATCATGAACTGTACATCTGTCATCCACAAATTTGACTACAAGTCCAAGTCTAGCAAGTGCGGATACAGACAAGAGATTCTTCTTGATCCCAGGTACATAAAGTGCATCAACAAGTGTGAAGGAACTGCCATTAGCAGCAGTGAGCACAATCTTTCCAACTCCCTGAACTGGATAAGAGGCGTTGTTGGCACAAGTGACTGAATTCCCATGAGGGACAGACTCGAGAGAGGTAAACAATTCACGATGTGAGGTAATGTGCTTTGTAGCACCACGGTCGAAATACCACACATGTGAATCTGCAGCAACTGACAAGCATGCATCATGGACAACAGGATTGTAAGTGCACTCTGCGCTAAAAGCCCATTCTGCATCAACATCAGCATTACAGTCTCCTTTCACAGAAGACTCAACAATGGCTGCATTTGTAGTGGAACCAGCATTTGCAGTGGAACCACCCTCTTTCTTCTTAGCCTCTTTGGCCTTCAACTTAGGACACGACTTGATCAAGTGATCATTGGCTTTACAATAATGGCAACGCATCTTCTTTTTGCCCTTATCACCAGAATTACCAGACGAAGTACTGCCAGCAGAAGCATTAGGAACATAATTTTTGCCACTCGCAGCAGAACCATAAGAAGTGGCTGCATTACTATTACCACCCTTTCTTTGAGAAGCAATAAAAGCCTGTTCAACTGCACGCTGCCTAGTCCTGTTTTTTCTAGAAAGTGACTCTTGCAACAACAATGTGCATAATGCATCAAACTTGACAACTTCAGGATTTCCTTGGGTCATCAGTCTCCAAGTACTAGCAAAAGTCTGGTAGGAATCTGGTAAGGCATCAAGAACAGTCTGCACAAGGGAAATGTCTGAAATGACTTCACCTGCAGAAAGAAGCTGTTCATTGATATCTTTGACACTAGCAAGGAAAGTGCCCATATCATCTTCCTCATGCATAATCTTTGACTCCAGCTCTTTAAGCAGCAAAGCAATTTTAGCCTCATTGCGGCTTGCATAAAGACCTGCTAGAATATCCCAAGCCTGTTTTGCAGATTTTGCTGAACGGATGTGAGGAACAATGGTGCGCTTCACAGACAACGCAATCAATGCATGAGCCTGCGCATCCTTAACATCCCAACGAGCTTGTTCTGCCGTAGGCAAAACAACTCTAACAGTTGCAATCCTTGCAGCAAGACCTACAACATCCTCAACATCGCCTACATCCTCAGAACCAGGACGTACATCAGTGCCCTGCACAATGTTACAGACACCCTTTGACACAAGAACATGTTGCATCATATAAGCCCACATAGGGTAGTTGTCCCCATCCAACCTGTCCTCAACAGCAAACATCTTGAACACATCTGTGTTGTTGTTGTCAGCCATGGTAAATGCTGCACCTGATGTGAAAACTACCCAAAAATAGGAGAAACGGAGCGGGAACAACCTGTGCTATGTAGCACAAACCGTAGAAGACTGGAAGGCACCTATTATGCAGAAAACGGCATTGACAGAAATTCTGCACAAAATGACGAAATAGCCTGTGCAGTACTACCTGTAGTGGAAACGGAGGCCGAAATGAGCCCAAATCAAAATTCTGAGCAGACCAAGCTCTTTGAGCTGCCACAAAATTTTTGTCGACCTGCGAACGCTCGCCAAAGCTCACTGAAATTGGAGTAAGTGAGCAGGCGTGCGCTGGAGCAGCTGGCGACTAAGCCCGGGAGGACGTGACCTGCTCTGATACCAATTGTTGGAATTAGGGTTGCAGAGAAACACACACAACTTGGAGAGGACGAAGGAAGCTCAAGGCACACAATAGAGAGTGTGTTACTTAGTGTGCAATGGAAAGATAGATAGCCCTAGAGTGATGGGCGTATAAACAATGCACGGGGGAAAAAACCTCCTAAAGAGGGAAAAAATGCCTCGGCGGTCCTAGTGTGTTCACACACATCACTACCACATGTATATGGTAACAATTTTTAACCCAAAAATAGGCCAAACGAGCTAGAAAAATCTCTTAATTGTGGGAAAATTCCATTGGGCTCAAATTACATGTTGAAACTCATTTTTTCACTTGGTAAGGATTTTAGATGCATTGTTTATAATTGTGCAAGAAACTTGCTATTTTTGAACAAGATAGTCCACATTGAACTTTTTAGGCCAAACAAGAGTTCCATATCGATGCACTTGACATATATACATTTCTAAACCCCATTGGGCATGCTTTTATGTTATAAAACATGCAAGAGTGCCATGTCCAGGGCCTAGCTTGCCCCACAAGGTATGTACATAATTATGACCGTGGCAATTGTTTTCACACATATGACGTACATAGCTACAATAGTGGCAACTCTTATTACACATATGACACTATCTACATTGTAGCATTTGGTCCCACGTAATAAAACACATAAAAGTGAGGTGAAAATCTAAATTTCACATTATAAACGTGCTGCAGCTCAAAAACATCTCCTCGTGCTCCATACTTCAGACTCGCATCTGCTAAGACTCAACACCTGCGTCATTTCCATCTCCTCCTTGAATGACCTAATGTCTCAAAAATAATACTTTTTAATGCTAGGGCTAGAGAGAGAGAGAGAGAGAGAGAGAGAGAGAGAGAGAGAGAGAGAGAGAGAGGTCCATGTGTCAGAGAATAGGAGGGAGAAATCTAAAATTTACATGATTTTTTGGCCTAGCCGCTTGGGGGTAGTTCTCAATGTAATCTTTTTACTAGTTTTTGTGAAGAATTTGCTAGGTTTTAGACTAAGATGTGTAAAATTTAGCTGGTTTTTCTCTAAGATGAGCTTGAAATATAGTTGATATTTGTGATTCTAGTCGATAAAAAATAAATATGTCAGAGGTCAATTTTTTCTGAACACCGTTTCTAGCCATTGGGTCGTGAAAAAAGTCCTCAAATCTTTATTATAGAGCATGGCATGTGGATGATGGTCGAGTCTAACAACAAGGCTACACTCCTTCAGTTAATCCAAGTACATTGTTGAGAAAACCCGTTGACAAAAGACATTGTTAAAAGTAGTGTCTGAAGGAGGTTAATACTAAAAAGTGATGGCAATGGGAATCAAGCGACACAAGCTATTGGTGGCATTATCGCAACATGGAAGGTGGATGAAAGCTAAATTTCACAAGGAGGATACACTCCTTTAATTAATCCAACAAGGATTAGATTGTCAAGAAAATTGATTGAAAGATAAGAAAAGGATTACTAGATAGAGGACTTGTAATGAGGAAAACTCAATCATCCATTTAGAAGTTGCAAAATTATAGTTTGGAAAATTTGAAAGGCATTTTTTCAAAAAAATTGTCAAATCTGAGAGGTATTTGAGGAGTTTTTTGGATTTTACGTTTGTCACATTTCCCTCAGTCCCCCCCCCCCTCTCCCCCACTCTCCCCCATGCATATGGTAGATCTTGGAAAATAAGTGGGGATTACCCCTATTGTATATGCTTATGCAACCACTATTCAGAACCAATACTGTATGAACTACATAGTGAATCCCCTAGGCATGGGCTATAGTGTTATCCTTTTTAGCATGAACTAAACAACCTTTTCCTATTTTTTAGAAGAGAAATTTTTGACTTCCTGCAAAAGAATGGCCATTGTAAATGGAAGTGATACTAGAGAGTGATTTCTTTCATTGAAAAGATAAATTATGATGGAAGCCATCGGTGATGAAAAGTAGAGGGTCGGAGACAGGCTTAATGGTGAGGTTTTCCTCCCTAAAGCTCCTCATAGTGTGGCACCAATTTGTCTCTCTTGCCATTTGTTGTTGCACCATCAACGTCCTATACATCACCAACTTGGAGCTATTGCAAGTTGCTAGGCTTGCTACACGTTGTTGGAGAGTGGTCTTTGTGAAGGAGATGCTTAGAGAGATATGCAAAGTGTGAACTGAGAGGCTCATCATGTAGGGGTACTCGAGAATAGTGACGTCTCTCTCTCTCTCTCTCTCTCTCTCTCTCTCTCTCTCTCTCTCTCTCCCCCCCCCCCCCCTCTCTCTCTCTCATATATATATATATATATATATATATATATATATATATATATATAAGGCAGAACAAAGAGAGAACCCGATGCATGAAGTGTGGCCATAGTATGAAGTTCTTAATCTCCTATATTAGAAACTCATGGATGCTATGCGCAAAGCTCAAATCTATAATGTTACGGATGCTCTACTAGGGTAGCATCATTCCTCGGTGATTGCCGATGTAATGCAACATTCAGACATGGTAAGGCTGAGCATCCAAAACAGCTCTAGGGCTAGCACTAATGTATGGGCTACACAATTGTAGTTCTCAAAAGGGAAGACACTTGGTGGCAATACATGCGATAATGGTAGATGGCTTGTAGGCCAATGTATAGTAAAACGTTAGTGGTAATTATGTGGGTGGCTAGGTGGATGAATAGTACTCAAGTGTCAAGAATCAAGCCAATAGAATGGCAAGGGAATGGATAGTTGGACAGTCAACTATCCAAAGTCAACTAAACAAAGGGTGAATAAGGTACAACTAGGGTTTAAGAGAGGCACCAACTGCGAGGTTCACCTATAAGAAGTGCATAGGGTAGTAGTGGCATTGCATTGTTTGTGAGTAGAGGACATGTGTTGCATAAGGTAGAGTGAAGGGTGGCACACATTTTAGCAAATACCTCCATTACAAGAGATCCTCTCTACCACGTTCACTTTAACACAACCTCTGTGCGTGCCCCCTCTCTTATACTCCCATCGTGGTTCTTGCTCACAAGGTTTATGAATAAGCTCCAACATTTATGAGATAGCATGTGTGGTTTTAAGGCAGGATGACAATGCCTCTTGCTTATTAATTTTCCTTTTGTTAATAAAGTTAGAACCTTTGACTTGGTATAACACCCTACTACCAACAACAAGGGTAGATTTGAACAAATTGAGGCTATCATTCATGCAAAGGTCTAGGGCTCAAGAAAATTTGAAGATATGTGAGTCGAAACAAGAAAGTATCTTTTAGTATGGAGAGTATGAGGGATAGTTCTGGGGTAGGTGGATAGCAATACTAGTAGTTAGGAAAAGGACATTGAATTTCTTGAAGTGGGATTGCTTCGTGGCTGGCCTATGCCCGCCTCTCACAGACAAGGTAAAGGCAAGGTTCCTTGTCTCATTTGAAGCAACTAGGGAGGTGGGCTATCTAATGGAGAGGAATCTAAGGTATCAATGGTAGCATTGAGAAGGAGATCAAGAAGGAGGCAAGGGAGCTCGAGCACCACCAACTTGCATGTCACCACCCCAAAGACCTCTAAAAGTAAGCAATTGGCAGAAGTTGTTGAATAGGATCACTATCAATTACAGTATTTATCAATACATTTTTAAGAGCACCAACATCTGAACATAAAGAAAGAGGACAATGATGGCAAGACTAGGATTTTGCAGTACTACAAATGTAGTCAGGATGGTCACCATATGTGTTTGTCCCTATCCTCAAAGCAATGGAACTAATTTAGAACCCGAAATAGTAGAGACACCAAGAGAAAGACATCAACAACACACCAACTGCCCTTACCAATTTATCAAGCACCACCATTGCAAATAATGAGGTTGCATGTGCAACAATCACTGTTGCAACAATACAAGTAGCCGCCACCATCACCTCCACCATAAAAAATAGAGGTAGCCACCACCATCACCTCCACTTAAACCATTCTTCCATTGCCACCAATCCCTGAGAATAGGACTATCCCTCGGAGTCCATCTTTCAAAAATACCTATAGAACATACATTTAAGAGATATTTATTAAACCCATGAATTAAAAGACCCTTTTTTCGTAACTTGAAAAATTTGAGATTATTTTTTCATTTTTTCGCCCCTCTTGTACATGTAATTAGATAATTCTTTGACATATAAAAATTCCCTTCGATTGAGCTCACATGCGACACATACATATCTTGAGATGGACCCCCCATGAGAACTATAAGCATTATCAATCTGGATGCCAAGGGATAGGCAAGGATGGAAGACCAAGGGGAGTACTTGCACAAGAGCAAGGGTAAGGCTAAAGATCTTGGAGGAGTGGTTGCCATACCCATAAAGAGGACAAGGAAAGAAGAGATAGGAGATAGTCAAGTCAACAGAGGGAAAGGAACGGAGAGTACAAAAACTAGTAAGAAGAAGACCAAACCCCGTTGGAAGTTACCCATCAAGGATGTGTCCTTGAGTGAGTGTTGTCAACCCTATGACTTGTTGATGATGTGTCTACATAGGGTCCAAGGATTACTCGGCCCTAGCTCGTACACTTGGTTCCAAAGGTTCAAAGACAACGATCAAAGATGGTTAGTACAACAAGAGTGAAGAACATCGCTATGGGCTCAGAGGGGTCACTAAATAATTATGTGACTATCACGTGAGTGCAGTAGAAGGGGTTATTAAATTTCATTTTTTTCACATATTCACGTACAGAAGGGTACCATAAAATGGAACCGAAAAAAATTACAGATTGAATAGAAAAATGATGCATTTTATTTGTAAAAAATTCACAAATAAAGAGTTTTATAATTAGTCCTTGACGCATGCAATATACAAAGTTTATACATAGTGACCCCCCCCCCCCCCCCCCCCCCACCAGGCTATGGGCCTTGTTTTAGGTAGAAATTTGACAGACATTGTGCATGTATTGGATGCCTATGTCTATGGTAGCAAATGCCAAATAGAGAAGCATAGATTTGAGTGATGAGTAAGTAGGTTTTGCACGTTTCTTGCACTTCCCCCTACAAAGAAAAAATGGCCAACAATGTGAAGGTAATATGTCTACAAGTAGTGAATGATGTGAGATAAACATGTGTGAAATTGAAGTGGAGGTTGATATTTATGTCATGCCCACCAAGGGGGAACAATTAGATTTTGTGATAGAAGAAATAGCTCTACAAAAATTCAAGGAGATAATGAGAGAAGATGGCACATGAGTAAGTAATGAGCTAGAATCAAAGTAGCCTAAGATCTTTTATAGTAGTGACAAGATGAGATCGATATTCAACATTCGAAGAAGAAGAGGTTCTAAAATTAAATTTCTATGGGATAAGTTGGGACCAAAGAGAAATGAACCAAGAGACTTAGCTAAATTAGAGTTAACACAGCCAAAAGGGGCATCACCACCCTCTAAAAAACACTAGAAAACAAAACCAACCTCCATGGATCCTACAAGGTTACCACAAGCAACACAATGAGTGGGTATTTGGGAGATGCCGACTACCTGTCCCCCATCTAGCCAATTTTTTGCTTAAGTCTTTATTTTGATTCTAGAGATTGTCAATGTTGATGGAGCTCACTAGAGTGTGATGTAATTGGAACTGTCCACTTACTTTTGATGTAAATGTATGATGCCCAGGGGAACTAGGCCAAAGACCACTTTTAAAGATCCCTAGGTATAATAATCACATTGTAAGTGAGAAACATAGTTTTTGAAGCTTAGAGAACTCATTGTATTTACAAGTAGAGAAAAGAGCAAAGTGCCTTGACACCGTTAAGTGCATTGTGTTTTTCTACTCTTGTTTTTTCATTTGAGTGTATTCTTTGTTAGTTTTGTGAAGGTTCGTGACTATGCTTTGTGAGCTTTAGTTTGTTGTTTTGGTGATATTTTCAAGTCTAAATTCTAATTTTTTGGTGAGAGATTGTTCTTAGACCTTAGGAGGTGCTATTAGACCACTTTGATTCACTTTTTGTTGACCTGAATGTCCATAAATAAAAATTTATATACCTATCAAAATGAGGTTTTTAGTGTCCAGATGTGTTCTATTAGCCCTTATCTCTATAGTCTCTTAGGGGTTTGTAGCATTTTGAACTCGTTTACCTGAAAGGATTGACCGTTTGCTTGACAAAGGTGATTGTTGATTGTTGATTTGTGGTTTCTTGTGTATCTTCCTACATAGGTTCACTCCATTAAGCCGCCTAAAAAGCTCAATGCGTTTCCGTACCCCCAGGTCGCTTCCTTGAGTATTGACAGATGCCCAATGAGTGCAAGCTCTGATGGTAAATAAATATGGATTGGAGTTTAAACTTGTCGATCAAACAGAGCTAGATTGATACACTTAAGGGGTGCTGCAATCTCTACTTACATCTAGTCGAGTGTGAGTACAACAAGCATATCTGAAACTAATCCGTAAAGATTTGAGCCACAAAATGTGTAAAGAACGGGATTCAGTGAGTCCCAAGGACATACACACGTTTCAAAGACTAAAGCTATGGCATCACCAGGACCTCAAACATCAAGAACTGATGTTCAACGATGTCTAGCTCCAAATCCGATGAGCCAAACAAGTAGTTATTTTTTTGTGATGGGGTCAAGAGGACCACAATTCAAATATAGAATTTCAAAAACAATGCCAGAGCGTACATCAAAGAGGATTCCACCAGGATTTCCTCCAAAACGACGAGAAATAAAGAGAGATGTCTTTGAAATAGATCTAGCAACGATAAGATAAGTGACTGAACCATGACAAATGAAACCATCTCAAGTTTCTATATGCGTTAAAAAAAGAAATGGTGGATCAAGAGATCCTCATGTCCATGTATGTCTTTTTAAGCAAGACTTGATAGCAGAGCATGTGCATGATTTCCATACCCAATAAATCGAGATACCTTTGCTACTATAGAAAATCTACTGGTGGAATATGGAGAAGAATTTTCCAAACAAGAAATAAAGCATAACACTGTTTCACAAATATATACTTTCAAACAAAAGGATAACGAGAAGGTGAAAGAAGCACCGTTGAGATTCAAGCAGTGTCTTGAGAAATTTCTACCATGAGAGGTACCACAACTAGACTGATTAGTAGTGCTTTTTATTGAAGGTCTAAAAAACCAAACACTAAAATTTGATCTTTACTTAAAGGGTTTTGATTCTCTAGAAGGAGGAACTAAACAAGCTTTGTATCTTGTGGACAACTACAAAGCTTATAACGAGATATCAAAAGACACTAAAGCCTCAAACCATTGAAACGAGTTTCACTACTACTGAAGCTACAACTCAAAATACCAACACAACCCAACCATTAGTCAATGTTAAATAACAAGTTGAAGAGGTAGTTGGAAGGATGAACCAACTTGCCTTCAGAAAAGTACAAAATCTTAAACAACCTCAAATGAGGAAATGTGACATCTATGGAAGTGATCATTCTATCACACATTGCCACACACAACCAAAGCCCACAGTGTCAAATGTACCTCAACAACCAAAATGATATGCCATTGAACATAAGCGTTAGATGTAAATGTGCCACAACAATCAAAATGGTGTGCAATCAAATAGAAATGGATGAACCATGATACAAATGAGTGTTACAACAATTGTGACTATGTCAGAGAGTGGCCTTATAGTTCACTTTTTGTGAATCAACGACTACGACAACAACCTCGGCAAAAAGGAGGTAATCATTGGCCTATAAATTTTCCATACAAAGGGAAAACATTTGGATTTTGTCTAGAGTGTGGGCATAAACATCTCATCCAAGATTGCCCTAAAAATCTTGAGAGAGCAGAAAAAACACTTGTCAACATGATAGGAGTTCTACCTAGTACACGTGGTCCAGAGGCCGAGAAAGTTGCTCCTATCAACATGGTAACAAGAGCTTAAGCTCGAGAAGACATGAATGAAAATAGTAAAGAAGAGAGACCAACCACAAAGATAAACCCAACGAAAATCGATAACGAATCTATTCAAGCTCAAGGCAAGTCGTGGAAAGCTAAACGGGATAAGTTTAAAGCCAAACAAATGCATGAACAAGAAGCCATGGTTGTAGAGATTTCTCAAGCTCAAGAGAGACTGATAGGAGCTTCCATAATGCAACAACACAAACCCCCCTACAATCAGTTCAGGAGGGTCAAAGCTGGTAGACAAAGTCTTTGAATTGTTCGATGCTATATTATAAGCATATGAGGTGAAGCTTAAACGCAACTAGACTTTGGAGCAAAGCTGGATGATATATTCATATGCGGAGGTTGAGAAACAAAGATTGAAAATGTGCAAGAAACTAATAAAAACTACACTCGCAATAGTGTTGCCAATCTAGCCCTTTGATCAATACATTCCTAAAAGGTGAGTAGTTGACTTCGAGATGCCAAAGAAAAAGACCGAGGGAAGACCCCCTCAAAAGGTAATAGAGCCGGAACCACAACAAGACACAGAAAGAGATGCCAAAGAACAAGACCGAGGAAAGACCCCCTCAAATGGGAATATAGCCAGAACCACAACATCCCAGATGTAGAAGAACAATGGCCAAATGATTCATGGAAAGCGATAAGAAACACAAAGAAAGGGGGTTTCGACCTATGAATTTGTCCCATCCCCAAGATAAACATCGAGCACAGGCATCTAAACCTCAATATATGGTCCTTTTATGATGACGCTTCATTTGTAGTATCCAAAGAGAGTAAACCAACTCATTGAAAACTATACCATCATATATGGGATATCATGAAGACAAATCAGAAGTGAGAGCCGTATCCTCACCATGGAAGGCAACGTCAAGAATGATCGACTCAAGGAGTTTACCAGGACTATTGTCTAGTCATATCGAATGCATGATAGCACTAGCAGTGTTATTGAAAATTAGACCTCATGGATGGGCTAAAGTGTGTAAGAACTTAGAAAAAATGGGCATATATTTTTCTTTTTAAAACCAGTGAAATAGAAGCAAAGGAAATTAAATCTGGAAAATCCAACATCACTCAACCAGTGCTTATAAACAAAGTGGACAAATACTGCAAAGAAGAAGAAGGAAACACCACCATACCGGTAGAATATGAGAACATCAAAACGATAGGCTATGTGGAAAGACCCATAGGGATATTGGAGTAGGTGATAGTCACTTCTTATGGAATAGATTATAAGCATACATTTGCCATGGCAAGGACAATAATTTTGATATTATTTTGGGACATTCATGCAACTTAAAATGGTTCATGATTGGGGTTGCGATCACATTTACATAAGGTGGATCAGAGATTCCTAAATGATAACGATCAAGGAATCCATTTGGATGTGTGGTGGGAGACCTATGAAGGGAAGACTGATGTTGGAGAAGACTATAGAGAATGAAGCATATGTTAGAGAAGATTGTAGAGGATATCTATAAAGCGAATACTGTATGTTGGAGAAGACGGTAGAGAACGAAGCGTTTTCAGAGCCTTCCCAAAACATCTCATTGTATCTTTTGGACGGAATCAGATACTCGTAGCACTGGACGTATATGTAAGTGAGATAACTCCTACTCGGGTTTGTGACGAAGTCGCGTACGATAAAGTGCCCCTAAGAATGGTTCAAGTAATTCAAGAGAATCCAAATGATAACAAAGAGAGGCATGTTTAAAATAAAATACCATTTAGGCAAGTGAGGAATCAAAGAGATTCCACTAAGATAAAGTTGTCCAAAAAGGATGGCTACGACATTGTTCCTTATTTTAGAGAAATTGGGACAAACAACTATTTCATGGATCATGTTGCAAAAATGCAAACTATACGATTAGAGCAAAATAGAGATGTCACCATTGGCATGCTTGAAGAATCAACGATAAAGACTCCAAATCATGCAACGGAACACACTTACATACGTCCATCACTCTAGGGACATCTTATCTTTCTATTTGTGCATTAAGAAATACACTCTCTATTGTGTGCCTTGAGCTTCTTCCTCTTCTCCAAGCTGTGTGTGCATCCCTGCAACCCTAATTCAAACGAAGTACTATCTATAACCACTAACTATGTTAACTCACTAACTCCAACTTGCAAAACCTAGCTGTACATCCTCTCCTGGCCACTTTGGTCAAACTTGATATTCTCTTTTTAAAAAATATGAGAACGAAGATATGATGCCCCTAATTTCAAATTCGCTTTCAATACAGGGGATGTCAAGAAGGCTCATAATAGCTCTTGGAGGACAAGCTTATGAGGTGTTTTGTATAATATATAGGCTAATTCTACAAACATTTCACCATACGCTAGTGCTTAAATTGTTTTTGCTATGGGCTACATAATGAAAAGAAAATATTTTGATGTTAGCCTTGTGAATCATGCCATTCGGGAAGGAGAATTCAAAGTGAAATTAGAGAAGAAAAATGAAAGACTTAAAGTGGGATAACCTTCCCTTGTCATAACGTCACTTTCATGTCAATAAGAAGATTGTACCGAGCTTTAATATTAGTGGCCATATTTTCATATGGACCAATCGTGAGCATGTGTTTCTTGCAAACATAACTTTCTCTCTTATTGATAATTAATTCCACATTGACTTGCATTGTTGGGTTTGGTATTTGTGATTAGTGATTAGTGATTTGCACTTAAATAGCCAATGCATGTTATTGTAAGAAAATTATAAGTGAAGAGACTCCTTTGACACTAAAAGAACACTCGAAGTGGCAATCTCAAGTGTGTTTGCTTAAATTATTGAGGCTTTTGGGTGGGTTCATTTCACACAAGTTTTAAATTATTATTTTTATTGCAAAACTCACAATGGTGAGTATATTATATTGATCAACCCAAAAAGTTACAAATTCTTGTCATGCTCACATCGAGCCATGACATCACAAGGAGACCATAGATATATCAACTGATAGGGGAGTACCCCAAAAGGACCACATCTTAAACCTTGCTAGAATATTCAAGAATATGCTAAGGGATACAAGACTTGCTTCCACCGAAGATGTTTCCATTGTACTTGGGGTTTTTCCATTAAAACATTCTCTAATTTCTTTCTCTATTTCCATATCTCTTTCCTATGTCATGAAGCATATTAAATGAAAGAAAGGTTTTCATAGCACTTGTTTGACAAGCACAATGGCCCTTGACAAAAACAAAAACAGTATGAGAGCTATGGAAGGCCACCTTGGACCACCTCAATGTGTGTGTGCACGCACGTGTACATATCTATTGATAAATAGACTATGAGACATAGAGAAAGCAAATTGCAGTAAGATTTCTTATGCAATACCTAACTTTTTCCGTCTCTACTAAACTTTGTGCCTCAACAAAGTATCTTCCCTTTAACAATTCTACAACCCATACAATAGTATGGGCTGCATGTGATTGGATTCATAGGAGGAAAAGCAATAGGCAACCAAGCAAGGGTCCCATTGAAGGAGCTCTTTGGAGACAATTTAAGCCAATAGGAATCAAGGATGCACAAGATAGAAGAAGACATGAATAGAAAAAGAGATGCATTGGATAATAATATATAAAGGCTTCAAGAGTTATATGTGTACAACTGTGTAGCTCTACTTTCTATTGAAATCCCTTTTACTTATGCTTAGACCACTTGCTCCTCTCTCAAAATCCCATTCAATGTTAAGTACTGTTCTTGTCTATTTCTGTCTTGTATACATGAGAACTTTGTTGTAGTGAACTTACATAGGTTTCAAGATCTAAACTATACTACAAAAAAAGGAGGGAGACTCTGTAAAGAGTAAGAAAGGATGTGGAAAATCTCACAAAAATGGGGATTTGCTTGAAAACATGAAACTTTTGAAACTTGAAAGTGTATTTTTAAAGTGCAACACATTTTGACCCTTGGGGGCTTACATCAAGGCAATAGATGCAATCTCTCTTTAAGTTTATCTAGTTTGATGAGTTGGGACTTGCCCACGGTTTGCACTTAGAAGAGCAAGGAGGGGAGTGACTTACAAGGCATTACAACAAGGCTTTTCAAGATGGTTTTCAACCTTCAATATTTGAATTGGGTGCAAGGATAGGGAACAAATTCCCAGGACATTAAATCCTAGATGAGAGTACAAAAATGAGTGTATCTCTCTAGGTTGTCCCAATGTTAAAGGTAGCTTAAAATGCCAAGTTATACTATGCTTGCAAAAAGTGTTTCAAACAAACAAAACGCATGACCTCATTTTCTCACCAAAACGAGTAGGATAGTTCATACAAGATTATAATAGTTTAATGGGTACAGAGAGAATTGTTTCATATCTCTCTATATACTAAATGATCGTGAGATCCCAAAAAATGCATGGAGCTCACTATCCGCCAACATGTATCTCCCCCCCCCCCCCCCCCAAATCCGGAAAACGGGTCACACATTCGTTTGGGCAAAGGGCAAAGACCTCAAGCTCAAAATGGTGAAAGATGGTTTTCAAGATGGTAAACTATTGGTTCTTTCAACCAATAAGGGGCCCAAAGAGGACACAAATTTTTTTTTTCTGGGGGGAAGGGGGAGAGGGGGGGATATCATTTGTTCGCCACTCTGAGCAATCCACAAAGAGAGTCAAGAAGAAGAGGAGAATTTTAACGTCGTAGAAAACTATTCCAAGAGACCTATACGACGAGGAGAGTTAAACTCAAAACCTGTTATGAGAAAAAGAGAGAGAGAGAGAGAGAGAGAGAGAGAGAGAGAGAGAGAGCGCAAAAAGACCTCTCTAGCAAGTCTTTGACTCAAAATCCAAGGAAGCCTTTTTAGATGAGAAGCCAAACCTTTAACACTAGTTTTGTAATCAAACACTAAAGTGTACTGTTTTTTTTAGCAACTTGTGATAATTATTTGGTGAACCTAAAAAAAAAGAAAAGTCATGTTTACACCTTAGGTCAGTTATTAGGTGAAGAACATAGGAAAATTTTACTTTTGTCAAAGTAATACCAAATTAAGATTATGATGATAAGTTTTAGGATGAAAAATCATAAAAATTTATTACAATTTTAACAAAATCTTCATAAATTGAATATAAGTTCTTATCACAATAAGATTTCGCATAGATTTCAAGGTGTGTGGATAGGAAAAAACTTATTATAGCAAGAAATCAAGCTTCATAACTTGGTTATGAGACTAGTTTTTTATTATGACCAAAAAACTAAAATCTTGAAAAGAGATACTTTTTGGTACTTCAAGGCCTCTTTTATTAACATGATGAAGTTACATGACAAAACCTAAAGTCTATAATATATCTATAAGTCAATACCCATCAGCTACGCATTTTTTAAGGTTTCAAACTTACAAGAATCTTGTAATTTAAGTTCATTTAAAAAAAATTATAATATGTAATTTCTTACAAAGAAAACACTGCTATGAAAAACTAATGAAAGTGTTTATATAAATCCACCAATTGTGTACATATAAGGTATTTGTATAAAAGTAAGTGAGAAGACAAAAAAATCCAAAGATGGAATTAACTCTAAGGCTTATCTTTGATAAATAAAAAATCAAAATTACAACATGCGAAGTTTTTGGGATATGACATAAATCGCAAAATGTAGATTACGTAACCATAAAAAAGTATTACCTTGTAATGGAATTTGCCTATTCAATTTGAGAGTAGCGGAATTTAATGAGAATACTTTCAAGAAATGATATTGTGAGCTAACGGGTAGACATAATTGAAGATAGCAACATAATCATAGCAATTAGTTAACCTGGCATAGACAATACTTTTGCAAGTGAGAATTTAGAGAACATGACAACAGTTGAGGACCGGATTTATGTGGAGCCGGTCCCCCCTCCAATAGGCATTTGTATTATGATTTCTCCCATAAAGAGAGACTTGTTACAATACATTCTTTGTGTTCCTTGTGACCTAGGTGAAGCAATGAAGATGGAAAGCTTCATGCATCACCATCATAGCATAACCTAAACTTGAAGAAAGCTTTAACTATACCAAGCCTCAGTCCCAAGACCTCAAACACCTTCGAAGGTGGAGAGAGCTAGCAGGGAATGAGGGTAGGGAAGAGGAAGAAGAAACATTTCATACGAAAAAGAGCTAGTTCCTCACTTATCATAACTCTTGAGCTAGCATACATAATAGCATAGTAATGAAGAAGAAGGAGATGAAAAGCTCAAGCATTGAAGCATGGCTCTTGGTTGGATTTGCACTCCATAGCCAAGAGTGTTGGTGTAACCTCTCAACCTCTACTTGCTTGGAGAGGGAGCTCTTGCACTTTGCATAGCACACAATGAGAGTGTTTGTGAGTGTGTGTGGGTGAGTATACCCCCTAAGCACCCCCCTAGATTGCTTGGGTCGACACCCCCTTGTAGCTTATGCTTGAAGCTCATTGGACCCCTCCAGACCTAGCCAATCACAAGCAGGAGCCATTACAAGCAACATGGGTAGCCTTGGGACAAGTGTCCCCCTTTCCCCTTTGAGAGAGAGGACTTGATAAATGAAAAATCAATTAATTAAATATCCTAAATTATCATTGGACCCCTTGGGTGGCCAACCAATAGGCTTCAGGCACACCATGAGGGCAACATGAGGAGGAACTTGACAAGTGTCCTTGCTGCCTCTTCAAGCTGGGGCTTCCCTTGTGTGTGTGTGTGTGTGTGTTCTCTCTCATCCCCCCCCCTTGTAGGCTCGCCCCCCTCCTTGTAGGAATCTTTTTGACTTTAGGAGCTCAAGCACCTTAGTCATCAAGCATGACAAAGCACTTGGACTAGGGGATATTCCCACAAGCATCTCAGGCAAGCATATCAAGGCACCTCAAGCACCTTAATCAAGCGGCAAGTCAAGCACCTCAAGCATAGAGTAAGTCAAGCACCTCAAGCACCTCAAGCAGGTCAAGCACCTCGAGCTTGGGCCGGGTTCCCACCTCAAGCTCAACCCTAGCTTACTTAAGGTCAAAGGATTTTTTCACACATTATTGGAGGTCTTCAATGAAGCTAACCCTAAGGTTTTATGCTCCATTGGTTAACCTTACTCTTGATAGACCATCTCCCATTTGGACCCCTTTACTATTGGCCCCCTGTTAAGATAGATCTATAAGCATATATTTATATCTTAACACTTGTTCCCGTTTATTCTCCCACATTAAGTGATCAATTTAATATGAGAAAATCATTTGGATTGGTTAGATATTAGATTTTATGACATTCTAAGATCTTATGCTCCATTGGTTAGCTTTGCTCTTGTTAGACCATCTCCCATTTGAGCCCCTTTACTATTGGCCCCGTGTTGAGATAGATCTATAAGCACATATCTATATCTTAACACTTGTTCCCGTTTATTTTTCCACATTAAGTGATCAATTTAATATGAAAAAATCATTTAGATTGGTTAGATATTAGATTTTATGACATTACCTTATGTAATGGAATTGTAGATCTCGTATATATGCATCATAAGATATTGCAAATTTAGATGAACTAAATATTAGGTGATCGTTAATTGAATTTGTAAGCATCGCATATCTAACCCACATGACTTTCTATATATAATTCTAATCATCATAAAAGATTTTTTTCCTCATATGACAATTGCAAAAATATCACAGATATATATAAATAGTTACCACAGATTATTGCATGCATCTTGCTCATTTTTTCTTAGACTAAGAGTTTTGATGAAACATTCAATGCTGTTTTGTGTAACTTCTTTTCATGTGTAGTTACTATTGAGCTTGTGATAAAAAATGAGGGATTATAATTTTTATGAGTATTTTGAATAAACATTTTATAAGTTTGCAAAAGCATTTCTTGAGATGTTTTCTAGGTTTCATGTACCATTTTGTTTAAATTCATGAAAAAAGGACACTAAAGTGTCTTTTATGGTACCAAACTAGTGTTAAGAAATAGATCCACATACTGGTCTTCATACACAACCATGTCCATGCCCCTCATGTAAAAAATGAACCAATTTTCTTGCCAAGAGGTTACATAATCAGACTTTTAAATTGAAGGTGTAAAAATCGGATAGAAAGGTAAACCAAGCAGAACAAGGCGTCTCCCAGCGAACAAGAGGCATTACCTTTTAGGCCGGGGTCCAGACAGACACACACACACACACACACACACACACACACACACACACACATAGAGAGAGAGAGAGAGAGAGAGAGAGAGAGAGAGAGAGAGAGAGAGAGTATACATAGACTAGAGAGAAAAACATACTTAAGGTCATCACAAAGTTTCTCCACCCGACAGGCAATGCCAACAAATGGATGTAGTTATCACTCTGCAATGATTCTCCCATGCAACCTGTCCACCGATATCCATTCCTCTTATGTCCTTCAACCAGCATTCTGGATAAGTGTGTCTCAGCTTATACTTGTGCCATTTAAAAATTCAAAAATGCCACTCGAGCGTCAGACGAAAAAGGGAAAATTAAAATTGGAAGAAATTAGTGTAAAATCAGGCAAAAAAGTCAATTTTGAAAAATTTCCTTTGTACAAAGTCTCAAAAAGGCATATTGTATGCTTAGCAAGATGGATTTTCGCCGACACTACCTTCAACACATATATACAAAGGACTCGAAAGCCACACCTATAAGCATTTTGGGAGCCTGCACGGATTCTATTCATCAATAGAAAACTCCTGGAATATATCTCCTAATGTGTTCAAAAAAGATATATTCAGTACATAACATAGTGCAAGGAAACTCTAAAGAGAACAAACCCCTAAAGGACGGGTAAAGAAGAAACAATACAAATGTAAAATGACACACGCATTGCATGCAGCCTCCACCTCTTTATATGGTTTTGCAAAGTCTTTTGACTTCACACTTTTCAAGAGGCTTTGCATTTCCTAGACTCGCCCTTTACTTATGAATTTGAGATGTTTTGAAAGTTTTTTTTATTTTTCCAAATTGTGGAAACCTAGTGGTACAATTTCAAAATCAAGGTGAGCATCCCGCCACATAAATATTCAACGCACATACCTGACTGTGCCCCTTTGTCTTAGTCTGCCAAGCTAGCTTTCTCAATGGTTTGTATGCAATCAAAAATGGAAGCCTTTTCCGACATAGTCACCATCAATGCCTCATGAACCTGACTATTGTTCTTTAGAAGTGAACCGGCAAACAGGACCTGAGATATAGAGTACAACAAAAAAGTAAAGTGAGTAAGCTCCAACAAATAATTTGATGATAGCTGCCTGCACAGCCATGTAAAGATTCATATGCAAAATGGCCATTGCTACCCTGCAGGAAATGGGCAATAAAGCAATATCACATTCTTAATAAACCCCACATGCCAGGCATCCTCTTCACCTAAAAACAAAGGAAATGCATCAAATTTGTCTGTAGCCAAGGTTATAAAATAGTTCTCCCCTGATATGTTTCTCTCTTTTCCTTGGTGTCTTTAATTCAGGTATCTGCACATGTTTGGGTGCACTTATGCATTTCAATCTCAACATTCACATGCTGAGAGGCCTCAGATTTTCCAAGAAGGAAGCTTGCAATCTAACATGCATCGAACCTTCACTTATAGCGATGCACATCGATACAAGATCATGAGATTACCATTCACTTACCACTCCACTTACCGGGGGCGGTTTTTAGTGGCCCGATTTTCTCCATGAGGAGAGCGGCAGAGACTGGATTGACTAGAGCATACACAGCCTTGGGAGGTTTGGACAGGATGGTTCAATTCCATGAGCCTCGCACCAAGCTATGGCTTTTTGATACTCAAGTACCTCACTATGCTATATGGAGTGCAGATATGGGGACCGTCGGTAGATCATCATAGTCATCAACATGGACGTACATGTGGGTGGCGAGACATGGAGAGGCCATTTATCTCCATGACCTTCAGGATGATCAAGGCCAAGGCCTCGGTTTCCTATGCAATCATCCGAGCAGAGCTGTGGTGGAGGTTCTTACGAGATCAGTGGCATTTATACACACCTTATGGGAGCTCCCACGAGATCGTTATGTTCGGTTGGCTCTGGAGTCCTCATGGCACTCAACAACACACGGAGATACATAATGCTGGTATGCACAGATGGCAACATGGTTCGAGCTACATGGTTTCTCTATGGACAGGCTCCACCCCTTAAAGTATTCTCTAGATGCACCTTCTCTCTGGTCACTAGACTTATACCACACGATTTGTTTTAGTTGGATATTCAAAGGACATGGATACAGCCTATACACGAGCTGGGCACGAAGATGACTACATTACAAAGAGCATTTTCTTCAATTCACAGGGATGGTTTCTTATCTAGGCCTACCTACATGGACACTCACTTGTCCCACTGCTTACGATGGGCTATCGGATAGATTTGGACATCATCACACCAGCTGAAGATTGAAACTGGCCGATTTCAAGGCATCCCAGCTGAGGGCAGGTTGTGCCAACTGTGTCAGAGAGAGCCAAAGATAGAGCTCCACTATATATGTCATTGTACAACATACTATGAGATATGTGACCGCTTTCATTGCCTTTTAGAGAGGGTTTTGGATCTCTATCTTGAGTTATGAGACATCAGGATCAAAGATGTCTTGGACTCTACCTATTGGAGATTCAGCGGCATCCAACACGGTTACTGAGAGAGAGAGAGAGACTCAAAAGATAGGGAGACACACCCAGAGATAGATCACAATGTTCTTTCATCCAGTGATTGAGCATCTGGTCGACCATATACTTGAAGCTCCTATGATGAATCGTGGAAATAGCCAGAACTAACGGGTTTTGAGACAAAGTATCTACGACCAATTCTTTTGTCCCTGAACATGGACAATCTGGAAGTGAAACTGTGACAAGATGTTTGCCCACCACAACTGCTTTTTTGATAGTTGATTCTGTGACAAGAAGTAGCATAAACTCTGATGGTCTGTAAAGACAGTAAAATCCGCTCCGAGGAGGTAATACCGCCACTGAGTAAGAGCATGGATAACCGCCAAAAGCTCTTTCTCATAAATTTGTGCTGTCAATTCCAGCCTTGACAACAATCGGCTCTTGTAAGCAATGACATGGCCTTCTTGCATTAAGACCGCACCCCGACTACGACCACAAGCATCACAATATACTTCAAATGACTTCTGCAAGTCCGGCAAAGTCAAAAATTGTCCCGTAGTCAATTTCTCTTTCAATGTCTGAAAGGCAATCAACTCTGTGGATCCCCACGAGAAAGGGACTTCTTTCTGTGTGAAGATATGCAAAGGGGAAGCAACCTCTGCAAACTTTCTAATGAACCGCCTGTAGTACCAGCTTGTGATCACGTAATGCTTGAAAGACTTGAAGCAGATGTTCTCTATGTTCTGCCTCATCCTTGGAGAAAACAATGATGTTGTCAAAGAAAGTGCCAACAAACTCTCAAAAAATCCTGTCCATCATCTGGTTATATGTCCGCAGGAGCATTGGTTAGGCCAAAAGGCATCACCTAAAACTCAAATAACCCAAAAGTCGTCCGAAAGCCTGTCTTATAGACGTCTCCCGACGCGATTCGGATTTGATGATATCCACTCTTCAAATTGATCTTGCTAAAGCACGAGGATCCCTGTAATCTGTCGAGTATATCATCGATCCTAGGAATCGGAAATCTGTCCTTGATGGTGATTTTGTTGAGAGCTCTATAATCGATGCACATTCTCCAAGATCCGTCTTTCTTCAAAACCAACAACACTGGAGAGCAATACGGTGAAGTACTAGGCTGGACAAGACCCTTTTCTAAGAGGTCTTTCACTTGGTTCATAATTTCTTCATTCTGGGCTCGCCTCACACGGTAAGGTGGCCGATTTGATGGTGTGTTTCCAGGTATCAGTTCAATGGTATGATCTTCAGGACGAGCGGGTGGTAACTCATTAGGAAAAAATTGAACTCAATTTTGGGCCTTTTAAGAGTGCCACATCATCAAAGTTGTACAAAAGAAAACAACCCGGTAGACCCCTCTAAATATTGCTTAGAACCCCATGATACGACCTATCATTGGAAAGTTTTTGAAAAATGGATTCTAAAGAGCCAAGGTCCGAAAAGTTTGGATGACTTCTATGAAAGTTATGCCATTTTTTTTCAATCAGCCAGGTTTTGTTACCGTTACGGTAATCTAAAATCACCTTTTTCTAGATCTATATGAAGGCAATGTCCAATACATGCATGCTATATATCAATGGATAGCATTTGAAGAGTAGATTCTAAATATCCAACCTTCGACAAGTTTGGATCTTATTTGCAAAAACGATCCCCACTTTTTGAAAGCTATGCTACATCAACAATTCTTACAAGGCCCATTTTTGAGTCCAAACTTTTCCTAATGTCGCCTGGTAGGCCCTTTGAGAAGCAATCGGCATGAGAGTGGAGAAAATCTTGGCGTTCTTTATCAAGTTCAGACATATTTGTCCTATCCTCAGCAAGAGAATTGGGTCAAAGCTTTGTTTAAAGGAGGAGACCATAACCTACTCACGAATTACCGCACCATCATGGTGGGCTCTTGCATGGCAAAACTTTTTGGGAGCCTGATAGAAAAGGATATTAGCACATGGGCTGAAAATAGTGGAAAGAGGGCTCTCGGTCAAGCAGGTTTTAGAGCAAAACATAGTACCATAGATCACTTGATTACAATCCGGATTATGATGGAAGAGGCGCGACTCAAAGGGAAAACTATGTACTGCTGTTTTGTGGACTTTAAGAAATCGTTTGATACGGTACCTCGTCATGGGTTATGGTCCCGCATGGAGACCATTGGGGTTCCCATACACTTGAGGGTTGCGGTGGCACGCCTATACCATGCGATTCGATGTAAACTGAAAATGCAAACAGGTTTCTCCAAAGAGTTCTTTAGCACAATAGGGGTCAAACAAGGATGCCCTCTGTCCCCAACATTATTTGGGCTATGCATAGATGAGCTTGAGGACTTTATCTGCCAAACGACGCAAGATAATGGAGATGCACTAAACAAGGTCTCATTACTTTGCTACTCCTCATTTATGCTGATGATGTGGTTCTTTTAGCGCATAGCATGTCTCTCTTGCAAAAACTTTTGGATACGGTACATGCTTTCTGCGAAGCCACAGGACTTTCGGTGAATGTCACGAAAACAAAATGTATGGCGATTTGTACAAACAAATCAAAGGATCAGCCCGTCCTTATGTATGATGGGCAAGAGATTCAAGCAGTGGACAGCTTTAAATACTTGGGCATCATTATACCCTCGAATCATAGATGGGGGCAATGTGTAAAAACAAGAATTGAAGCAGGACAAGCAAGGTATTACGAGTTTGAAAACATGTGCAAACAAAGCGTCACTAGAAGGTGGGAAATAAAGTCCATGGCTTTCAATGCGTGTGTGGTCCAAACGCTATTGTATGGGGTAGAGGTATGGGGACCAAGTATTCCGGCCAGCACATGGAACGACATTGAGAAAATTCAGAAAAAGTTCTTATGTAGACATATGGGGATAAAAACCACAACACCATACTCAGTGATGCTATTGGAGACTAGATAAAGACCATTGGAAATGCTTGCCTTGCAAAGAATGCATAGATATCTCTTGAAGGTGAAGCTGATGCCTCATAACCGTTTGCCTCACATAGCATGGGAGGTAGGATGTAAGCCGCAAAAGAACCACAAAAGCAAGTTTCTCACCTCTAGCCTTGTTGAGGACATCAGGAAATGGTTCTCTAAATGGAATGTGGGAGCACATGTGGACATGCATGTAGAGGCAGGTACCGAGCATGAGCACGAGCTGAATTTTGAACTACAATTACTTGAGGCCCTCCACAGCAAATGGAAGAATGCAATGCACAGGTCCAAGTTTGAATACTATTGCAAGCACATAAACACGAGATACTGGGAAGAGTACAAGACCGGGGAAACCCAAATACATATCAGGACACCCATGTCTTACCGTGCGAGACAGGCCATCACCTTGATGCGGACAAGATCACACATGCTCAAGAGTGAAACGAGAGGATGGCTGAATATTGATGCAAACATGAGGAGATGCACTCAATGCAACTTGAACTCATTGGAAAATGAGGCACATGTAACCCTTGAATGTCCAGCATATGCACACATTCGGGTCGACTTTCCCCAACTTATTCAAGGATAGTACTACATTTGAGGAGCTTCTCTCAAGAACACATCTCTCTCCAGTAGCACTAGGCATCTATCTTGCCAAAGTACTAGAACATCACACCACACTCACAAACAAAATCACCACAGAATCATGACACGTCCCCTCCTTCACATGGGAAGGGGGGAATCTCATATATGAGATTTTGGGTCCGATGGGTCATTTTGGCCCCCCGAGGACGTAAATACATCATCATCATCATCATCTCTCTCTCTCTCTGTGTGGTCTCATAGGTCACTTTGGCCTTTTGAAGACGTTAATATAACACTTCATTTCATTTCATTTCTCTCTCTCTCTCTCTCTCTCTCTCTCTCTCTCTCTCTCTCTCTCTCTCTCTCTCAGACAGAGGAGCAACCAGCGACGGTGGAGAGGTCTACCCGCACTACTGGCATTCTCATAGACCGAGCATTGGAGCTAGGGAGATCTAGACGACCCCAAGGGAGGAGAGGAGCTACACAATTTCGAAGGAGGCTATGGCAAAAGATTCAAGCCATACTCTTTCGTCGTCCAGAGTGCAGATGAAGATGGATCTCTACTCCCCTCCCATATTGTCTTCACATTGTACTGCTTAGTTTAGGATCCCGCAGTATTTATATTTTGTTATCCTAGTTTAATTTATTTTGTTAATCTGACTTTGTATCAGATACACCGCATTGTAACTTTCTCGTCTCATAGGTCACTTTGGCCTTTTGAAGACGTTAATATAACATTTCATTTCATTTCATTTCTCTCTCTCTCTCTCTCTCTCTCTCTCTCTCTCTCTCTCTCTCGTAGAGGAACACTTTATACATGCTAGGGATATGCTGGTAGAGGTTCTTGCAGTGTTGTTCAATTGTGTCATGTGTGAGGGATTACCCGAGACTTGGAGGTTGTCTACTATTGTGCCTATCTTCAAGGCCCCTGGGGATCCTACAGAGCCTGGGAATTACTGCACTATTATGGTTGAATACACATTGGCACGGTTGTATGTATCCATTCTTGAGCAGCATTTGAGTAATTGGGCAGAGGGTGAGGGTGTATGAGCAAAGGGTCAGGCTGGTTTCAGGAGGGGTTTCTCCACTCTTGATCATATTTTGACGCTCACAGCCATCATTGAGGAGGGCAGGTCACATGGGAAACGGATTTATTGTGGCTTTGTGGATTTCCGCAAAGCATTTGACATGGTACCGAGAGCTCGATTGATGCGTAGACTGCAGGATATGGGGGTACCCACAGTGTTGATTTGGGGGATTATGGCTTTATACAGATCAGTGATTGGACATGTACGCACCTCGGAGGGGATATCTGACTTAGTTCACTCCACTATTGGGGCGAAACAGGGTTGCCCATTGTCTCCTACTCTATTTGGTATGTATGTTGATGAGGTGTTTGATTACATTGACAGAGAGGGCGATAGAGGTGCTCAGCTGGCGGGGACGTGGATCCCATTGTTGTTATATGCTGATGATATTGTGTTGATCTCTGACTCACCAGAGGGTATGCAACGACATTTGGATGCATTACACGGTTTTGCAGAGGATAGTGGATTGTCTGTAAACCTTGGTAAAACCAAGGTTATGGTGTTTAACACCACACCACAATGGATCAGGAGATCAACACCTACTTTCACACATGGTCAGGATATTGTGGAGTATACAAATGCATACACTTACCTTGGGGACACAAAGCAGACACTGTGACATCTATGACTTTGATGACCCAGAGCTACTCTCCACCATGGAGCACACAAGAGCAAAGAAGACTTCCACAGATACCACCACACCCACACCATACGAACAACACCCACTCCGCCTAGAATCACAGCATTGTCTCGTTATCTATAATGGAATGGCACAACGGCCATCATCCGGGGCCTTGACATGTGTACCAACATCTTTACCAGGAGGCGAGAGTACAATAGATTACACCACGGGCTTTCGCGAGGCAGCCCACTTGCTTCCATACTTCACCATACCACCACTATCCATTGGGTCTGACCATACATATCTCGCTCTCTCCTTCATTGGCTCACATATCCCACATACTTTTTTTTTTTGTAAATCTGATTTGATTTATTTACAAATGGGAAACCTCAAAGTGAGGAAAACCCATCAGAAAATAGATACAAAAGAAAGAACACAGAAGCGTTCATAATGTAAATGCGGCTAGAAGCAAACATCGGAAAGTTGCAAGATATCAAGGGATATGTCCCCAACATCAAGGGCAAAATGTAAGGATTGCCTATGCAATTTCTTGAAGAAAGGAAAAAGATCTGTTTCTTGCTGATGGAACATGCTAAGATTGAGTTGGCGCCACAAAGACCAGAAGGACCAGAATCTGACCCAAGTGAAGAAAGCCTCAAAACATTGAAGGGAAGTTGAGAGGATGCCAAAAGCCCAAAACCGTTTGTGGAAAGTCTCCAAGGGAAATCGAAGGCGCATGCATGATGAGATGCGGGCAAGGAAAGTCCTTGTGAAGCGACAATCCCAAAGCAGGTGCATGATAGTCTCTTCAGTAGCTGAACATCTGACAAGATCTGATGCGACGTGCAACAAGGAGAGTTCCAACAAGGAGAACTCCCAACAAGCAACGCCAGAGAAACAGACATTCCTTCAGAGGCAAATGGCTCTTCCAAATCGCAGCAAGAGCCTTTCTCCACCATCGATCAAATTTATGCAACGACCATAACGCATTGCAATGATCAGCCAGCCATGAATGACGTGGGAGACAGGCATAAATGTTGCTAGCATAAATGGCATCAAAAGAGGTTTCCCACAAAGTCCAATCTGTCATACGGCTTCCATTGGCCGAGGGCGGAACATGCAAGAAAACAGCCAGCATGAGCTGAAGCTCCTCTTAAATCTGACGATAATGCACACCCAAAGTAAAGCGTTCAGCCGCTTGGGAGAAAGAAAGCATAATCCCAGACGTGTCTACAACATCGTCCACCGTACATATGCCCCGACAAGAAAGGAAGTATGCTTGACGTGGCAAGCGATCAACAAGAGTAAGTGAGAATGCCCTACTCCAGTGAATGCTTTCCAAGCGTATTGAATTCCCATCTGGATGTTGTCTGCCATGCCATGAAAGATGAGCTGTAACAGCTTTCCAAGCAATGAGTAAACTCGAGGTGACCGAGAAACCAGGAATACAATCATCCATCTTGCCAAATACAATCTCCCAAAGGGAGGTCCGCCAATGACCAAGGGCGGGTGTGACAACATGTTGACAAAGTGAGGAAACCATCACTCTCCATGGCTGAGACTGCTGAGCAAGAGTAGGTAACAACATGGCCTTCCTTGCTATAACATGGCGGCGAAGATCCAAAATATTAAGCCAACCCAAAACGCTTCGGACTGCAACGCTTCTCCATAGATAACAAACGAAGGCCTTTCTTTCGGGAATCGGTGCGCCAGAAATGAGATAGAATATCAGACATAATCAACTGGAGGCGAGGACGAGGCCAATGTAGCAATGGCAAATAGAACCGAACATAAGCCATCATTATGCTCTGAACAATATGGAGCCGAACATGTAACAGCCAAGTGGACAGTTTCCAATAATGCAATCTGACCTGTAGTCTTTGCATAACCCATTCCACTTGCTGGGTATTGGTTACATTTCACCCAATAGGATACCCCAAGTGTCTGACAATCACGTGCGAATCAATTATCTCCCCAAGCCACAAGAGATGATGCCAGTCACTTGCATTAAGAGGCAGGAGTTTGGATTTTCTGAAATTGACCTTAAGGCCTACCGCAAGCCCAAATGTATCCAAAGCCTGCATAATCTCCCGCATGTCATCTTGATTATTTCGAGGCTTGAATATGGAGTCATCAGCATAAGCCTGTCCAATAAAATCATTCCTAGTGGACAATTGCAATCCGTGAAGACGGCCAAGGGAAACCAAGTGATCCAAATACATCAACAAGGGGTGGGTGGCAATGGCATACAATAAAGCACTGAGCGAGACATACATATCCCACATACACCTCCTTCTTATACACCACACATCACCATTCATTTCACACATGAGCTAGCTAGAGTTTACTCATCCCACGTATACTAGGGGATATACACTTTGGATCCAGACACAGCACTGGCCACACTCACTATCCAGCTCTCCGCTCTCCTCCACACCTCAGCCCTCAACTGCTTCCCACACACTACCCACAGCGGCCGACCCCCATCTCCTGGGACGATGCCCAAAACTGATGGTACGATGAGAGTGCAAAGACTTAAACAGACATCTACAGGCTGAGAGAGGTTTGGAGGTGATCACGGAGAGCGAGATTAGACGACAGATAAAGGCCATCACACGCCGTAAACGGCGGGCCTTCGAGGAGGCACAAGAGCTTGAGCTATATCACCTCCTCATGAGTACAGATTGCACCACAGCCTGGAGGATTCTCAGAGAGCCACGTCCCACCACCCCCTTGGAGGACCATCGCATATCGCACGACTATGCAGAGCGCCTATACCAGATCCCTAGACAGCTATTGATTCCAGAGCCATCATGTCCTCGCTCCACTACCTAGACCTTCACATCTGGGATGGTGGAGAGAGCTATCCGACGCCTACAACATGGCCGTTCAGCAAACCACACCGGCCTACAGAGTGAGCACCTGATCTATGCACACCCTCTCCCCCTTGATAGCACGTCTCTTCAACCAAGCCTTGGTTGAGGGACTACCAGAGGAGTGGACTATGCACACCATTGTGCCTATCCACAAGTCTGGCGACACCTTGGATCCAGGAAATTACACGACTATCATGATTGGTCACACATTGGCTAAACAATATGGGGTAGTTCTTGAGGTAGAGCTTAGCACATACGCAGAGGCATCAGGTCTACGCACACCAGGACACGTGGGCTTTAGACGCACTTTCTCGACTATCGACCACATTTTTGTGCTTCGCTGTTTGATTGGTGGAGCGAAGGCACAAAAGAGGAGGTTCTACTTCTGCTTTGTGGACTTCTGCAAGGCCTTTGATACGATCCCCAGAGAGAGACTCCGAGAGCTACAGATACCCTCGGAGATGATATGAGCCATTCATTCTCTATACACACACGTCACAGGTAGAGTACGATGCCCAGGTGGACTATCAGATCCCATTGCTAGCACCATTGGTGTGAAGCAAGGAGGCCCCCTATCCCCGACTCTCTTTGGCCTCTACATCAATGAGATATCAGACTATATTCTACAAGCACGAGGGGAGGGATCAGATTTAGCGCCACAAATAGGCTCACCAAAGGATATGTAACATTGGCTATGCTAGAGCGAAGATGCCTTTCAACACAATTTCAAGAGCCTTGCACAAAGGGTGGCTCTTCAACGCTTTTGATGACACCGGTCATGATGTACGTTGCTGCACTTTGGGTTCCAAATTTATCGGCAGACACCTGGACACACATTGAGAGACCCTAGCTTTGTATCCTATCTCGGATGATCCGCTGCAAGTGTATTGTAATATTTTTAGCTACGGCTACAAATAAATGAAAATGATTTTTGTGCACACAAAATAGATTTATGAATTTATTGGTACTGATTGATAATTTAAATGAACAGGTAAAATTTTCCAATGCAATGTGCCATCTAGAAATATCTGTGTCTGGATAGTGTGATAAGTAGAACACTAGCCGGATGTAGAGCAAAACAGATAAAAACAAGTACATGAATAAGATGGTGTCCCCCGTCCGCTTAGAAAAGTCACGATTTAATAATTTCACAGTGGCCGCCCAAGAAAGTGGCCGGTCAGACATAGTGTAAATACATCACAACGAGACTAGACAAATTGAGTTGGGAGAGGAATGAAATTGGCCAAGATAATAAAGCTTAAGATTGGTTAGAAACCGAGTTCTAACGCTTGTTTTTAAGTGTAAGGTTAAAAACCTTTAAAAGTGAGTGGCCGGGCCAATCTGAACGCGACTAAATTTAATAACCATTAAAAAAAATCAACAACTAGCGTGGAGATTTGGAAAACCTCAACATTGGCAGCTTGCATGTCCTCTCTCTCTCTCCACATGCAACGCCAATTGGTGCAAAAATCACCCGCTAGCAATAAAAAAGATGTAGTGCTACCACTTTGGAGCTCCTTGCAACAGTTTACACACACACACACACACACACACACACAGACAGCTCTCTCTCTTAGCTTTCTCTCTCAGCTCCGAGTTCAGCCCCCCCCCCCCCTCTCTCTCTCTCTCTCTCTCTCTCTCTCTCTCTCAAAGACGGATTACAGACTTCTTCAGAGCAGACACGGGACAGCCGCAAGAGCCACTCCCACAGCAGAGCTCCCCCCCGTCTCACACCAGAGGCACATTGATTGACCGAGCGACTGAACTGGGGAAATCCAAGCGCCCACGACTGCGCAGGACTACACAGCATCGACGGAGGCTACGTCAAAAGATTCAAAGCACGCTGGCCAGGCATGCACGACGCCCGGTCAGACTACTAACCATGGAGGAAATTGATGAGATTCGCCAATGACCGATGCTAGATCTTTTGTGATTCAGCTATCCCAACTAGCCGCCCATTTTTGCTTAGGTTTCGGCTTAGCTCACATCGACCGATCTAGAATCCCATAATATATATCTTTGTTTTGTACTGTTGACTAGGTTATTTTAATTTTGTTACTCTGACTTTGTATCAGATCCACCACCTTGTAACTTTCTGCTCTCAGAGGTCACTATGGCCTTTTGAAGACGTTAATGTAACATTTCATTTCATTTCATTTCTCTCTCTCTCTCTCTCTCTCTCTCTCTCTCTCTCTCTCTCTCTCTCTCACACCAGCAATTTCTTGCTCAGAGCTACTGTGAGGGTTGTGTAGAACCTACATAAATAGCTTGCACGACGAAGGTGACGCACAGCCATAAAAGCTTGTGTGCGTCCCCGAGACAAGCGTAGTATTGGCTGTTCGCTCAGTCTTTTAGCACTCTGTCTAATTTGAGTCGTCAATTTCAGCCAAGGCATTCCCGTTCAGGTACCTCATAAGTGAGCAGACAATTATAGAGATTTCTCCCACCAAGAATACTCCACAACAAAGCAAAAATAGCCGTTCACTGCTACAAGTATGACAAAATTCAGTCAATAGGCTTATGATTACATGCATTCTTATGCATCAAAAGCCTCCAAGACAGAGAATAGCGTGAGCTTTCTGATTTATGTGCTTATAACACTTCATAACTATAGAAAGTCTCCTCAAGGGTGGGACCAGCCCATCTTCTGGTCCCTAGAAGAATATCTCCTCAAAGGGGGGACCAACCCATTTGTTGGGTCCCTAGTGCTGTGTACTCTTTCTGCATTGTTTCTCAGTATTATTCTATAGAATAGTGCAGGCTTCTGTTTGTGTGACAATGGTATCAGAGCGAGGTCTCCTCTATTCCTTTCCTCAGGAAAGATGATTCTTGTTAGAAACATACCCCATGGCAATACAACTAGAAGAGCTTGAGAACCTCATGAAGCAAATGTCAAAACTACAGGCCGCTCTCGCTCAGCCAGAAGTGCAACAAGTGCTTAAGACCCTTGAAAAAGGGAAAGCAAAGATAGAGGAGCCACCTCAAAATCCCTCAGAGCCGACTCGGTATATACCGTAGATTGGGGCTCCAACATAGCTCCAAAGGGATCCTGGAGTGGGAACTTCCCATTGGCATCTTTCTTCCTTGCCCAGTTACTCTCCAAATTACTCCTTTATGAAGAACTTGGGCAACATAGTCCCTGTCAAAGATTTGCAGCTAGATCTAGAAGAGGTAGTAGAGCAACCGAAGGAAGCAGAGGAGCAAGACCCGGTTCGAGGAAGAGTCAACACTGAATCCCTGTGCCTAAAGGTTCCAAAGCTATCTCCAAGAAGCGGTCCCAACACCACAAGAAGAAGAAGACATTCAAAACTAGAAATAAGGACGTTAAATTCGAGTGCTATAACGGAAGGAGGGTTGTCAATAAGGCTCTAGCTTTTATCCATCAGCTCGAAGTGGCCTTTGCAGAAGGCAACTTCTCAAAATGATCCAAATTGTACCATGTTAGCATGTATCTTAAGGATACAGCTAGCATTTGGTGGCTTACTATAATTCTGGAAGGATGTAAACCCAAAGACTAGGAGGAATTCAAAAAGCAATTCTATGCTCAGTTCCTTCCTCTTGACTTCTACACAAATGTAAAGAATGGGATTGGCTCTCCCAAAGAGAGCATGAAGCTGTTTCCCACTACGTTGACAAGTTTTGGGAGATCCTTCTCAAGGTCACTCCTTTATGAAAGTGTCTGATGAAGAGAAGATGCGAAAGTTTGAAGCTGGCACTTCAAAAAAGTATGAAGCTTTACCCACGAAACATTCTCCAAATTATGATGCAATCTGCTTTGGTTGCTGGAATTTGCATTCAAAAGGAACTCCCCGCAAGTAGGAGTTTAGTACCTTTCATGCAAAGCAGAAGGCTCTCTTTGCTGAGAAAGAAACCCCCTCTTGAAAGGGGCCTTCAAATCAGTCCAAAGGCCAAGAAATGATGCCAAAGGGGGCTAAGCGAAGCAAGTACACAACTCCCTCTCAGTTGAAGACCTACATGGAAGAGGGAAAATGTCCTTGACGTAAAGCTAACACCAGGAAGGAGAAAGGAAAAAGGTAGCTACTAAAGGGGTGGGGAAGTTTAAATGGGCAAAAGTGGAATTGGTCTTTGATCTCTTTTATCTTTTGTTGGTAAAGACGACGTGTCTGAAATCCAGGTGCGCTTTGTCTCTTGCTAGCTCTCAGTGTCTCTACTCTATAGAGGGTAACTCCCTGCTATTGTGTGGGTGCGGAGGTGGGATAGATCTTTGGAAGAATGTGGTGATCTCTGTCTGATGTCCCCACATGGTACCGTCTAAGATAGTAAAGAAACCCCTCTGTATCGATGAATCTCCTGTATAAACCTCCCTATCATGCGCGGGTTTGCTAACTCCTAGAGCTGGCAGAGGGAGCGCTGCTCTCTGAACGGGGTGGGGTAGCTCTCTCTGATCATAGTGTAGGCCCTGTAGGTGCATGCATATTTCTCCTCATCCTCCCCAACACCCCCCCCCACCCCCCCCCCAACCCAAAAAAAACTCCTCTTTGGGGTTGTGAGCTGCTCATCACCCACCTTCTCTTTGCACAATCTGCATATCCTCCCGCCTTTGGGGATCTAAGCCCCTCTGCAAGTCTCTATCTGAGGGTGATGCGACGAAGCCTTGAGTTGGCAAATCGCTACCCTAGAACCATGTGGCAAAAAGCCCTCCATGTATCTAGGTCTCTATCAAAGGAAACAATGGCCCATATCTTCTTAGTAGGGGGGCAAGAAGCGATGCCAATTGTCTTCTTTAACAGTGCTCTAAAAAGAAACACATGCCAAAGGAAAGATGGATGACCACACAAACTTGCTGCCAATGCATGCCCTCCCACCATAGCCCACCAAAGAAACACCGTTGGCCTATGATGAAATTGAGTATGCTCAGTTGAGACAATGTCTCGGCACCAAGCAGCCCAGTTTTAAACCCGCTGAGCCTCTTTGGCCTTGTTAGCCAGAGAATATTTCCATCAAGTAATAAGTGAGTGATAGACATAATTTTCTGAACAATAAATAATGGGCTTTTGGCCTTTGACAATCCAGTCTTGCCAAGGGTGACCATCACAAAAGTGATGACATAGCATTGATGCACAACAAATCGATGGAACAAATTGATGATGTGGCAGACTACACATAGATGATCATCACAGGATAGGTGGTACAAACGCTTTAGTGGCATGGCTGCTACCCCCATATGGGTAGCCAAGTCCCCTTGATGCTTTTCATGTAAAACTTGTTGTTAGCAATTACAAACGATATAGTGCAATGGCTGATACGCCCATATGGGTAGCCAAGTCAGCTTGATACTTTTCATGTAGGAGTTGTTTTTTGCAGATGCTTCATGGGTTTCTTTCAGCACCCATGACTTATAAATATGAGGCCTAGGTGCAAATTGTAACCAGGTCCCGAGAGTAGTCTCTCCAAGCAAAGCGCAAATGTGCTCTATTTTCTTGATCAGAAAATAAAAAGATACCGCCACAATGCGCCTACCTTGGGAGCCAATCATCTTCTGAATGAACTCCGCCTCTCACATGTCTCTTGCAGTTTTTCTCTTGCGCAATATTTACAACTGTGTTTCAGGTTTGTTTCACATATTCACCACCTAGCACGTGGTGCCGTCCAGATACAGTGCTATCAAGCTCAGTCAGTTGTCATTCTACGGACATATCTGATGCAGACACTGTAAATGGAGAATAATCTATTGTAATATGATAGCTGATGATGAAAAAATAGAGGAAGGACGTTTTACTCTTTTTTCTTAGGTTTGACCAGCTTCGACCACATGTTGACCAAGGGTTAACCTGCAAGAGATTCCTGAGGAGCATGTGCACACATGGAAGATCCTCTACAAATCATCCCATGGATTATGCTCATTTTTTCTCTAAAATACATGAAATGCAAGTTTTTTGTTGTTGACATACTCTAAAAATCTCTCAACGGTTCCTAAACCCACGACAGTGATTGTTATGGGCCCACTTGAGACACAGCAAGACAAAAATAGGGCTGGATAAATTTTTTGTTTGGAAAGCAATGATTCCCATGGGAGAATACCGAGCAGATATCTATATCAAAACACTCTTTTCTTCGAAGACAGCTTGCTTTTCTGTATTTAGATAGCCTTCTCTTCCAAATAATGGTGGAATCTGTATGGTGCCAAATGGGATTTGCATGCCCACGTAACCATGGGTTAGGCTGCAGCAGTAGATACATAGACCTGGCTGTCATGTCATGAAGAGATGAAATAGATGTTGAAAAATGTATGTGTCCCCTAACAACCTTGAAAAGTTACCTATCCTGATAAAGTCATAATTTTTAACATTAACCACATTTTGAATTTGTATCAAGGAAACACAGAATCATGATTGATGAGGTAGTTCTGTTTGTGCAATTATTTTTACCTAAGTTTCCCATAAGAATCTGACCTTGAAATTCGAAAATTAAAACGATTTGAAAAATAACAAGTCCAGTAAGATTTATTAAGATAAACCAGCTTTCTGCTCCGACTCTTACAAGCGTAGTATTAACGTATTGAGCAACTAATGCTTGAAAGATGCGTACCGCCCATCTTGTCAAATTCTGCTGCTGTTCACTGCTCAGTGGAGGCTTCGTTCTATTAATAAGTCTCTGTAAGGACAAACCCAAGCCAAGGATGAGTCACCCATGAACAGGAAATAGAGATAAGAACAATGAGAAGAAGACATTGCCTGTAGAGAAAACAGGTCTGCTGATTGACCTGTAACTTTTTCGTATTTTAAACCTTCTGCTGCTAAGCCAGCCATGGAGACAACTGCCAGTCTACAGACGAGTATACTTTCAAATGACTTATCAATTCATTAAAATACTCCATGCAGCATAGCCAGAGACTCACCTGTCCAACTCCTTGGCATCGATTTTACCCTCGTAAATGCGTTTCTGAATCTTTTCATCTACCAGGTTCACGTGCTCTTTTCCAGTGTCTAAAGAATACCCCACTATAGGTACACCCAACACGTATGCAACTGTACAGCACACGAATATAACAGTCAATTATCAAGATGGAAAGATATTACAGTTCCTCTTTAAAAAGTGTAAACGATCATGCATCTGTGCACTAACAAACATGCCAAACACAAGAGTTACATAATTTCTGTAGAGAGACATGCCCAGAAAATGAGCTGCCTCATGTCTAAGTACTCGATCCTGGTAATCCTCAAAAACCGAGGAAAAGCTGACAATGGCTGCCTGTAGAACTCTGCAGAGATAGTACACTTTTGTAATGTAATGTTACTGACATTGATTCTTGAAGTGGTAGAAATGTAAGAATACCCTGGTGCAATACTTCCAATTGCCAGTACAACCAAAGAGATGCTCCCAATCAAGTAAGGTATAAAGAATCCCCAATCCTGAATCCATACCAAACTTGAAATTACCAAATGAATTTTTCATTGAACAGGAATACCATGCAGGTACGGGACTGAGGAAATGAACAACGGTGAACAAAGACATTGATAGGACTCTTACCCCAGGAAGCTGACCTGCAAGTACGGCTAAAGCACTCGTCACTCCGACTACTGTAAATAAAAACGTTGCCTACATGAAGAAACAAGATTGGTGCATAATCATTCACTTGAGATAATTAGATATATTTGCAATTGTTAAATGCTCTGTAACTACAGTACTTACATCATCTCTGACACTTGGTATAGCAAGCTTTTCAGCATTCTTTATGCCTAGAGTCGTCAGCTCTCTAATAAATGTCTGCAAATAATAGTCTGTGAAACAGCACCCATGTAGCACAAGAATACTCTCTTCACTAGCTTTTACATGCAACTCATGCACATGAGAACCAAAGTAGCAATGTTAAGTGAAGGATGAATGTACCAAAGTAGCAATGGTAAGGTGCATTCATCCTTCAGGATATTCATGATTCATACTCCAGGAAATTCATGTTTAATGCACATGTCATGCCCATACCAGCATTAACAAGAGAGGAGATATAAAAAAAGACCGTGCGTCGTGACACGTAGGGTTGTGAATTCCACACTTTGGCCCATCCAGCTTGGCGCAGTTGCTCCAAGGCCTCCATTACAGCATCTCCATCTTTCTAAACCAAGCCTGAAGACTAAGTCAATACACTCAATTTCTCCTTTTCAAAACCCCAGACACTACATTCTCATAAGCCCACAACTACACTTTGAATAAGCTCTGATTAAAAGGGGGGTGGGCGGGTGGCGGGCAATTGCAGGCATATAAAAATACCTAATGCTTGTTGATAAATTGAACATATCAATGCAATTCCTACAAAAGACAGGATTATAAAAGCTGACAAGAAACCTAGAGAGTACAGAGCTTGTTTTTTAAGCTTGCTCTAAATATAGACACCCAGCTAAAGATAGAAAGTTTATTTATTCAAACTTAGCATCAGTAAATGCCGCCCACTACATTTACAAAAGCCCAATTCATGGTTAACATTAAAGATACATAAGACAAACGCTACCAATGCAATAAGATGTGGGTGCCTGTGGACAGCCAATTGAAACAGATGTCTCAAAATACCTTACAACTAAGAAATGTCCCCTCTTGCACACAAAAGTTTTCCCCTTGCTAGTAGCATATTCAAGAAAAAGTCACAAAAGGCTGGCATTCATTAGGGTTGGTTGTCAGATAAACTATAGACACACTGGCATGTCTAGAACAACATCCTAACCTTTACACATTCCCTCAATAGTCTCATTTTAATGCCATTTTCGCTCTCTAGCCCCACTGTGTCAATGTCATACGTGTAATGAACTTGACATAGATCCATATCACAATACTCATGAGTACTTGTGTTGTTTCCTTATTCATTTTTCCTCCATTTGGTTTCATATTATTAGCCCATTTGACACGGGCTTTGGAAGGCACCCTCATGCATATGTCGGAGTCCAGGCATCTCTTTGATTTTTTCCAGTCGGTCCCAGTTTCTCCCAAGGATAGGTGTTAGGGAGTGAGGGCTGTTTTATGGCTGTGCTCTTCCAATGTGAGGTAGGTTTCTCATGTCGGGTTGTGTTTAGCAATGATTAGCTCGGGTTTTCGCTTTGTTCCATGGCCAGATAGGCTCCTAGATAGGATATTTAATCCCAGTCCCCCCTATTTTCCCCCCAGGCATCTGCTGTCCTTCCCTATGTTTTCTCCCTTTTCCAAGGTCATGGAGCCGGAGGGCTTAGTCGGGCAGATCCATGTAGGCTCTATATATGGGCATTGGGGGTCTAGGGGCCGGGAGAGGGGGGGGGGGGGGGGGGGGGCATGGCATGCAGGTCAGCCCTAGTGTGGGGGCGCCTTCTTATGGGTACCCCAAGGGCAGTAGGTGCAGGTCATTGGCGGGCAGCCCTAGCGTTTTCACCAGCAGCCCTAGCATTTTTACCTGGCAGCCCTCAGCATTTTTGGTGGGCAGCCACGGCAGGGTTCGCAGATGATGACAGGCTTCTTGTGTGGAGGTGATCCTTTGCTAGGAGAGATGGCCAGCAGATCTTCCCCTTCGTGTCATCCCCTCAGAGAAGCCCATCCCTTGGGCATCTCAGTCAGAGGCATAGCACCATCCTTGTGTGCCGGCCTAGGAGAGCAGAGATCCAGTTCTCTCTCTCTCTCTCTCTCTCTCTCTCTCTCTCTCTCATGTGTGAGGGATTACCTGAGACTTGGAGGTTGTCTAATATTGTGCCCATCTTCAAGGCTGGTGACCCTACAGAGCCTGGGAACTACCGCACTATTATGGTTGGACACACATTGGCACGGTTGTATGCATCTATCCTGGAGCAACACTTGAGTAATTGGGCAGAGGGCGAGGGTGTACGAGCAAAGGGTCAAGCCGGCTTTAGGAGGGGTTTCTCCACTCTTGATCATATTCTGACACTCAGGGCCATCATTGAGGAGGGCAGAGCACATGGGAGACGGATCTATTGTAGCTTTGTGGATTTTCGTAAAGCATTTGACATGGTACCAAGAGCCCGATTGATGCGCAGACTACAGGAGATGGGGGTGCCCATAGAGGTGATTTGGGGGATTATGGCTTTGTACAGATCAGTGATGGGACATGTACGCACTCCGGAAGGGGTATTTGATTTAGTTCACTCTACTATTGGAGTGAAACAGGGCTGCCCATTGTCTCCTACTCTATTTGGTATGTATGTTGATGAGGTGTCTGATTACATCGACAGAGAGGGTGACAGAGGTGCACAGCTGGCAAGGACGTGGATCTCATCGTTGCTATATGCTAATGATATTGTGCTGATATCTGACTCGCCAAAAGGTATGCAACGACAGTTGGATGCACTACGCAGTTTTGCAGAGGATAGTGGATTGTGTGTAAACCTAGGTAAAACCAAGGTTATGGTGTTTAACACCACACCGCAATGGGTCAGGAGATCAGTACCTACTTTCAAATATGGTCAGGAGATTGTGGAGTATACAGATGCATACACTTACCGGGGGTAGTCTTTACTGGGCGGAGATTTTCCTTGAGAAGAGCAGCAAAGACTAGACTAACTAGAGCTGGTGCGGCTCTGGGAGGAATGGAGAGGATGTGTTCGCAGGTTCAATTCCAGGAACCTAGGACAAAGTTATGGCTCTTTGATACTTTGGTTGCCTCTACTATGTAATATGGGGTGCACGTTTGGGGACCTTCTGTAGGCCAGGAGGGTTGGAGGCGTATGGAGAAGCCCCTGGTATCTATGATCTCTCGGCTGATTAGAGCCAAGGCTTCCGTACCGCATGATATCATTCGACCGGAATTTGCTGCCCCCCCTATGGAAATTGAGGCGCTTACTAGATCGGTCTCCTTTGTACACAGTCTGTGGGATACTACCAGAGACAGATATGCCAGGGCGGCTGGCTCTAGAGTCCTCCAGACAATTAGCTCTTAATGGGGATACATCATGCTGGTATGGACAGATGGCATCATGGTTTCACACACATGGTTTCACCATGGACAAGTTGCCTCCTTTTCAATACTCTCTGCAGGCACCCTTGAGGTCTTTGACGCGGGTAGAGATTAATAGACTCATTCGTCAGGATCTGATCCAGCTGGACACGAGGAGGACATGGATAGAGCCGATACAGGAGTTGGGCACAAAGATGGCTTTCTATAGAGAGCATTTTCTCCACCTCACAGGGGATGGCTTTGTGATTCGACCTAGCTATATGGACAGGCATCTTTCTCATGGTGTGCGATGTGCCATTGGCCAGATACGCACGTCCTCACATCAGCTCGAGATTGAGACTGGCAGATTCAGAAGGACACCAGCAGATAGCAGGATATGCCGCTTATGCCATCTAGAGCCAGAGACAGAGGTACATTACATGTCATTGCACAGTGTACTATGAGATACGAGGCCGTTTTCATTGTCTATTCAGAGAAGGTTTTGGTCCTCTATCTAGGGTCGTGAGTTATGAGGATCAGTGATGTCTTGGGCTATATATACTTGAGCTACACAGGCATAGAGAAACTTTACCGAGGAGAGCTGAAGAGAGACAACCCCAGAGACAGATCACAGATTTCTTTACACTAGATATTGTACACCCAGAAGAAAAGACAGAGGAGCAACCAACAGTGAAGAGGTCTACCCGCACTACTGGCATTCTCATAGACCGAGCATTGGAGCTAGGGAGATCTAGACGACCCCGATGGAGAAGAGGAGCTACACAGTTTCGAAGGAGGCTACAGCAAAGGATTCGAGCCATACTTTTTCGTCGTCCAGAGTGCAGATGAAGATGAATCTCTATGAAGATAGATCTCTACTTCCCTCCCAAATTGTCTACACATTGTATTACTCAGTTCACACATTTCACGCCTTTCGCCTTTCACGCCTATCCGCTTAGTTTAGGATTCCGCAGTATTTATATCTTGTTATCCCTAGTTTAAAAATTTATTTTGTTAATCTGACTTGGTATCAAATACATTGCATTGTAACTTCCTAGTCTCATAGGTCATTTTGGCCTTTTGAAGACGTTAATATAACATTTCAATTTCTCTCTCTCTCTCTCTCTCTCTCTCTCTCTCTCTCTCTCCAGTTCTTCCTTGATGCCAGGAGGTGGATCACTGTTGGGGTTGTAGCCCTTGTTGTCGTCATGTCAATGGTCTCATGTGCAGGAGCAGTTGGCAGTGTCAATAGCAATCGCAATTGTGTGTACCTTGGGTCTATCCAGTTGGCATGTCAGTCTATCCAGTTGGCATGTCAGTTCTATGCCGGACCACCGTTGGTCACTTGTATGAGCAGAATGTTATCAGAATGGAGAGCCTTTCCCGGATCTCTCTCTCAGTTTTCATTTTTTACATTTAGTACTTTTTGTACTTGCACTTTAGACATTGTATTAGATTCACCAGTTTGTATCTGATGGTCTCATAGGTCATTTTGGCCTTTTGAAGACGTTAATATATCATTTCATTTCATTTCATCATCTCTCTCTCTCTCTCTCTCTCTCTCTCTCTCTCTGGAGGGCGAAGGCGAGCAGCTGGCTTGAGGGCGAGCAGTTGGAGGAGTTGCACCTACTGGACGAGGGCGAGCAACCTGAGTCGAGGGCAAGCAACCTGAGGCGAGCAGCTGGACGAGGGCGAGCAGCTGGACAAGGGCGAGCAGCTTGAGGAGGGTGAGCATTATGTGGCGAGAAGGTTGACGAGGACGAGCAGGCCCGAGGGGAGGAGACTGAGGCGGCGAGCAGGCTGACGAGGACGAGCAGGCCTGAGGGGAGGAGACTGAGGCGAAGGACCCTCTCGCGCTGCCAACTTGCTGGACGAAGGACGAGGGACGAGCTCTCTCTCTGCTGGATGACGAACGAGGGCGAGCTGCTGGTCGAAGGCGGGGCGAGCTGCTGGACCTGGTCGAGGGCGTGCAGGTGGACCTGGTCGAGCTGCTGGTCCTGTGTCAAGAGGGCGAGCAGCTTGCCAAGGGCGAGGACGAGGGCCCTAACCTCTAAAGGACGAGGGTGAGCTGTGCCAAGGGCGAGAGCTAGCTGCCTACCAAGGGAGAGGGCTAGAAGAGCCAAGGGCGACCAGACGAGACCAGTGCGAGGGCGAGGACGAGAGCAGTCAAGTCAGCCAAGACGAGGGCGAGGACTTGGTGACGAGGGCAAGGCCAACCAGGGTGGAGGCCAGACCTCAGCTGGTGAGGGCCTTGACTCAGTGCTCGCTTTGTTCTTCTCTCTCGGATGGACCAACCAATCGAGGATGGTGATGCAAGTGGCTTCACCACGCCACAAAAAATGAAAGCGACTTTCAAGCGGAGGAACAGAGATAGCATACTCTCGCCAAGCTCATTGTGGGCAGGGAAAACCGTCAGAATCCAAGATGACTTAATGATGGAGAGGGTTCAAGTGATGATTAAATCTGAGCTCAGCTTTATGAGAGATGACATCAGGAAAGAGATGTATGCAAACGCTATAAGAATTCTATGTATGCAGATATGAGGAAAGAATTCGATAAAGCGATGCTTGGTAAGCATGATGAGATGTATCTATCTGTGAAAGGGGAGATGCAGGCTCTAATGCGGGCAGAAGTGAATGTAATGGAATGTATTATGCAGAAAAAGTTGGATGAGGCAATTGCAAGCTTTGAATCTTGGAAAACCAATGTGGAAAAGTGCATGAAGGAAAAAGATGCAGTGATTGAAGAGCTTAAAGGGGAACTTGCAGCGTGCAAAATTATGCCCAAAACGGAAGGGAGAAATCAGCCCTCGATGTTATTAAGGAACAGGTGAAAACTCTGCGCGAAGGGGAAGAACTAAACTCGAAAGAGACTTCCACATGGGCGGAGCGCCTTTCCAAAACACAGGATAAAGTTGACGAAGCAGAAAAATGGATTGAAGGTGCAAAGAAAGGAAAGGCCCGGATGCCAGAAGCCGCACAGACTTCTACCATCATCAATATGACCATTGAGGAGGAACAGAAGAGGAGGACTAGAGCCCTCCATGTGCGTATTACTAGTATCAAAGACACCAAAAATGTAGAAGACCAAGTGAAGGAACTCTTGTAGCGTATGGGCATCCCGGAACCTATGCACACAGGTGCTTGGAGAGTAGGAAAGAAGGGAGTGGATGAGAAGGGAAACATCAAAGAGAAAGCACTTATTTTGCGTTTCCCGACTTTGGAAACAAGGAAGGAATTTCTGAAGAAGAGACCTTACTTTAGCACAAATAGCACATATGCAAGAGTTGATGCCAGAGATCAAGGCAGCAAGGGAGAAGGGAAAAATTGCCTTTTACATAGGAGGGAAAGTAGTGGTTTTGGAAAAACGCACAGCATGACGGTGCGAGACATATGGGACCACACTCCGGATGGCGGCATGGAATTGTAATGGATCATATAGGCTGGATGTGGGTGCCTTTGAAGATAGCTTCAGAAATAGAGACATTGTCTTTTACTCGGAGACACATCAAAAATCTGGACAGTTGATGCCAAGTGTGACTGGCTATTTATGGGAGACAGCTTGTCGGCCAGACGCTAGATCCCAGCATGGAAGTCGAGGTTCAGGAGGGGTAGCAGTCTTATTCAAGGAAGAGTTGCAGCCGCTATTACAGATTGTCCGGAGAGATGACCAGGCGAGATACATGTGGGTGAGACTGAGAGCTGAGACAGGCAGATTCTTATACATTGCTATATGTTACTTTCCCCCTAGCACATCAGTCTATACCTCACCTATAGGGCAATCCCCTTTCTCTATACTTGATGCTGACATACGGGAGTTCTCTAGAGATGGAGATATCATTCTCTTGGGAGACTTTAATGCCAAGACGGCCAACTCCCAAACGGTATTTTATGATACCTCGGAGGAGATGCTTAGAGAGATGGATATATCGGAGATGGGACTTGACAGACACTCACAGGATAAAGAGCACACAGAGTATGGGAGATATCTCATGGAGATGACAACTACGCATGGTCTGGCCATACTTAAGGTCTAGAGAGTTTTCCTTCGTCTGGGGGATTCACATGCTTTCCACACAGACATGGGGCCAGTACAGTGGACTATGTCATGACTTCACCGAGCTTCATCTCTCATATTCAAGATCTCAGTGTGGGCCCTAGGCCTGTTGGAGTAGCAGTGGACCATGCTCTCCTGACTTTTTCAGTCTCTTTCCAGTATAGTGTCTCTCTAACACCACGGAGGATTGCACACACACGGTATACTTTTACACCAGAGACGGATTCAGTCTATGTGGAAGAGATTTACAGACAGATGGGGGCAGCCGAGCCTGTATATACAGTGGAGGAGATCACCACTTTATTGTCAGATATCTTGCATGGGGCAGCAGCAGAGGCATACCCGCACACTCAACCAGATCAGAGAAGACGTTCTGGGAACATGCCTCAGAATAGTTGGTATGATGAGGAGTGCAGAGAGACGAGAGTTCAGATTCAGAGCGAGCTTATACTTGGAGTCATTACATATAGACAGTCTCGGATTGCCCTTCGGCGTTTAGTGCGACGGAAGAAGCGGGCCTTTTTAGCCCAAATGGAACGTGATTTGTATCAGCTCTTTTTGAGCCGAGATTCAGGTGAGGCCTGGCGTCTCTTCCATGAGCACTCACCTCCTCCAGTGATTACCTCTCCCAAGATTTGGGGTCAATATGCAGCATCATTATATACAGTACCTGGGCAACCACCATTACCAGACCCTCTAGAGCCATGTCCAGCCACTAGTACCTTCTTTACCACTGAGATGGTGAAGAACGCCATTGACAGGATGAGGACTAGGAGAGCATATGATCATGATGGTTTGGTGGTAGAGCACTTGATACATGCTAGAGATTTACTGTTAGAGGTTCTTGCGCGGTTGTTTAACCGTGTCGTGTGAGGGACTACCCGAGTCCTGGAGATTATCTACTATTGTACCTCTTTTCAAGGCAGGGGACCCCACGTTACCAGGGAACTACCGTACTATTATGATAGGGCACACATTGGCACGGTTGTATGCATCCATTCTTGAACAGCAGCTGAGTAAATGGACAGAAAATGAGGGCATACGAGCAGCAGGACAGGCTGGATTCAGGAGGGGTTTCTCCACTTTGGACCATATTCTTACACTCAGAGCCATTATTGAGGAGGGTCGCGCACATGGGGGACGGATGTATTGTTGCTTTGCGGACTTCCGCAAGGCATTTGACACAGTGCCGAGGGCCAGATTGATGCATAGGCTACTGAAGTTGGGAGTACCCACAGAGATCATATGGGGAATCATGGCTTTATACGGCTCAGTGACTGACCAGGTACGCACTCCTGAGGGGATTTCTGACATTGTTCATTCCACTATTGGAGTGAAACAGGGGTGTCCTTTGTCCCCTACACTATTTGGTATGTATGTAGATGAGGTCTCTGACTACATTGACAGAGAGGGTGACAGAGGCGCTCAGCTGGCAGGGACATGGATCCCTTTATTATTATATGCTGATGATATTGTGTTAATGTCAGAGTCGCCAGAGGGCATGCAAAGACATTTGGATGCATTGCACAACTTTGCAGAGGATAGTGAACTGTCTGTGAACCTTGGTAAAACCAAGGTTATGGTGTTTAACACCACACCACAGTGGGTCAAGAGATCGGCACCTACACTCGTATATGGCCAGGACAGTGTGGAGTACACAGATGAATATACATATCTGGGGGTGGTATTCACGGGACCGAGGTTTACCCTAAGGAGAGCAGCAGAGACTAGACTATCCAGAGCCTATGCGGCATTAGGAGGGCTAGAGAGGATGTGTTCGCAGGTTCAGTTTCAAGAACCACGAACAAAACTATGGCTCTTTGATACTTTGGTTGCTTCAGCTATGCTTTATGGGGTCCAAGTCTGGGGACCATCTGTGAATCATGACAGTTGGAGGAACATGGAGAGACCCTTGGTATTTTTGATATCCCGGATGATTAGAGCCAAGGCCTCGGTACCACATGCAATTATTCGAGCAGAGGTAGCCGCCCCTCCTATAGAGATTGAGGCTCTTACCAGATCAGTGTCCTTTATGCACAGTCTATGGGATACACATAGAGGCAGATATACTAGACTAACTCTTGAGTCCTCTAGACAGTTAGCGATGCAGGGAGATGCATCATGTTGGTATGCACAGATGACCTCATGGTTTCAGAGGCATGGTCTCAGCATGGATAGATTGCCTCCCTTTCAGTATTCCCTGGATGCACCCTCCTTGCCAGTCACACGGACGGAGATCACTAGACTCATTCGTCAGGATCTTATACAGTTGGACACCAGGAGGACATGGGTAGAGCCAATACAGGAGTTGGGCACGAAGATGGCTTTCTACAAAGAGCACCTTCTCCAACTTTCAGGGGATGGGTTTGTGACTCGTCCGAACTACATGGACACTCATTTGTCTCATGGTCTGCGATGTGCTATTGGTCAGATTCGCACATCCTCACACCAGCTGGAGATTGAGACGGGTAGATTCAGAGGGATACCACTAGAGGCTAGGATATGTCAACTATGCGGTAGAGAGCCAGAGACAGAGCTACACTATATATGCCACTGCACTGTGTATTATGAGATACGAGGGCGCTTCCATTGCTTATTCAAGGAGGGTTTTGGACCCCTAGATAGAGTCATGAGGTATCAGGACCAGAGATGCCTTGGCTTATATCTACTTGAGCTACACCGACATAGAGACAGTCTGTTGGGGGAGACATGGAGTACGACAGTCGTAGAGACAGATCACAAATTTCTTTGGATCGAGGGAGCCAAGAGACCAACCACCAGCACAGGGTTGTACCCGCATTCATACGAGAGGCACCCTCATTGACAGGGCGATTGAGCTCGGGAGATCGAGACGACCACGACCCAAACACAGGAGCACACTACATCGACGGAGACTCCAGCAGAGGATCAGAGGCATTCTAGCACGCCACCCAGATTTTCATTGAGGGCCTATTCTACATTTTCACATCTCACATTTCACACTTCATTTCAGTTTTCATTTTTACTTTCAATACTTTTTGTACTTGTACTTCAGACATTGTATTAGATTCACCACTTTGTATCTGATGGTCTCATAGGTCATTTTGGCCTTTTGAAGACGTTAATATATCATTTCATTTCATATCTCTCTCTCTCTCTCTCTCTCTCTCTCTCTCTCTTTTTTAAAAGTCAGGGCTGTATATTACTGAGTACAATATAATCCCCAGCAGATGCCAAAATAGCCTATCACGTGGGGTGTACAAGCTGAATGTAAGGAGGAGAGCCACTATAGTGACTACTCGACTAGAACAATCTCATGGTGGTCGGTGTGAGGAGTGGAGGAGAAACCACTGAGGAGGGGCATAATGCCAAGTAATCTGACTACCTTTCAGTGTGAAGAAGAGTGGGGATCGAGCCCAACGCAGAAGGAAGGTAAATCAACGAGCCTTGGCTGCTCGAGATGTACCTGAGAAAGAATCCCACTGCCAAATCAGGGTGTGAATGATGTCCAGCCAAATGGCAGTGAGGATATCTTGAAGGAGTTGTGGAGCCGCACTGAGAATGTGAAGACAACGAGCTCTCCAAACATTCCATAGTGTAATACTAGTGATGACTGAAAAAACTTCATCACGTGTCTGAGAATCCCCCTGCCAAGCAAAATGTGGTAGCATAGCAAGAGTCCCTCGCCGATAACCAATCGAGGTAAGCATGAAGGCTGGATCTATGGCTGAGCCCTCGTAGAAAAGATGCGGGCCGGGCATCGGCATCAACCATGAGACAGATCCCCAAGTGAGAAATCCATGCTGAACACCTGTTCTACTGAGTAGAAAGCAAACTGCAAGCCACACTACATGGGAAGCTGAGCATGACCAAAGACAGTGGGCAGGTGACTCAAGTAGTCGCAAAGGACAACGAGTACATAACGGATCATGACCCATAGTAGCTAGCCAAGTCCCAACTGGAAGTCCCGCATGTGCAATCATCCACATGAAAAAGGAAATACGACGAGCCGCATGTAAATCCCAGATGGCGGACCAAAACTGCTGCAGATAGGCATGGGAGAGGCCTGAATGTAACCAGAAACGCATACGAGTGGGCTGCTCTGGTTGATGTCTCATCAATGCTAACCTTCCAATCCTGACAGTGTACTCAAAGAATGATACAGGTGCACCGGTGGGGTCACAGTGAGGCCAAATGCCACTCTCCTGGGTCCCAATAAAGCTAAGATAGGGCATGACCCTCCCACACCCAAAGCCTCCAAAGTGCAGCATCAGCGGAAGCAAAACGGGGGTCAACACAACGACGCTTCCCGCGTGAGCCAACTACTCGTATGGCCTCCCATCGAGCGCCAGGGGAGATAAGTTGTGGAGAGGTGGCATCATATGTCAATCTAGCATGAATCCCCTGAGAGTAGTCAGTATCAATTGTGAACAGCATGGTGTCCAAACGAACTAATAAGAGAGTGTTCTGATCAAAGAGGCCTTCCCAGCCACAATGGGGGGGCATCCAAACCGTGCCACGCATGACTGCATCCCACTGTGAAGGAACGGCAGAATCAATCTCAAGCAGTATGTATGTCACCCCGCGACCAATGTCATAATGTTCCGCCACAAAATCTGCATCCAGCATACGTGTCTCATGAAACAACTGCATAGAGGCAGCAGGGACAGTGTCCCAAGCAGCCCAATCAATGTGGGTCCTCTCTCCAAGCTGACGAGGTGGATTAACCGAAGAATCAAGAACTGTAGCATTCCAAATGAGAGGCTGGCGCTCAATCTCCTCACGACATGAGGGAGGTGAGCGTATGATAGCCCGTCGCATGGAAACCCAAATCTGAAGGAGCGATCGGAGGAAGGGTGAGAGGGTGGAGGTGGACAAGGGGGCATCCGTAAAGAGAAAACGATACCCTGAATGCCAAGTATGACCGTCTCTAGTGCCGAGTCGTGGAGTCACTGTGCAAAGAGCGGCCTGAAGAAGCATCTTCCAAGGTTCTTGGCCGGAAAAAAGACCCCGAACAATAAGCTTGGTAAGAAGTGCGCGGCTCTGTAACTCTGGATCAATAATGCCAAGGCCTCCCTCTGACCTAGGTCGAATGATCGCGGACCGGCGAACTTGAGCACGAGTATCAATAGTCCCATCTGTGCCACTCCATAAAAAGTTCCTCACTAGTCGGCGGAGCTGAGCTATCACACCAGAATGTAACATCCAACAAGAGGCCATATACCATACTGTAGCCAGAATGATCTGGTTGGCGACCAATGCACGGCCAACCAAGAACAGACGACGTGAAGACCAATGGCATAGCTTCCTGTGAATAGACTGTAGTACGGGTGCAAACTGTTGCTGTGAGGAAACATCAAATCCAACCTGAAAACCCAGATATCTGCATGTCTGACCCGGTTGCAGCCATGTGAAACCATCAGCTACCCCCCAAGTAGGTATGTTATCACTGCCAACCAGTAACCCATAGGATTTATGCCAGTTAATGCGTGCAGGGCCTCCCGCATGGCGTCAAGAGCAGGTAGCAAATAGTGCAACATGAGCATAGTGTCATCAGCAAACTCCTGATCGATAAGGTCTGGAGCTGTAGGTACTGGCATGGTCAAGCCACGAAATGCATGACTCTGAGCACGAAGAAAGTCAAACATAGTCTCTCCCACAAACAGATACAGATATGCTGCTAAAGGACATCCCTGACGGACAGATCGAGAAAGCTCAAAACTACGATTGACACGGCCACCAATAGTAATAGCACTGCTAGCAGTTCTGAAGAGAGCGGAAATGCCTGAAATCCATCTCGAAGGGAAACCCATCTTGGCTAAAGATCCTTCGAGAAAGTCCCACTCAACACAATCGTATGCTTTCTCGAAGTCAAGGATGAAAAATGTGAGAGGTTCAGAAGATGATCTGGCCGACTCTACTGCCTCATAAAAAGTGAAGATATTATCCAGGATGCATCGATCCATGACAAAGCCTGTCTGAGAAGTATGAATAATATCTGGTAAGAACGGCCGCAAGCGATGGCTGATCAGTAACGCTAATATCTTATAGACTGAAGGGAGTAGGGTAATAGGTCTCCACTGTCGGAGCTGAGTGGTGTCACCCCCCTTCGGAATAAGAGATATGAGACCTAAACAAAGATCCGGATGCATATATCCTGATGCAAAGATGTCCTGACAACCGCGAAGCAGTGGTATATGCAATACATCCCAATATGTCAAAAAGAAGGCTCTAGTGAGGCTATCCTCTCCTGGACAGGAGGATGGATCAAGGCTCTCTATAGCAGCATGGAGCTCTGTAAGTGTGAAGGGTGCCAACAAGATCTCTGCCATAGTGTCTGTACAACGATGTCGAGTGTGCTGCCAGATCTGCTCACGGGCAAGTAAAACCTCAGGAGTTCATACATCAACAGTGAACACTGTCTCAAAATAATCTGCAGACATATCAAGAATAACATCATGATGCATATGTAGTGTCCGTTGAGCATCGCACAAAGTCCGCAGGGTGGTTCCAGGAGGGCGTTCTTTATGCGCAGCGAAGAAGTCTTTATTCATTCGACCAGCTTTAGCTATCCAATGAGATACTGAAGCATGATGAGTGAACTCAGACCTAGCCTCCTGTACGCGGCGAATCTCTTCTGTGAGCTCTGTCTGTCTAGCAGCGAGATAAGCATCCTGAGGCCACTCCTCAAGCAAGCGCTGAGTGGAACCAAGAGGGATGTGAAGATCAGACTCGCGTACTCTCAACTGACGATGAATAATAGCAGTCTGGTCACCGCAGTAAATACTAGACTGAGTAATGCAATGAGCAAGAAACTCTCCAGGGGGTCCACAAAAAGAAGCATCCGTGGACCATAAGTCACGAATCTGCTGCTGCAATACTTGAGTAGTGAGAACACTGTCAGGGATGCGGCAGCCTCGTCTCTGTGCAGAGAATCTAGTGAAGGAGATAAACAATGAGGTGGGTAAATGATCTGAGAGGCTGGTCCCTCTCCATATAGTAGTAAATCCGCCTAGAGCTGTTGCCCAAGGGCCAATGTAAAAACGATCAAGTCGCTCTAATAATCTCCCCTGCTGTCTCTGAAACCCCCAAGAGTAATGAAGTGTAGCAGGGTGGTGACCAAAAGAGGGTATGTGCCAGGCGTCAACACCTTGAATAGCTAGAAGAAATCGATCCCAAGCTGGCTGCTCATCGAGAGAAATGGATGATAGAACGGGAGGTGTGATGGCTCGCCAATCAGAGTCGCTCTCAACGTTGTTGAAGTCACCTCCAACAACCCAAGAGTCTACAACAGGTAGAATAGCAGCCAAGGAGGACCAATAAGTAGCCCTTTCCCGAGGGGTAGTGGGTGCATAGACTGACATAAAACCAATGACAGATTCCCGAATCCGAATAGAAACATAAACTGCTCTGCCAGCGACACGTGTGCCATGCTGCTGAACTGAGGCCAAGTAACGTGGCCCCACTGAGATGCAAACACCGCAACTCTGTCCATGAAGGCCCAGAGCAGGCTCCCAAAAAGTGCGGGCACCCGAGGGCATGAGATTGCCAAAAGGAGTGGCAATCTTATGCTCCTGTACTAGTAGTATATCCACAGTGCCCACTACATGAGTGTGTAAATCTCTGCGAAGTAAAAGCTTACGGGAACCTTTTACCCGAGAAGTCTGTAAACCATTAGCATTCCAAGAAACTACATGTAAATCCATAGACTGCATGAAAGAGTATGTATAGTATCTGACTAACTGCGCATCTTCTTGGAGGCAGCTGGACCATCCAAGAGGTGAGCTTCAGGCAGTAGGAAAGCAACCCGCAAGCCCTCTCTAAAATATGGTGTCTCATTGCACCAACTGCGGACCTCAGCTTGTTTACATTGCATTACCGATGCTGCAGCTTTGACACCCCAAATGCGCATAGACATAGGAAGCACCACATCTGAGGATACATGAATGACCATAGGCAATGAATAGCAAGCGTAAACATCACTCCACTCCATAGCACCAATAAATGAAGGATAGTGAGGAGACAGAACATCGGGAGCGGAAGTAGACAACCATAAATGAAGCTGAGCCATAGTCTGGGCGTGCACAAAATGTAGAACCTGATCCTCGGACCATTCCTGAGCAACGTGGAATGGAAGGAAAAAGGAATGGGTAGGCTGAGAGTGACTGCCAATTAAAGAGAGAACACAACCTGTCTTGTGATGCATAAGGTAGAGCTGTACCCGCAATGGCCCTTCTGAGTCACCGCACATCTCAGCCCGATGAGTGCCCCAGGAAAGAGGGCAAGAGTTGAGAAAACTGCGTGGGACGTAAGTATGAGCTGCTGAGGGAGGGGGAGGACCAGAAGGTGGAGGGGGGAGAGTAAGGGCAAGTGGAAAAGGAGGAGGAGGGAGAGGTAGTAGCGGTGAATGATCCATCTGCATGGGAACAGGGACCTCGGGAAGAGGGGAAGGAGCGGGCGGGGGAACTGCAGGTGAAGGAGGAGCTGGTAGCAGAGGTAAGTGATCCTGTGGCGAAGAAGAAGAATGGCGAGGAGATGCAGGGGGTAAGGGGGTGGTGGAAACTTGAGAGGGAGCAGGAGAGGTAACACTGGGGTCTAGTTGTGTTGTTGGTTGCTGACGAGGACGGAAGGAATGATTACGACCCACTGTCTGCCATGCTGCCTCAGTGGGAGCTGAAGCAGAGGGAGGAACAGGGAGGGTTGGAGCTCAAGGAACGCCTGTAGGCTGCTGAGGTGCTTTACTAGTAGAAGGAGGAACCGGCTATTGACGCTGACCACGTGGCTGAGCATGACTGCCACGAGCTGGCTGTTGTTGCCGTCTATGGCGTGGCAATCTCGCGCCAAGTGTCCCATCTCGTGACAACGTAAGCACTGTCCTGGGCGGCCAGTGACTACCATCGGAGAGAGTAGTCGCGATCACGCACAGCCACAGTAACTGTATCTGGTAATGAAGAATCCCCAAACACCAAGACCTGAATGCGAGGTGGGCCAGATGAGAAGATGCAGGATCCTGGAACTACCGTGCCAAAATGAGCAACAATCATCTGAAGGAGATGTTCATCAATAAAATGGAGAGGCATATCCGGGAAGGAGAGCGTCAGAGGGAATCTGGGAATAAGGTGTCGACTGTCAAACTCCTCAGTGGAAAACTCGGGATACCAGCTCGTCAAGTAAATCATCCTGCGATCAGAGAGTATCAGAGAGTGAGCCAGGAGAGCTGAGGCAATGACGTACCATGAAGATGCCCCTGCCAAGGAATGCAAGCTCCGAGATCCGCCCCTATGTAGTGTCCAATGCAGTCTGACACCAATCATGTATAGAAGATCGAGGAGGAGACTGTCCAATCATCCGGCCAACCAAGGCATGCTGAGCCAAGTGTTGTACTTTAGAGTCAATGCGTGTCAACAACAGGTCGCCAGTGCAGTCCACGCGACAGGCAAGTGGTGATGGAGCGCCGTGTGTAGCACTCGAGACCGGCAAAGCCGCCATGAAGAATGGACGAGACTGGCAAACGGTAAAAGCAAGACTTGAAGTGAAGCTGGGACTCTCTCTCTCTCTCTCTCTCTCTCTCTCTCTCTCTCTCTCTCAATAGATATATGCGCGCAGAGGACAGTTAGGGTTTCGCACAGTTAGGGTTTTCGGACAGTTAGGGTTTCGGGCTGCTAGGGTTGCGCGCAGTTAGGGTTTCACACTGTTAGGGTTTCACGTAGGCAATAGCAGGGACGTGCAGACTGCTCGCGACAGTTAGGGCATGCAGACGCAAGGTCGCGCAGGCACGTTCACGCGCGCAGTTGCAGGACGCGGCATAGCAGGGTTGAGTAGCGCAGGTCTCTCTCTCTCTCTCTCTCTCTCTCTCTCTCTCTCTCTCTCTCTCTCTCTCTGCCCCTACTCTGCTCCCGCACCCGCTGCCCCTGCCCCTCCTCGCACTGCCCCTGCCCCTGCCCCCTCGCGCCCTGCCCGCTCTCTGCACCTGCTCGCGCGCACTCTGCACCCTCCCGCCTCCTACTCGCTCGTTCTCTCTCTCCCCTGCTCCCCCTCCCACTGCCCCCCCAACCCCCAACCCTAAGCACCCTACCGGCGTAGAGAGAGAGAGAGAGAGAGAGAGAGAGAGAGAGAGAGGTAGCGTAGAGAGAGAGAGAGAGGGAGTCTTTAGTTTTTAGGCGAAGAAAGAGAGAGAAAGGTAGCGTAGAGAGAGAGTGGGAGGGTTTTAGGCGTAGAGAGAGAAAGAGGTTAAAAAGGACGTAGAGAGAGAAAAAAAAGAGGGGGCGTAGAGAGAAGACCCGCGACCTTAGGATCTCTATCAGCGTAGAGAGAGAGAGAGAGAGAGAGAGAGAGAGAGAGAGAGAGAGAGAGAGAGAGAGAGAGAGAGAGAGAGAGAGAGAGAGAGAGAGAGAGAGAGAGAGAAACTCTTCCTCTCTCCGGTACCCCCTCTCCCCTTTTTTGTCGTGGCCTCTCAAATACCAAGGATGACCCGGTGGAGGATGCCATCCAAAAATGCAAAGAAGAACTGAGCGAGTCCATCAGCAAGATCAACCGCCACCTCTTAGGTACTATTAACGGACTCAACGCACGCGTGGCAACACAGGAAAGCACAATACGGACACTCGAAGATCGTGTGAAGGCCCAAGATGAGGGAATCGCACTACTCAAGAAAGAGCTTGCAAAGGTGCGATCGCAGAATGTCCTCGAAGAGGGAGAACTTCAACCCTTTGTCATTGAAGAGCTTAATACGATTAAGGAACAAGTACGGGCCTTCAAAGAAGGTGGGGAGCAACAAAAAGAAATGATGACCTCGTGGGTAGATGTCATCACAAAGACCCAACAAAAAGCAGAAAAGGCCGAAAAATGGATCGAGATTGTCAAGAAAGGGAAAGGCAAGGAAATAACTCCCACCCCCACACCAACCATCATCAACTTGACACTAGAAGAGGAGCAAAGGAGACGTGTGCGGGCCTTACACGTAAGGATATGTGGCCTCAGAGACCAAGATAATGTAGACAAAGAGGTGAAAGAACTCATGACTCTGGTGGGGGTCAACGAGCAGACGCATACGAGGGCTTGGAGAGTGGGCACTAAGAAAAGTGGGAGCAACGGAGAAACCTCGAAGGAAAGGGCACTCATTCTCCGCTTCCCCTCCATGGAAGCGAAGAAAGACTTCATGAAGAAGAGAGCGACTCTAAAGAAGACGGGCATCTTTCTTGGAGATGACCTCACCCTCTCGCAGATTGCTCATATGCAAGAAGTAATGCTGGAAATAAGAGCAGCAAGGGAAAAGGGGAAGATTGCTTTTTATAGGGATGGAAAGGTGGTGATATTGGAGCGACGCCCCGCATGACGGTGTGAGACCTATGGGACAACACTAAAGATGACGGTGTGAGACCTATGGGACAACACTAAAGATGGCAACCTGGAATTGTAACGGGTCACTCCGTCTTGATGTAGGGGCCTTTGAGGATAGCTTCACGGGGAGAGACATCATTTTCTACTCTGAGACGCATCAAGCATTGGGACAATCCATGCCACAGGTGAGCGGATATAGATGGGAGATGGCCTGCAGACAGGACACCATATCGGAGCATTGAGGACGGGGCTCAGGGGGAGTGGCCGTTCTATTCAGGGAGGAACTGCAGCCAATGATATATATAGCACGCAAGGATGAACAGGCTAGGTACATGTTTTTAGGCTCAGGGCAGAGACGAGCAGATACCTCTACAATGATATTTGTTACTTTCCTCCTAGTACGTCAGTATATGCATCACCTAGAGGACAATCCCCCTTTGCTATTTTGGATAATGACATATGGGAGTTTTCCAAGGATGGTGACATTATCATACTAGGGGATTTCAATGCTAGGACTGCCCACCACCAGACAATATTTTATAATAACTTCCGAAGAGATGCTCAGGGAGCTGGACGTCACAAAGATGGGTCTATCCAGACTATCACAAGATGAGGAATACACTGAATATGGCAGATACTTGATAGATATGGGAACTGCACACAGATTGGCCATTGTGAATGGCCTACAAAGATTTTCGATAGCAGCTGGAGGTTTTACTTGCTTTCCACACCGACATGGTACCAGCACAGTGGATTATGTTATGGCCCACCCAGGTCTCATTCCATTCTTTCAGGATTTCATGGTGGGCACTAGGCCAGTTGGAGTAGCAGTTGATCATGCTATCGTGTCTTTCACCCTGACCTTTCAGTTAGCACAGCTCCATTAGGAGAGGTCCCCACACACACTCGGTATACCTTCATGAGGGAGACGGATTCTGTGTATATGGATGAGATATACAGGAAGCTATACACCCAAGAGCCGGGACGGCCACTAGATGAACTCGCTCAGATATTGACAGAGACGCTCCATGATGCAGCATCAGAGGCATACCCCCACAGCCAGCCCACACGGAGACGATCTGGGAACATGCCCCAGAACAATTGGTATGATGAGGAGTGCAGAAAGACGAGGATCAAACTACAGAGGGAAGTGCTCACGGGTATTACAACACATAGACAGTCACGGATTATCTTTCACCGCCTAGTGCGACGAAAGAAAAGGGCCTATCTATCTAAGCTAGAGCGGGATCTATATCAACTATTTATAAGTCAGGACTCAGGCGAAGCATGGAGGCTATTCCACAAGCATTCACCACCGCCCGCGGTCACCTCCACTGAGACATGGGGGGAATATGCCACATCTCTCTACACAGCATCAGGGCAACAACCTCTGTCGGACCCACTAGAGACATGCCTAGAGACATGTTCTTTCTTTACTGCCGAGAGGGTAAGGAAAGCCATTCACAGGATGAAGACAAGGAGAGCACATGATCATGATGGTCTGGTAGCATAGCACTTTATCCATGCCAGGGATATGCTTGCAGAGCTCCTTGCTATGATGTTTAATCGAGCCATGTATGACGGCTTCCCGGAGACTTGGAGTATGTCTACGATTGTGCCTATTTTCAAGTCAGAAGATCCCATGATTCCCACGAATTATCGCACCATCACGGTTGGCCACACATTAGCTAGGTTGTATGCATCCGTTCTTGAGCGGGAGCTCAGTAGATGGGCAGAGCAAGAGGGAATAAGAGCACCAGGACAAGCAGGTTTCAGGAGAGGTTTCTCCACTCTTGACCAGATTCTGACACTCAGAGCTATTATTGAGGAGGGTAGACACCATGGCAAGAGAATCTATAGTAGCTTTGTGGATTTCCGTAAAGCTTTTGACACAGTGCAGAGAGCCAGACTTATACACAGACTACAGGACATGGGTGTGCCTATAGAGCTGATATGGGGTATTTTGGCTCTATATAGGACAGTGATGTGGCGGGTACGCACCACTGAGGGAATGTCTGACATGGTCCACTCCACTATTGGAGTAAAGCAGGGATGCCCCCTATCCCGGACTCTTTTTGGGATGTATGTGGATGAGTTTTCAGACTATGTAGAGCGGTAGGGGGACAGGGGGGCTCAGCTAGCAGGGACATGGATTCCGCTGTTACTATATGTTGATGATATTGTGCTGATTTCAGACTCCCTAGAGGGGATGCAACGTCATTTGGATGCTCTGCATACATTTGCTCGTGACAGTGGATTGTCGGTCAATCTGGGGAAAACCAAGGTTATGGTGTTCAACAGCACACCACAGTGGGTCAGGAGGTCGGCACCCACATTTATGTATGGCCAGGAGACTGTGGAGTACACAGATGCATATACCTATCTTGGGGTAGTATTCAGTGGACCAGTGTTTTCACTAAGGAGAGCATCAGAGACTAGACTGACGAGAGCATATGCAGCTTTGGGAGGACTGGAGAGGATGTGTTCGCAGGTTCAGTTTCAGGAACCGCGAACAAAGCTTTGGCTCTTTGACACTCTAGTGACTCCAGCTATGCTCTATGGAGTTCAGGTATGGGGACCCTCAGTAGACCACCATGGGAGATCTAGCAACACAGATGGATGGAGATGTATGGAGAGGCCTCTAGTCTCTATGATCGCTCGGATGATTCGGGCTAAGGCCTCAGTACCACATGAGATTATCCGAGCTGAGCTAGCCGCCCCCCCCCCCCCCCCCCCCCCAGTGGTGGAGGCACTGACGAGATCAGTTTCCTTTATTCACGGTTTATGGGATCTCCCCAGAGACAGATACGCTAGGCTTGCCCTGGAGTCATCTCGACAACTAGCTCTACAAGGCGATACAGCATGTTGGTATGGACAGATGGCATCATGGTTCCAATTGCATGGTCTCAACATGGATAGATTACCTCCGCTTCAATACTCCTTGGATGCACCCTCCTTGTCTCTCACACGGACAGAGATCACCAGGCTCATACGTCAGGATCTGATTCAGCTAAATATCAGGAGCACATGGATACAGCCGACATAGGAGTTGGGCACAAAGATGACCTTCTACAGAGAGCATCTTCTCCAACTCAAGGAGGACCGCTTTGTGACTAGGCCAGCATACATGGATACACACTTATCTCATGGGATAAGATGCGCTATTGGATAGATACGCACATCCTCACATCAGCTCCAGATCGAGACTGGCCGATTTCGAGGGGTGCCGGCAGGAGCCAGGATATGTCACCTATGTAACTTACAGCCAGAGACAGAGCTGCACTACACATGCCACTGCCCGCCGGCATACTATGAGATACACGGACGCTTTCACTGCCTGTTCAAAGAAGGGTTCGGACCTTTTTCTAGAGTCGTGAGATATAAGGATCAGAAGTGTCTCGTATTGTTCTTGCTAGAGCTGTGCAAACTTAGGGAGAGCTTGTTGAGGACATCAGGGGAAAAACAGTCTCAGAGACGAATCACAAAGTTCTTTACACCAGACAGAGGAGAGCCAACGGAGCAGTCATTACAACAGATCTCAGAGCCTACTCATACTAGAGGTACACTGCTTGATAGAGCCACTGAACTTGGCAGATCCACACGTCCACGATCTCCGCGGGTCTCCCACTATCGACGAAGGTTGCAACAGAAGATACAGATCACTCTAGCTCGACATGCAAGACACCCAACCAGAGTTCTGACCATGGAGGAGGTCGATGAGATTCGACGGCGACTGATGAGAGATTTCATATAAACCCACAAACCCCCCTCCCCCCCCCCCTTATTTCCTTTCTCCTTAGTGTTAGTGTCAGTTCTTTGTAACTTGGTAACTTTGTAACTTTGTAATTTCCGTACTCAGACATGGTATCAGATTCACCAATTGTAACTTTTTGGTCTCATAGGTCATTTTGGCCTTTTGAAGACGTTAATATAACATTTCATTTCATTTCATTTCTCTCTCTCTGAGGAGGGCAGATCGCGTGGGAGACGGATCTATTGCAGCTTTGTGGATATCCGTAAAGTATTTGACACAGTGCCCAAAGCTAGATTGATGCGCAGATTACAGCAGATGGGAGTACCCACAGAGCTCATTTGGGGGATCATGGCATTATACAGGACAGTAGTGGGGCATGTACGCACCCCATAGGGTCTATCCACACTTGTTTACTCCACTATTGGGGTGAAGCAGGGCTGCCCGCTCTCTCCTACTCTATTTGGTATGTATGTAGATGAGGTTTCTGACTACATTGAGAGAGATGGTGATAGAGGTGCACAGCTGGCAGGGACATGGATTCCACTATTGTTATATGCTGATGATATTGTTTTGATCTCTGACTCTCCAGAGGGGATGCAACCTCACCTGGATGCTTTGCATAGGTTTGCCCAAGAAAGTGGTTTGTCCGTCAACCTTGGTAAAACCAAGGTCATGGTATTTAATACCACCCCACAATGGATCAGGAGGTCAGCGCCCGCCTTCACATACGGCCAGGAGAAGGTGGAGTATACAGATGCTTACACTTACCTTGGAGTGGTTTTTTGTGGGCCAGCATTTTCATTGAGGGCAGCAGAGACTAGATTGACTAGAGCCCATGCAACATTGGGTAAATTGGAAAGGATGTGTTCACAGGTTCAGTTTCAGGAGCCTTGGACGAAGCTCTCGCTCTTTGACACTTTGGTGGCTTCTGTATTGCTCTATGGAGCTGAGATTTGGGGACCTTCACTGGACCATCACGGGAGGACGGGCCGCAGTGATGGATGGGGGGACATGGAGAAGCCTTTGGTCTCTATGATCTCGCGGCTCATTAGGGCCAAGGCTTCAGTACCATGTGCTATTATATGAGCAGAGCTAGCTGCCCCCCCACTGGTGGTTGAGGCGCTCACCAGATCTGTCTCCTTCATACACCGCATGTGGGAACTTCCCAGAGACAGATATGCACGCCTTGCACTTGAGTCCTCTCGACAGTTAGCCATGCAGGGAGATACATCATGCTGGTATGGGGAGATGACGTCATGGTTTCAGGCGCATGGGTTCAGCATAGACAGATTGCCTCCTTTCCAGTACTCACTGGATGCGCCCTCTCTGACTCTTACACAGTCCGAGATCACCACGCTCATTCGCCAGGATCTGACTCAGATAGACACCAAGAGGACATGGATACAACCAGTACAGGAGCTAGGCACGAAGATGGCTTTCTACAGAGAGCATCTCCTCCAGCTTACGAAGGATGGTTTTGTGACGAGGCCCAGATACATGGACACTCACCTGTCTCATGGCATACGATGTGCTATTGGCCAGATACGCACATCTGCACACCAGCTGCGGATCGAGACTGGGAGATACAACGGAGTACCAGTAGAGGCCAGGACATGCCCCCTATGTGACATCGAGCCTTAGACAGAGTTGCACTACACATGCCACTGCCCCGTCTACTACGAGATACGAGGCCGCTTCCATTGCTTGTTCAGAAAGGGCTTTGGACCATTCTCTAGAGTCATGCGGTACGAGGATCAGAGATGCCTGGGTTTGTTTTTGCTAGAGCTGCGAAGACACAGAGAGAGCCCGATGAGAGGAGAGACTAGCCAGTCTTAGAGACAGATCACGGACTTCTTTAGAGCTGCCACTGGACACCCGGAGGAGTTACTACCACAGCAGAGCTCTTCGCTTTACACCAGAGGCATACTGATCGACCGAGCGACTGAGCTGGGGAGATCCAAACGCCCACGACTGCGGAGGACTACAGAGCATCGACACAGGCTGCATCAAAGGATCCGGGTCACTTTGGCTCGACATGCACGACGCGTGGTCAGACTACTGACCATGGAGGAGATTGATGAGATCCACCAACGATCGATGTTGGATCTCTTGTGATCTAGCTATCTCAGCTAGTTGTTTTAGCTGTTTAGTCCACACCCAGCAGTCTAGGATTCCATAGTATTATATTTTGTCATTTTGTCATTTTGTCATCTTGATACTCTGACTTTGTATCAGATCCACCACATTGTAACTTTCTGGTCTCATAGGTCACTTTGGCCTTTTGAAGACGTTAATATAACATTTCATTTCATTTCATTTCTCTCTCTCTCTTTTTGAGATGTCCTGTCTCTTTCTGCCTTAGTGATCTCTCTTCTCCAATAGGTGCCTTGTTCATGTGTTTGGCATTGCAGGTGTTCTAGATCGGAGTCGAGGAGTCCACCAGATCACGAGCCAGTTCTTGTTTTCATTGCATCTACCGCTGCCACCTTTGACATGGTATCAAAGCCCCATGGTGATATGAATACCTTGGATACTCGGACTTGGTTGATCCGCTGCGGTTTTGAAATTTGCGACATGATTGAGAGAGAAGAAGCTTGCTGTTTTTTCCTGGTTTTCTCCAAGTTTGGGGCAGATTTGGGTATCTAGAGGCTATGGACCCTTGTCTGCAACTTCCCCATCTTTACCCTTGATTACCCCGACCTCTCTTCACCGAGGGGAAACCCAATGGAGGCTTCAGGATGTGTAGCAGTGCTGAATTGATTTGGTTTTCCCACATGGAGTCATGTTACCGTGCTTTCCCACAAGAGCACGCATGTGGTTGTTGGATCCAAAGGGGGAGCTATTCATTTCCAGCTTCTTCTTCAGAGAGAAGTGTTTGTATAGCAGTAGGATCTTCTTCATCACTTTTGGTGCAGGTTTCTATGATTGTGTTTTCTTTGAGGAGATGGATTGGCAGATTTGCTATGTCTTTTGCAAATGCACGTCTTTCTTGGAATTGCCGACGGAGCTACCAATCAGATGGGTAGCAGGTTGATGATTCGATTGCACTTTTGTACCAGAGATTTTCCATTGTCCTTCTAAGGATGAAAGTTCCAGTTCCGGCTTCAGGTGACTCTTGTTTATCCGGTATACAATAGTTCAGGTGCATGTTCCAGTGCATGTGTTGGAGTTGGCTTTGACATGCAGAGGGAGATACTTCTATCTTCAAAACCACTTCTTGTTTGATCATCCGACTTTCTTGAATGAAGTTTAGAGATGGAGCATGTGGTGCCAGATCCTTAGCCAACAATGACAACAGGTACGAGGAGGTTTTCTTGGAGTGTAGACTTCTCTTATCTCCATGTTCTCTCCGAATACAGTGGTAGTGTGGCCCTACAGATTTGGTCATTCCTTTGCCCTTTTGTGAGCTTGTCAATTCCCATTTGTGGGACAGGTTTACGATCTCTTGTGAGCTTGTCAGCACCATTTATGGGACAGGTTTGCAATCTGCTATGGTGGTAGTTTTGATGTTCGCGACAGTAGATTTGTCGAGATCCTTTGGAGGACAGGTTTGCACGTAGCGTCAACAATTGGTGGGGACATTTAGTTCCTACTCCCGCAGTAGTAACATTTGGATACCTTTTCCATACATCCCTTGGAAAGCTCCAACCTTGGGGCAGCCCATTCTTCGTGGGTATGTTGCAGTTTCCCGAGCCGGTTCCTTTCCTCTTACCTTGAGTATTGGATTCATATTGTGTATTAAATATTGATTGCACAGTTCAGTTGTGGGTATATTCTTCTCGGCACAAGTACAAAGGACAGTTTGGTGAAGATTTTAAGAAAGCAAGTTACGAAGTGGAAGTATATGTGCTCTTTCGAGTCTGTATGCAGATTGGCATATTGTATTAGACTATACCTGCAAGTTTGTTCTTGGCAGATGCAGAGGAGTGAAGGACATTTGGTTTGATCCCAAGGAGTTTGCTTGAGTATCTCGGTTCCTTTTTGGACCTCGACGGCTTCTTTGGCAAACACGATCCTTAGGTGATGTCGGACAACCTTGCAGGTCTTCCTATTCTTTGTAGTCCAACTCTACCAATGGGGCGATTCTCTTTGAGTCTCGAGTTCCTTAAGATTCTGGTTTTGCTATTCAGAGGAAGTAGTCTTACTCCGATTTGTCTTAGATTTCTTTCTGGCGGTACTCATTCTCTTTTCCCACGATTATCGGGGGGGGGGGGGGGGGGGGGGGGGGGGGGCGGGGGGGGGGGGGGGAGCTTCCTATCTTGGGAGGAGTTCTCAGCTTTAGCTATAGAGCCTTCAATGACAATTTTGCTATGTACCAACGTGGGATTGAGTCAATTGCTACCTCAAGATGTACTTTTGAGGATACTTCTCGTTCAGAGGGGGCTTCCAGGTTATTATCTATAGTAGACTTCCGGTGATTATCTATAGTAGACTTCCGGTGCTCCATTCAAAAAAGTACTATGCACGGTGTCCTCTAGTCCCTGCTTTCCTTGCCCATTTCCTGTGGCTTTGGATGGTGTTCTTTAGCCCACAGTGCAATTAGTATCTTGGTTGATGTTTTCTTTAGCGATTTTGGTGGTTGCTTTGTCTTTCGGATATGTGGTATGTGTCTTCGAGATTGATCCTTGAAGACTGTACCATTCAGGACACACCTACTTCCCTTATCCTTAGACTGGCATGTTGCTTTGTACAGGTGGATAGTGGTCCTTTCGGACTAGGAACCAATTACAATTAGCCCAAGCATTCTTCATAGTGGGGGGACAATCTTCTTGGTTCTCCCAAATTTGGTTCCAAGTTTCATAGGTATATCATTTTTCTTTCGGATTCCCCTACTTTGGGTCCAATTACATAGGCAGAGACAGTTGGAGAGGTATGATAGTTATCCATGGTTAGGGCCTTACAGTTCTTGTGTCTCCATGTGCAGCGGACATGATTGACAGTCTATCTGGTGGCTTTCTATAGCACCTTGTTCTTCTCTTGCAGAGCTTGGGTGCAAGGTCTCTTGATCTTGCCGTGTTAGCTGCAGTCTCAATATTGATGTGTGTTCCTTTCTATTGGATGTTTGTTCCCGATTCACTTTGAGAGTGGAGTGATATACACTCACGATGTGTTCCACACAAATAAAGATCAGTAGCAGTTTTCACTCTCTGTTCCGATGAAGTTCCTTCAGATACAGTTTGCAGTTCACCATGGTATATGGTGGTTGGTGCAGTTCTTCATTCCTTGTCATCTGACATATAATTCCTCAAGAGCTCTGGTTGTCCTATTCTTTGGACTTCCATAGTAGCTGAGATTCTGGCATGTGGTATATGACCGGAGGTGCAGGTTTCCGACTCTTTCCTCGAGAAGGGAGCATTTTAGAGTTGGAAAATGATCCGGATACCAATAGTTTATGCCTTTACCCTCAGTTTTGATGCATTCTCTTAGAGCGGTCAGCAGAAGTACCTTCTGCAAATGCTGGTTGTGCGACTTGCAAGTCGATTTGGTTGAGGAGATTCTTGTTAGAGCTTAATTTACTTTTCAGCAAACAACATTATACTTCCCGAACGTCTTTCGGGGTAGTGATTGGATGGTATGATGGCTACATAATATACGACCTTGGAGTTTTGTAGTAGATATCTTCGTCCACGAAACCCTCTCTTTATAGAGGCACATTGCTCACTCCAGCTTCCTGGTCCGTCTTTTTTTCTAGGAGCTGAGAGGGGGTGTAGGCATCTCTCTGGATTCGTCCAATCAGTCCCAGCATCTCCCAAGGACAGGTGTTAGGGAGTGGGTTGTTTTGTGGCTATGCCCAGCCAGTGTGAGGTAGGTTTCTCATGTTGGGTTGTGTTTAGCCATGTTTAGCTCAGATCTTGTTTAGCCATGTTTAACTCAGGTTTTGGCTTTGTTCCATAGACTGATCAACTCCTGGAGGCCTAGGATATTTTATCCCAGTCCCCCCTATATTTCCCCCAAGCATCTGCTACCCTCTCCTATTTTTTCTCCCTTTTTCAAGGTCGTGGAGCTAGAGGGCTGGGTCGGGCACATCCGTGTAGGCCCTATATATGGGCATGAGGGGGGTCTTCTCATGGCATGCAGTTCAGCCCCAATGTGGGGAACAGTACCCCAGGGGGCAGCAGGTGGAGGTCATTGACGGGCAGCCCTAGCGTTTTCACCAGCAGCCCTAGCATTTTTACTTGGCAGCCCTCAGCGTTTTTGGTGGGCAGCCAGGGCGGGGTTCGCAGATGATGGCGGGCTTCTTGTGGAGGTGATCCTTTGCTAGGAGAGATAGGCAGCAGATCTTCCCCTTCGTGTCATCCCCTCAAGGCAGCCCATCCCGTGGTCATCTTAATCAGAGGCATAGCACCATCCTTGTGTGCCTGCCTAGGAGAGCATAGATCCAGTTCGGTCAGATACGCACATCCTCACATCAGCTAGAGATCGAAACAGGCAGATTTAGAGTACCCGCTAGTCCAGGATTTGTCAAGTGTGCCAGATAGAGCCTGAGACAGAGCTACATTACATATGTCACTGCCCAGTATACTATGAGATACGAGGCCGCTTTTACTGTCTATTCAAAGAGGGCTTTGAACCACTTTCTAGAATCATGAGATACCAAGGTCAGAAATGCCTCGGATTATACTTACTAGAGATTCGCAGACACAAAGAGGACCTTTTGAAGAGGGGCACAATGAGAGAGAACCAGCGACAACGGCAGATTACAGATTTCTTTCAGTCACAGACAGAGGAGTTCAAGCAGCCCCCACAACATAGCAGCACCAAAGGCATACTGCTTGATCGGGGGATAGAGTTGGGGTGGTCCCGTCGCCCACGGATGAGGGGACCCTCTCGACATCGACACAAATTATGACAAAGGATCGATACCATACTGGCGCGACAAAGGAGCCATTTCGACAGAGTGCTTACCATGGAGGACTTTGAACCTCTATAGCCTTTTGGATACTGATGTCTCTACTATCAAAGAGCTCCATTGTATCAGCCCCCCCCCCCCCTCCCACCTTTTTTTGTATTAGCTTCCACCCTACCCTACCCACTATTTTCTTTTCAGTTCTTCGTATATTTCGTACCTAGACCTGGTATTAGATTCACCACATGTAACCTTTTGGTCTCATAGGTCATTTTGGCCTTTTGAAGACGTTAATATTACATTTAATTTCATTTCATTTCTCTCTCCAGTTCTTCCTTGATGCCAGGAGGTGCATCACTGTTGGGGTTGTAGCCCTTGTTGTCGTCATGTCAGTGGTCTTATGTGCAGAAGCAGATGGTAGTGTCAATAGCACTTGCAGTTGTGTGCACCTCGGGTCTATCCAGTTGGCATGTCAATTCTATGCCGGACCATCGTTGGTCACTTGTATAAGCAAAATGTTATCAGCATAAAGAGCCTTTCCCAAATATCTCTCTCTCTCTCTCTCTCTCTCTCTCTCTCTCTCTCTCAGATGTCCTCCCTCTTTCTGCCTCAGTGATCTCTCTTCTCCACAGGTGCCTTATTCATGTGTTTGGCAATGCAGGTGTTCTAGATCGTACTCGAGGTGTCTACCAGATCACGAGCCAGTTCTTGTTTTCATGCATCTTTCGCTGCCACTTTTGCATGGTATCAGAGCCCCATGGAGATACGAGCACCTTGGATGCTCGGATTTGGATGATCCGTTGCGGTTTTGGACATGATTGAGAGAGAAGAAGCTTGCTGTTTTTGGGGCAGATTCGGGTATCTGGAGGCTATGGACCCTCGTCTACAACCTCCCCGTCTCTACCCTTGATTACCCCGACCTCTCTTCACCGAGGGAAACCCAATGGAGGCTTCAGGATGTGTACCAATGCTGAATTGCTTTGGTTTTCCCAAATGGAGTCATATTACCGTGCCTTCCCGCAAGGGGAGCAGAGCACGCATGCTTCTTCAGAGAGAAGTGTCTGTACAGCAGTAGGATCTTCTTCATCACGTCTGGAGTAGGTTTCTATGGCTGTGTTTTCTTTGAGGAGATGGATTGGTAGATTTGCTATGCCTTTTGCAAATGCACGTCTTTCTTGGAATTGTCGATGGAGCTACCTATCCAATGGGTAGCAGGTTGATGATTCGGTTGCACCTTTGTACCAGATTGTGGATTATGGATGACAGGGGGATCTCTTCCCTTCTTGGAGCAGAGGATGTTCTTTGATTTTCCATTGTCCATCTAAAGATGGAAGTTCCAGTTCTGGCTTTAGGTGACTCTTGTTTATCCGGAATGCAACACTCAGATGCATGTTCCAATGCATGTGTTGGAGTTGGCTGACAGGCAGAGGGGGAGATTTGTATCTGGCTGACGAAACTGTGATGCATTTGCTTTGGGATTGCTGCAACAACACTTTCATCAGGCAAGTGTCCTATGCACTGCGCCTAAATCTCCCCTCTAGAATCTTTCACAGAAGGTTCTCGATTTTTGAAGTACTCCAGCAACCACATTCTTCGTTTGAGGTCTTCTTCCATTGGGTCAGATTTGGGTTATGTGGACCATATGGCACCAGTGTAACTCTCAGATGTTTCATGCCGTGGAAATTGACCCTTTCCCTTCAAATTTTCTCTCTTCACTTTGCCCATGATGCGGGAGATATCTCTCTTGAAGCTTATAGGATTTACCTCTTATTTATAGTGGGTTTGTCTTTTGTACCTCTTATTTATAGTGGGTTTTCCTCGGTTTGAGGTTTCCCACTCGTAAATTCAATCAAAATTTACAAAACAAAAGGTGCATGTGTGTGATGATTGTGGTGCGCTTGTTGAAACGGTTCCTCATCTATTATGAGATTGTATTGTCTCTCGTAATTTGCTAGATCATGTATTAGGGCCTCTTGGAGCTCATTTTCCTTTTGTGTTTTAAGAAATAAATTTGGTTGCTTGGTGTTTTTGCTCCTGCTCTCAAACGATATAAAGAAAAAAAAAATCAAGGTCTAATAATATGCCATGTGGATGATTTGGCAATTGAAGAATCAATTTGTTTTTGGTGAGTCACCGATTCTCAAACAATATAAAAATTTAATTTGTGGGCTCCAATAATAGGCCATGTGGACGATTTGGCAATTGAAGAATCGGCCTGTTTTGGTCAGTCACTTTCTGGCCTTATTGTTTTTCAAACAATCATTGCATCACTCCCTTTCTGATTGTCTGCCTCTACAAGAGATTGACCCATGGTATGCCCTTTTCTCAACTGTCTTGACTATGCCTTTGTTCGCTATGAACTTGGACATTTCTTGTATATGATACACTTTTGAGAAGATGCTCTCTATAGAAATCCCAACTCCTGTGTCGGCTCTATCCATGTCCTCTTGGTCTCCAACTGGGTCAGGTCTTGGCGAATGAGTCTAGTAATCTCCACATGTGTAAGAGACAACAATGGTGCATCACCGGAGTACTAGAAGGGAGGCAAGTTGTCCATGTTGAAGCCATGTATCTGGAACCATGATGACATCTGTGCATACCAGCAAGATGTGTCCCCCTGTAAAGCTAATTGTCTGGAGGACTCAAGGGCCAATCTGACATATCTGTCTCTAGTAGTATCCCATAAGCTGTGCATAAAGGAGACTAATCTGGTAAGCGCCTCTATCTCCATAGGGGGGCCTGCTAACTCCACTCTAATGATCTCATGTGGCACAAAGGCCTTGGCTCTAATCAACCGAGAAATCATAGATGTCACAAAAATACGGAAGCGTAAACTGACGTTTAATTGCACTTCAAATACTCAAGAGAATTAGAGGGAGAGAGAAAACTTGACACTCCATTGGGGACCAGAAGATGGGCTGGTCCCCCCCCATAAAGAGAATATCTTTATTACTAAGGGAGAATCTTTACAAGCACAGGAACGGGGCATACGCCCGTCCTCTATTCTTTCTTCTGTTCTGTTCTGACTACTGACTGAGAAAGTGTTTCCACTTTCTTTCTGCTTAGGGGATTTCCCATCTTCTGCGAGACTGGTTGGAAGCTCTCAAAAAGAGAGTCTATCTTCCAAAACAGCTCATCGGAAGCTCTCACAGAGGAGAGTCCATCTTCCGTTATGTGTTGCCTTCATGCTCATTCATTCATGCATCGAACACAAAAGAGAAACAAGCAAAATGCACACGCACATGCTTGCTGTAATTTTCTACACATAACCTGAAATTCTTACCTGTGCACACCCCTATGCCGAAACAGAGGTCTTCTTCGCGATGGAATCGCGCCAAACTTGATGTAGACTTAGGATAAGGAGAGAGAAGAGAATTTCTATGGCTGGTCTGCTGAAAACAGCCCTAATCGAGGTGATTAGGGACTGAAAACAGAGAATTACAACAGCCGCACTCTGCTAAGAGAGCGTCTATGGCAGCTTCTCGCGATGAAACTTCACCAAAAGGTGTCTATGACTGTGAGATCCCTTGTTCTTGACAATGGGAGCACAAGGCTACCACATATGTCGCAAGGGGCTGCTCTCAAGCTTCAATGGAGGGCTCCACCGCGTAGAGCACGCTCACATTAGGGGAGGTAGGTGCACTGCCAGCCCTGAAAATGGGGGAGGGGGGGCTCCTAAATAGCCATCAGGGAGAGGGGGCGCTAGGCAGAGAGAGAGGGTGAGAGTGAGAGTGAGAGAGTTAGTTTGCATTGGTAAGTGTGCCACTTGGCACACTTACTTTAAAAACTTAAAAACCATTCAACTTTTGACTTTAAAAACTTCTAGCTCATTAATTAAAAAAATGTGCAACTAACTAACAACTGCTACCAATGATTCTTTTATGAGAACACCAAAAGTCTGCCGGCGCAATGCCGCACGGGCACTACACCGCCTTTACCTGTTCACACTTGTCCGGCCGCCCGCCCGGGCACGGACCGTTAAATTTAATTTCACGAAACTTACCCTAAGGCTTTATTAGCTTTATTAGCCTTAGGGTCACTGTTCTAAGGACCCCATCTCATTCATGTGCTTGTACTGACGCGCGTATTTTTCCTGAGCCTAAAATCTGAGGCTACTGCTTACCCCTTTCTGAAGACCCGATTTCCCAATCACTAGGGCTTCAGGGTAATTTCTGCTAAGGTCCCTCTGAGGTGTTCTAGCCCGCATTTAGGCTCACCTGAGGCCTTAGAACTGCTAGGTCTATTCTGGTGTGCACACAACTAATTAGATAATTCTTTTCTCATAAATAAATTAATTATTTACAAAGTCTGACTTAGTTACAATAGATACCAAGGGCCTCTCCATACCTCTCCACCCATCCTGACCCACAGAGAGTCCCCAAACCTGAGCCCCATAGGTTGTTCGGGGTTCTTGGAACTGAACCTGCGAACACATCCTCTCCAACCCTCCTAAGGCCACATACGTTCTGATCAATCCGGTCTCTGCTGCTCTCTTCAAAGAAAACTTTGGCCCCGTGAAGACTACCCCAAGATAAGTGAATGCATTTGTGTACTCCACAGTCTCCTGACCATAAGTGAATGTAGGTGCTGATCTCATGATCCACTGCAGTGTGGTGTTAAACACCATAACCTTGGTTTTACCAAAGTTTACAGACAATCCACTATCCTCCGCAAAGCTATGTAATGCATCCAAATGTCGTTGCATACCCACCAGTGAGCCAGAGATCATCACAATACCATCAGCATATAATGACAATGGAATCCATGTCCCTACCAGCTGAACACCTCTGTCACCTCTCTGAATGTAATCATCTCATCTATATACATACCAAATAGAGTAGGAGACAATGGACAGCCTTGTTTCACTTCCAATAGTGGAGTGAACTAAATCAGATATCCCCTCCGGAGTGTGTACATGTCCCACCACTAGTCTGTATAGAGCCATGATCCCCCAAATCAACAAATGGGCACTCCCATCTCCTGTAGTCTGTGCATCAATCTGGCTCTGGGCACCATGTCAAATGCTTTGCGGAAATCCACAAAGCTACAATAAATTCGTCTCCTATGTGCCCTACGCTCCTGAATGATGGCTTTGAGTGTCAGAATATGGTCGAGAGTTGAGAAGCCTCTCCTAAAACCGGCATGTCCTGCTGCTCGTATACCCTCACTCTCTGCCCATCTGCTAAACTGTTGGTCAAGGATCGAAGCATACAACTGTGCCAACGTGTACGATAGTTTCCAAGGTCCATAGGACCACCTGCCTTGTAGATAGGCACAATAGTAGACAATCTCCAAGTCTCAGGTAGACCCTCACACATGACGCAATTGAATAGAACTGCAAGAACCTCTGCAAGCATATCTCTAGCATGTATAAAGTGCTCTCCTACTAGACCATCACGATCATATGCCCTCCTAGTCCTCATCCTGTAGAGAGAGAGAGAGAGAGAGAGAGAGAGAGAGAGAGAGAGAGAGAGAGAGAGAGAGAGAGAGATGAAATGAAGTGAAATGTTATATTAACGTCTTCAAAAGCCCAAAATGACCCATGAGACCAATCTGTTACAAAATAGTGAATCTAATACCATGTCTGGGTACAAAAGAACTAGAACAAAGAACTAGAGAGAGAGAGAGAGAGAGAGAGAGAGAGAGAGAGAGAGAGAGAGAGAGAGAGAGAGAGCCTTTCTGAGTTTTTCCCATTTCCTTGTATATAGACCTATGGTGTAATGCAAAGGGTCAAAGCACCACTTTTAATGCCAAAAAAAAAGAACAGAGCTTGCTTTCTCTCCACTTTCTTTTGTTGATGCAAAATATTCAACCTCCCGATTGATCTGCTTACCATTCTGCAGTGGTCCTCTACTGCAAGAAGTATTACCATGGCCACAAACTTTATCCAATATTTCAGCCTCCAAAGTGGTTCTCTTGCCCATTAATCAGAGCGCACGCTTGTAGAAGTAGCATCTCAACAACCTTAGGGCATGAAGAATCCAATTTTCTAGAAGGTTTTCTTTTGGTAAATTATGCTTGGTGTTTTCCATGTTGATTAGGTGCTTGCCTACAAGCACAAAGCTCCTTCTCAATGGTGGATCTTTTCTAATAATTCCCAAAGGCTTGTGGTTTCCTCCTACAGCTTGGGCAATGCCACACAGACACTTTCTGGTGCATCCTTTGAAGAGTTTTTCTTGCTCTTTGGAATACATCTATCCCACTTGGCATACAAACTTTTCTTCAAGTGGGGTGGATTTTGGGCTCTAAGCCACCTCTGAGAAAATGTCATTACTTTAGGAACTTTCCTACAATTCCTCCTACAAATTATCACAACATTCACCTAACAAGCTAATTGTCTTGTCTGTATAGAAACATTTAAGCCTCCACATACGTGCTATGTGTGTGTGTGGAGGTAATTGAATACTTTGGACCTTTGCCGCCACACTTTAGCAAGGAAGGCCATGTTATTGCCTACTCTTGCACAGCAGTCTCAACCGTGGACAGTTATGATTGCTGCACTATATCAGCATGCTACCACTTCTGCCTTTGGTCACTGGCAGATTTCCAGCTTGGAGATTGTGTTGGGCAAGATGGTCGGCTAGATTCTTGGTTGCTCGATCACCTCTAGTTTGCTCTTTGCTTGGAAAGCTGTTACGGATCATCTTTCTTGGCATGGCAAACAACAAACGATGGGAATTCGCTAGGCTTGGAAAGCATTCATTGGAGTAGGGCATTCTCACTTACTCTTGTTGACCGGTAGCCTCGCCCAGGCATATTTCCTTTCTTGCTGAGGCATATGCACGGTGGATAATGTGGTGGATTTATCTGAGAATATGCTTCCTTCTCTCACAAAGCTACACACTTTGAGTTGGGCGTGCATTATCGTCAAATTTGAGGTGCCCTTGAGCATACGCTCGTTGTTTTCCTCCCCATTCCGTCACTGGCCAGTGGATGCCATATGCCAGATTGGACTTTATGGGACGCTCCTCTTGATGCCATTTTTGCCCGCAGCATTTATGCTTCTCTTTTGCAGGAGTCTTGGCTAGCTGATCATTGTAATGGGCTTTGGTCTTTGCATAAATATGATCCATGGTGGAAAAAGGCTCTTACTCCAATTTGGAAATGCCACTTGCCTCTTAAGGAATGTTTGTTTCTCTGGCTTTGTTTCTTGGGAGCTCTCCCTGTTGGAACTCTCCGTGCAGCGCGTCGCATCAGCTCTTCTCGTTGTGTCACATGTTCCGCCGGTGATGAAACTGTCAATAGACATCTGTTTTGGGATTGTTGTTTCACCGGGACTTTCCTTGACTGCATATCTGCCTATATACGCCTCCGATTTCCCTCAATGGTTTTCCACAAACGATTCTGTTTTTTTGGCATTCTCCAAACCTCCCTTCAACAATTTGAGATCTTCTTCACATGGGCCAGATTTTGGTCGCTGTGGTCTTTGTGGCGCCAACGCAATTTTCACATGTTCTATCAGTAGGAGGCGGGTCCTTTTCCTTCGTTCAAGATTTCACTTAGGCAATCCTTACATTTCGTCCTCTGATGTTGGGGACATATCCCTGGGCATCTTACAACTCTTCTATGTTTGCTTTTAGAGATTTCCCATCATGAAACACAGAGGTGTTTCTCCCTTTGTATCTGATCTTTCTGGTGGGTTTTCCTCATTTTAAGGTTTCCCACTTGTAAATTAAACAAAACAGATTTACACAAAAGAAAAAAAAAACGTGTGTGTGGGGTGGTGGTGGTTTGTGAAGGGGGGATGACCTTGGAGAGAGCCTGTTGAAGGGGGAGGAGGTCCACGCTCTGTACTTGTTCTCCAGCGGCAGAAGATGCTACTACTACGCTCTTGGAGAGGCGGCGCCCACCCCTGAGAGCTACGGGTGACCTGATAAAGCTGACACGTAGCAATAAGGAAGGAGGCGCGGCCCAGCATTGTGCAGTCGCCATGACTGGTTACCAGCCTCCCCCGGACAAACGATAATGTCCCCGCAAATTTCAAATGATAAAATGATCTTTCAAATGTACAGCCTATTTTTATCCAGCTAATGGCTTTTCTTTAATGATATTACCGAGAATCTTTGTAGATTCCTCAGCTTCATCATTCTTTCTATTGCAACAATGGACTATAAGTCTTACAGATAGAGAGAATCGAACACAAAACCTTGAGAGTCTTAAATAAACTCTCTCGCTAACCATCCAACCCAGCTTCTCACGCTATCTGCGACGTTATCCTTTACAAATAAAATAAAAGATTTCCCCAACTCAACGGCCCATGCTGCTGCCACGGCTTGCTCTTTGTCTTGCCTACTGGCTTCACCCAACTTGCCACTGCTCATCGTCTTGCTTGCTGGCATCACACGGTGCTTGCCATTGCTCGCCGTTTTGATGCTACCACCATCAAGTGCGTATGGTCCTTGCTACGTCCCAAGATTCGCACTCATTTTCTTTTCCAAAATGGGTAGCACCTAATGGGGAGCCTACAGACTAAATTAAAATTAAAAGTTAAACATAGCATCCCCCGTTTGTAGTGAACACGAGGTGGACTCGAGGGATCAATGGCGCCAATCCAATCCACCGTCGATCTTGCTGGCGCGGCCTAAAAAATATAGGGTCCCTTCGTCGCGCTCGCTGCTTGAGCTCCCGATCTCATCCCACAGACTCCCACACCCTATCCAGCTCGCCTATCACGCATCCGTGCAAGCAATGCAAGTCCACGTGTATAAGTTCTTGCCCCCCCTTGTCGTGTGGATTTGACGGTCTAAAGCCCCCCGTCTTGCCATTAAATCGCTCCACTGTTGATCCCATGAGTGATACCCTATGTCACTTATAAACGAGGGTGCCTCGGCACTATTTGATTACAGCCGGGTCGCACCCGGGGGGGGGGGGGGGGAGTGGGAGAAATTCCTAAAAGCCTGGGGAAATCGAAACGTGGCCACCATCCCCACTATGACTTTGAAAATCCGAGGGATCAAGAGAGCCTTCCTGTAACTTTGTTGGAACCCCTTTTCAATTGCATGGCCGTCCGAGTTGGCATGCCCTCCGAATTCAATCACGGCCCCATACGAGTACCAAACTTGCGCTTCTGCAGTTGATGATTGTAGCTGGCCGAATCAGAAGGGGTAGGGAATGGACACTTAGTGTCCATTCCTCATAATACCTGCGACCCCTTGGCGACCGGCGGAGGCCGGGAGCCATGGGGGAGCAGGTATTATGAGTGAATGGACACTAAGTGTCCATTCCCGACCGTCAAGGTCCAGGGGAGCCGGGCCAAGCACTGGTCTCTGACCACAGCCTTGCATTGCCAGATACAGTCCTGCAGCCCTACAGCCCTGCAACACAACTACAGTCGGTTATTCCGCATGCTGAGGTGTCGTACATTCCTGCAACGCAACTAGTCAGTTATTCTTCACGCTGAGCTGGTGTACAATCATTGGCAATCATTGCCATTGAGATTATGAGTGCTGATGTGTCTGACATCTGACGGGCATCGGCTGAAATTACTATATGGAATCGCTACTAGACAAACGGCTCAGATGGCCTGCCCGACGACCCTGGACCTTGACGGAGAGTGGCATGCTCAGGAAAATGAGGAGAGTTGTGCCTACACTACTAAGGCTGGGTTCACAAGGCGCGGCGGCAATAGGCGTCAACCAATTAATTTCCCCCCGGTGGAATTTCCCGTTCAGACGGCGCGGTGGGAGATTGTAAACTCTGCTCCACGTCACGGCAAAGGAACATGAATTTTCTTCCGCCACCCCTATGTGATCTTCCGACCCCCCCCCCCCCCCCCCCCCCCCCCCCCCCCCCCCCCCCCCCACCCAATCTTTAGCATCCACGCACGCAAGAGCTTCTGATAGCCTTGAGCGATTCCACCTCGCCTTGTGAACACCTGCCCGGTGGAAGCTTTCTTCTCTCTCACCTTCCGCCTGGAAGACTGTATGCTTTTGGCTTTCTTCCACCGGCATCGTCTGAACCCAACCTAAAAGATGAAGAATGTGCAGGCTGTGGCTAAGAGCTCATGCTCTGACGTACCTTTTGGTGGGTATGGTCAGGGGGAAGTTGAAACCCACCAGCAACCTCGACGAGTTCGCATAGGCTGGGCAAAGCATTGCAGTGTTCTTTATAGAGCGCTCCAAATTGAGAGGTGGCCATGAAGAGTTGGGACCCTCGTGCGGCGCCTTTATTTGTGCAACTATGCAATGCACTGGCAATAGCCGGTTTCATAGGCGAGATGCATTTCTGGAGGATGGTTCAACCACCCTCCCAACGAGAGGCTCTTTTATGCTCCGCAGCTACTGAGGCGAGCCTACGGGAAGGCCTTGCAAGTTGAGAGGCGCCGTCAGCGGCTCTTTCAGAGGGTTTACGGGAAGGCTCTCCAAGCGACGGTTAAGGAAGGTTTGCTTCGACCTTGAATCCAGGGGTTTGTGAGCCAATCGCACCAAAGCAAGCATGATGGTTTGTTTTTGAAGTGGTTTTTTTTGTGTGGACAGAAGCTTGGGTGCAACTCTGTGCATGGAATCCCCCCCACTCCCGCCATGACAGGAGTGCGACCCGGCTCTTAAATACCCCAAGGCCGTGGGATCGATGGCAGAGGTTGAAGCTCACAAATCTTGGGGTGGGGGAATAGTGTAGAAAAAAGTCAACAATTGGCGGTGATTTGAGAAGCGAACTCAGCACCTCAAGGATGGAGGTCCGATGATGCGTGTGGTTTCTTGAAACCTATGTGAGTTCACAACATTATAAACTTGGTCCCCGTTTACCCCCTCCCCATGTCCTTGTTTACTTTTTTGCATCAGGCATCCTCACGCGCCTCTGTTTTTGTGCCCAAGCTTCTCCGTCGTCCGATCCCATCGCCTGCACTTTGTTTAAGACCCTGTGTCAAATAGTGTTGAGGCCCAGTGTCTCACTTCTTCTCAGCATGTAGAGTGGATGCTTCATGTGCGCAATTTGAATTATTAGAAATGAAATGATCTTTCAAGTGTGTGACATGTGTGTGTGTGTGTGTGTGTTTTGTCCTGTGTGTGTGCTTTCAGATCGAGCGAGAGAGTAAGCCATATGTGGTGGGTGGGTGTGCGGCGAACCTCTGTGACTTGCCCCTACACGAGTTGGTGCTTTGCGCTCCCAGCCTGCAGCGTGGCAATTGTTTGCTCGCAAAGTTTATGCCCTACATGAGCTCTGTCCGAGCACGAACCAGAACGTGTACGTATTCCAACCTTTGTGTGAGCCTGCATCCCTGAGGTACTTCGTCTTGTCTGTGCTCTGCCGCACATTTCGAAACCCTGAGGGGGTGTGGGCTATAGGTGTGTCACGCTCAAAAGTGTGGAAACAAGTTTTGATAACCTCCTATAGTGGGTCACGATTAGAAGCGTGGAAAGGGCAATGCTATGTTGATGTATTACTCTTGTGGTTTTGGGTGCATTATTTTGTAACCTTTGTATAGAGCTTTGTTTGGTTTCTCGTAGAGTTTTCTAGACATTTGCTTTTGTCTGGCGAGGTTTTATTGATTTATGTTCGGCACTTTATGTGTGTTTAAGCGTCGGAAAGCAATCAAACCTGTCTCGGAGGCTACTTCGGAGATCAAGGCTTGCTTGTATGAGGACTTTGAGGAGGCTTGACAAGCCTGGAATGGTTAGGCGCCTGCTCTTGAAATGCACATTTCCATGTAGGACCTCATGGACCCAGTCATGCAGTATGCTATGAATGCACTTATCATGTTTTTCCCCAGGGAAATGCCTACTATGCAAGATGTTGGGCAATGGGTCAATTTTCTCCTTAAACGACAAGCTCTCTGTGGCGTTTACTTTGGTGCACGTGGATTTTATGAAGTTTTGCTCGGAGATACAGAAGCCAAAAAGCTTATGCTTGAGATGTCTCTCTTCTTTTTTAATATGCAAATGACGCATGTTCTACCGCGGGCACTCACTAACGATTACCAGTCTTATTCGTCACAAATGCCCATTGTGGGTGGAAATCGTTGATTTCCCTCACATGTGGAGACATTTCTTGCCGTTGTTGGCTGTGCAACTTGATAAGGTTATTTGTCCCCTGAAATTGGATGCAAACACCAATAGGTTTTGCGTTCTTTGGGACAATGACAAACAAACCCATGAAGGAATTATGGATGACTCAGGAGATCCGTGGGTGGGCAAGTGTCCATTTAAACTTAAATGGGGTAAAATTGCAAATTCCTGCTTTCATTGTGGAAAATTGGGTCATATGCAATCTGAATGTCTAGAGCCAGTTTTGCAACCCCCTCTTTCAAATGCTCCTTCATCCACCTCTATCCCTATAGGTAAACCTGTCGATGAAGCTAAGCAAAATGGAGCCTCTACTGCTAAGGTGGTTTCGAATGCGTACCCCCTCTTATGCAAATAAGAATGCATCATTTTAGCAACTTCCTTGTAATGACAATCGCACGTTGATTGATGCACGGGAAAAAGTGATGCACTCTTACAAAGATTGGTGAGACTTCTACCAACAGAGTGATGTCTCGTAACTAGCAGAGTGACTTCTACTCGTTGTTCATGCCTCGTAACCAACAGAGTGATGTCCCAGTGATTATGGAAGCTTTGGAATTGTTTGGGATTGCGGCTGTTCTCAAAGTCAACTTTTGCAAATCGAAGCTTCTGCCACTTTGTTCGTGCGATTGGCATAGTTTATTGTGTCCATGTGAGATTGTTCCTCCATATGTGATCACCAGCTATTTGGGATATCCAATTGGATGGAATGTCACTCACACTCAAAAATTGGTTTGGGTTATGCAACACTTGAATGTCAAATTGCATTACTGGAAGTTATCTACTTGGCCATTGCATGTTCGCCTACAAATCGTTCAGAATATCCTGATGGCATATATTCAGTCCTTTTTGCCACTATTGCACTTGCCTCAGCAGAGTCTTGATTCTCTTATGTCAGCCATTTTGTCTCATTTCTGGTGAACTCATGCGCACAAAGAAGATTTGCATTTGATGTCCATGGAGAAGCTTTGTACACCCAAATGCTTTGGTGTTCTAAATATCTTGGACTTGTGTAGGCATGTTCTTGCTAGGAAAATCTATGTTATTTCGTAAACTTATGCAACAATCTCAGCCTTGGACTCTTATGTTTCCATACCCGAGTCGGCATGTTGTTACGTCCTCGTTTGGCCACTGGCAATCATCTATTTGGGAGGTTGTATTTGGTAAGATGGACGGGCATATTCCTAGATGTCCACTTGCTTCCACTTTGCTCTCTACTTGGAAAGAGGTTACGATTCATCTATCATGTAATGCTCGATAGGAAAGAAACTCACTTTGTATGGAGAGTCCTCATTAGAGTTGGGCCTTCTCTCTTACTTTGGTTGACCGCTCGCCTCGCCAGGCATACTTCCTCTTCTGTCGTGGCATTCGGGTGGTTGATGATGTGACAGATGCAATCTGATTCACTTTCAAGTTTCCCTTTGCCGCTCCCCGGTTTGGATTGGGTATGCATTACTACCAGTTCTAAAGAGAATTACAACAAATGTTGGTTGACTTTTTACCCATTTTGCCTTTTCCCGATGGCGATCCCATGTCTGACTGGAATCTTCGAGAAGTGCCCTTTCAGGAAATTTTTGTCGGTCGAGTTTATGCTCTTCTTCTACCTCGACCTTGGCTAGCTAATCATTGTAATGCTCTTTGGCACATGCATAAATCTAATATCTGGTGGAGGAAGTTACTATGTTTTTTGTGGAAAAGCCACTTACCTTTGAAAGAGCAGTTGTTTCTTTGGTGTTGTTTTCTTGGTGTGCTTCCAGTGGGTACTTTTCTAAGGACACGCCATATATGCGCTTCATCTTGTGTCCGTTGCTCGATTGCGGAAGAGGATGTTTGTCGCTTGTTTGTGGGATTTTTGCATTACTCGAGATTTCCTTTGCCACATATTGGTGTGCATGCGACTTTGTTTTCCCACACGGTCTTCCATAAATGGTTTAGACATTTGGCATTTTCTCTCTGGTGTTGCAGCGCTTCGTGGTCTTTTCCATGTGGGCCAGATTTTGTGCTTACTGGAGCCTATGGCAATAGCGTAATGGCTATATGTTCCTTCGCATTCATGGAGATCCCTACTCGTTCTTCAGGCTTTCTCTTAGGCAGTCTTTACGCTTTGCCTTGGAAGTTGGTGATATCACTGCGGAGATACATCAGCTTTACTATGAATGCTTTTAGCCATTTTGTACAGCCGAAAACACTTCTGTGTTCCTTCCTTGTACATGATCTTTCTGCACCTTCGAAGATGGTGAGAGCTAGCAGGGTATGAGAGTAGATTGAGAGGAAGAAGGAGTATCTTACGAGAAAGATGTACATCTCCTCACATAATCACTCATATTAGCATAGCTTAGCTTAGTAATTAGCTTGGAAGAGGAGATGAGCATGCATTGAAGCTTGGCTCTTGGTTGGATTTGCATCCTCATGCCAAGAGAGTGTTGATGTAGGCTTCTATCTCACAAGCTTGGAGTAGGTGATGAGCTCTCCATTAAAGCTTGGGAGGAGATAGAGTATTCTTCCTTCACATATGATCCAGTGTGAGTGTGTGTGTGTCAATGCCCAGCAAAAATCAGCCCCCTCTCTCTCTTGGGCGAGCCCTTGTTGCTAATTTGGTCTGGCTTTTGCCTCATTGGACCTCCCCAAGTCAAGCCAATGGGTATTAAGCAGCATAAGTGATAGCCTTCTGACATGTGTCCCCCTTTCCCCTTTTGTGAGAGCTTTAGGTAATTAAATAATTAAACTAAACTCTCATTGGACCCCTTTGCCTCCTGGCCAATAGAAATCAGGCAAGCCATGGGGCTTCTGAATGCTCATTGGACCCTTTGGGAGACTGCCCAATAGTCTTCTAGGAGACTTAATTCTCATTGGTTTCTTTTATTAAATGTTTTTAAATTAATTAAACTACATTTACTCTAGCTTAATTCTCATTGGTCCACTTCAAGGGTCTTCCAATAGGAATTGGGCACACCTTGTGGGCATCTGGGCTAGGGAGCTGACATGTGTCCCTCATTCCCTTTGTGTAAAGGGAGCCTGTGTGTGTGTGTGTGTGTGTGGCTTTCTCTCTCATCCCCTACCTTTGGGGCTCGCCCCCTCCCATGTAGGGATGTGCAAAGACTTTTAGGGCACACACAAAGCATCCAATTTTCCCTAGGGTTGACCTTTGGACACAACCTTTGAATTTTGGAACCTTAGCATTTTGGAAGTCTTAATGGGCTGAACATTAGGGTATTTTTAGCCCATTGTTGCACATGGCTCTTTTGCAGATGGCCCCCCCTTTGGATCCCTATTTTCCCTCCTTTGGATCCCTACTGTGGCCGGTCTGCTAGCTTAACCAATATTCTAGCTTTTTCTCCCCTGGCACTTCCCCACATTAAATGATCAGTTTAATATGAGAAAATCATTTAGGAGAATTAGATATTGATTATTATGACATTACCTCTCTCTTGAAATCATAGTCGTCCTCGACTATGGTGTAGAGAAGATAAAGCATATTCATGAGTCCTTTTCTTAGCGGGTAGAGGATCCCTATGTTACCCTACGACATCATTCCATAATGGATGACTAGTCCATTTGGCGCTTGAGAGCATGAGGCTGCCGCAAGTATGTCTGCACATTAGTCCTATCAATCTTCCATAGTAGAGTAACAAGCTCTACTTGGTGTTTGGGAGACGTCGTCTCCGCAAACTTGATCTAAGTATGCATACTACTTCATTTTTGTGCACAAATAAAGAAAAAGAGAGTCTTATAAGACAAAAATTTTGTCATTTTTAACATTTTGTACATTTGCTTACTCTTGGGAAGCATTGTAAGCATTGACAAAGTTTAGGTTATCCTTTAATTGTATACCTTGCATCCATCTAGCATCTTCAAAAGGATAATTCTTAAACTTAATAAGATATCGTTGGATAGTCTTACCGCCTCTTAATACCTTGTCTTCATGTCGGAGAATGGACTCGGGCTGCAACACCTCCTCTTGGTCCTCGATCTCCGGTGGGTCTTCAATAGTTGGTTCTTGAGGTGGCTCTCCTTTGTAAGGCTTTAATAGGCTCACATGAAAAGCATTGTGTATGAGCCAATGATTGGGCAACTTAAGTTGATAGGCCATCTCATTGATTGGCCTAAGAATCTGGAAGGGACCATAGTACCTTTTTGCTAGTTTAGCATAGTACTTTTGATGGCCCGTAGGATTCTTGCCCGTCGTGTGCCTTAATCGAGCCTTGGGAAACTTTAACAAGACCCAATCGTTTTCTTTAAAGGCTTGGGCTTTTCTGTGCTTGTCAGCAGCAGCCTTTTGCCTTTGCTGTGAGATAGAGATAACATCCTTAATCTTTTGGAAAGATTCTTGTAGGTCTCGGCTATACTCATCTGCAGCGAAGATCTTCCCATGTACCTTAAGTAGCAAGGGACTTTTTGATCTTCCCTCAATTACCTCGAAAGGTGCTTTTCCTGTGGAAGTATGTACAGTGTTATTGTAAGCATACTCTACTAAGGGTAAGTACTTCTCCCATTGGGATCTTTGATCTACTTCCGTTACAGAGGCTTTTAGTAGATCGAGAATGGTTAGGTTAGCTATTTCACTTTTGCCATCAGTTTGTGGATGATAGGCCGAAGAGAAGTTTAGCCTTGTTCCTAAATTCTCAAAGAGACCCTTCCAGAAATTACTGGTCATTCTAGGATCTCTATCCGACACTATGGACATTGGCAAGCCATGGTACTTGATAATTTGTGAAATGAAGAGGGTTGCCATTTTATGGGCTTTGATAGTCTTTTTGACAGGTATAAAATGAGATTGTTTACTGAACCTGTCTACTATCGTCCATATTCTCGTATTCCCATGGATAGACTTAGGCAATCCAAAGATAAAATCCATGGATATGCTCTCCCATGGTGAATTAGGGATTGGCAAGGGTTGAAGCAATCCAGGTTGCTTCCCTCTATCAAATTTTGTCTTTTGACATACCACACATTTGGAAACATACTCTTGTATGTTCACTTTCATGGTAGGCCAATAGAAATATGTTTCAATTCCCTTTAAGGTAGACTGAATCCCTCTATGCCCCGCATACGGGGGAGCATGAGATTCATACATTACTTTCTCACGTAGTGAGTTAGTAACGCATAGTCTATTTCCATAGAGAAGATAACCATCTTGTAAAGTAAATGGTTCTTCTTTCTTCCCTAATGCAAGGGCTGAAATCACATCTCTAAAATTGGGATCAATAGCATACTCATCTATCATTGAAGATAGATCAGTGTGAGTTGCTATGGAAACCGCATTCACTCTCGGTCGTCTTGAGAGTGCATCAGCTACTTGATTATGCTTGCCAGTAATGTGAGCAATATGAAAATGAAATTGCGAAAGGAAATTTGCCCACCTCATTTGTTTGTCGGAGAGCTTGGTCTGTGTCATGAAGTACTTAAGACTTTGGTGATCCGTTCGCAGAATGAAAGGAGTCCCCAATAAATAGTGCTTCCATGAGTCTAAGGCATGTAGAACTGCAATGGGTTCCTTTTCGTATATGCCTAGAGCTTGCTCAACAGGGTCGAGCCTTCGACTCTCATAGCCTATGGCGTGCCCTTCTTAGAGCAAAACAGCTCCAAGGCAATCACCACATGCATCACATTGGACCTCAAATGGTTTTGAGAGATCCGGTAGTGTAAGCACAGGTTGAGAGATAAGCTTTTCTTTAAGCTTTTCGAAAGCATTGTTCTCCTTAGCAGACCATGTATACCTAACACTTTTCTTTGTTAGGTCATGTAATGGTCCCGCAATTTGTGAGAACTTTTCTATGAAGCGTCTATAGTATGCACACATACCTATAAAGCTTCTTAGTTCATGAAGATTCCTTGGTTTAGGCCATCCTTTTATTACCTCTAACTTGGATGGATCCATTTGGATTCCATCTTGAGAGATAATGTGACCTAAATACTGAATCTCTTGCAAGAAAAATTCACTTTTCTTTCGATTAACATAAAGTTTATTCTCTCTTAAAACTTGGAATATTACCTGGAGGTGTTGCTTGTGTTCCTCCAATGAATTAGAGTAGATGATAATATCATCAAAGAACACTCCAGTGAAGGTTCGATGAGGCCTGAACAGCTTCTCCATCAAGCGGTTGAATGTGGCTGGTGCATTGGTCAAGCCAAAAGGCATGACAATGTATTCGTAAAGACCAAATGTAGTACGAAATGCGGTCTTTACAATGTCTTGATCAACTATCCTTATTTGATGATAGCCACTTTTTAGGTCAATCCTACTGAAATAGGTCTATCCTTGTAGCTTATCAAATAGGTCTTCTACCCGTGGAACGGGAAACCTATTCTTGATAGTGATCCTATTTAGTGCTCTATAGTCGACACACATACGATATGTGCCGTCTTTCTTTTGCACTAATAGCACAGGTGAGCAAAATGGAGATGAGCTAGGCCTAACCATGCCCTTCTCAACTAACTCATGCACTTGCCGCATAATCTCCTCTTGTTGAGCTTGAGAAACTCTATAAGGAGGTTTATTAGGCGGTGAACTTCCTGGAAGAAGTTCAATTGCATGGACATCATTACCTCGTTTAGGAGGTAGCTCACAAGGGATGTCGTCAATAAAAACATCTTGAAACCCCTTGAGAAAATTGGATAACTCTAATTCCTTTTGGTTACTTTTATTTTCTTTTGCTAAAGCATTAGGTTCATTTTGAGAATCTTTAACAAAAATCATGTACACGTAAATAGAGCTCTTTATTGACTTGTTGAAAGCTGGTGTATGTACAATGGGGATGGTGTTACCCATCTCCTTAGCATCTATATACATGTCTTTTTCCCTGAACTTAAAGGAGATTCTCCTTTCAGGAAATTTAACATCGGCAGCCAGGCGGTCAAACCATGGTGCCCCTAGGATTACATCCTCATGCTTGAGAGGAGAGATAAAGAAGTCCTCTTTGTCCACATAGCCTTGGACATGAAGCCTCAATTTCCCAATTAAGGGAGTGACTGAAGCTTCTTGCCCCTTGAAGGCACTGTCTGCGGGTAGGACATCTCCCATCTCGTAGGATTGTATTCCTAGCTTGGTGGCCAACTCTATAGATATAAAATTGTGAGTAGAACCAGGGTCAAAGAGAATAAAAGCATCATGTTCTCTTACCTTTCCCCAAGCATGGCATAGAGGAGATCCTTTGTGGTGAATTTGGTGAGTCTCCTCCTCTTGGATTTCAACCAAAGAAGCTCTAGGAGGATCTTGGCGGTTGTTCTTTTGGGGACAAGCGCGGTACGCATGCCCTTGTTCGCCGCACTTGAAACACCGGTTATCCTTACGATAACGCTCAAGCTCTTCAGGAGAGAGTTTATTCTTTCCTTTGTAAACTCCCTTCTCTTTAGCTTTGTTGGAATTGCCCTTAGGAGACTTTTGGACATTGTCCTTCCCCTTAGGCCCATTGGAACCCTTGTTTTCCGGGGGCTTATTATTTCTTTTACCCCCCGTTTGGAAATTGATTCGAGAGGCCACCATAGTATGGTGTATTACCGCCGATATGGTACGTGGCCTTTGGGAGTTGACATACTCCGCCATTTCTTCGGCTAAGCCCACACAAAATTGTTGCTTTTGCTCTCCAAAATCCAACTTTTTGTAGACAGTGGCTTTGAGTTGTAGGTCCCAAAACTTGTCTACATATTTGTGGGTGGATTCATTGGGAGAGAGCTTTAAGCTTCACCATTCGGTGAGTACTTTGTCTTTGGCATCGGTGGCCAAAACTGCTTCATAATGGAAGCTCTTAAAGCCTTCCATGTTCGTGGAGCTTCACCGTTGGCTCGTAGGCTAGACCACCATTGTCTGGCGGACTTTTGAAAGTGCATAGCTACATGGCGTAGCTTAGAGGACTTCGTGAAGCCCTCATCTCCAAACGCCGCATCGAATTGCTGGATAAAGGCCAAGACTTTGTCCGTAGCACCGAAGGTGCCATCATAGGTAAGGAAAGAGATGCTCTTCCCTCCCTCTTTGAATTTCTTCAGCTTGGACGACCTCTTCCATGCGGCATAGGATTTCCTATGGCCTCTTCTTTTTGATGGTTCAAAAGTTGCACCATCACTTTCTTCAGAAGGTGAAGAATTTGAAGAAGGTGGAGAAGAGGGTGACCTCTTTCTCGCCTTTTTCTTGTCTTGATCTTTGTCGTCTTCACCATAGCTTTCATAAGAAGAAGAGGGTGTCCTCTTTCTCGCCTTTTTCTTCTCTTGCTTTTTATCATCCCTCTTTGAATTGTGGTGAGGAGAAGAATACGATGGTCTTCTCCGCTTTGGTGGTGATGGAGAGCGTTTAGCCCGCCGTCTTCGTGGAGCCATCTCCGCCGAGATGGCGGGAGACTCACTTCTTTCTCGTTCCTTCGTTAGAGGCTCATGAGTTCTCCTTTGGGAAGGAGATGCATCATCAAGAAGTAAATTCTTGAGCCCTTCATAAGGATCCTCTTCTTCTTCCCGAATTGGAGAGAGACCTCTTTTGGTAGTCTCACAAGGAGGCTTCCTAGATGTTCTCTCGTCATGGTGAATAGCTTGAAGAATCCCGTGAGCACGGAGTTGCCGTTTCACTTCACTTTGGAGAGATGGATTGCCCATGGCTTGTTGAAGCCTAGAAACAAGATAGTTAACAAGCATTGAAGCATCATTAGTAGCTTGCTCATGAGCAAAATCAAAGTTATCAACATTAATTTCACTCTCTTTACTATTGTCAGCCATTCTAACAACTTTTAGGTGTAAACTTTTTAGGTATACTTTGGCACTTCAAGCCCTAGTTGCTACTCCTCTTTACCCCTTTAGAAAAAGCACTCAAGCTACTGTACCCGCGGCTCGAATACCATTAATTGCAAGGAATAGAAGAGAGGATCTTTCGACACCAAAACAGTACCAGCTCCTGTCAAGCTTCTAATAGCTCAATAGTGGTTAAGCCATAGGCAAGCCCCGTAGGACTCCACTATTAAGACCATAGCTCTTGATGGTGATGCCCCGTTAACTGCACAAAGGCAGGCGCACTGCAAGGCTGAAAAATCCCTATTCTACTTACTCACAGGCAATTAATAATACCAACCATTTGTAGCTAGCTTGAGGACCTCCCTTCTTGAGCAAGAAAAGAGAAACCTTGAGCTCTGACACCAATGTAACATTTAATGGCCTAATAACTTATGTGTAGCGGAAATTAGCATGAACATAGTGGGCATTTCATTAGAATAGATTCCTAATGAGAATTACAAGAGTGCTTGGGTGGAGAGAGCAACAAAAAGCATAACACCTAGTTAAACAGCATCGACAATACTTTCAAAAGAGAGAGAAATTAAGCTATTGACAACAGTTGAGGACCGGATTTGCATGGAGCCGGTCCCCCCTCCAAAAGGCTTTGTATTATGGTTTCTCCCATCAAGAGAGACATTGTACGATACAATTCTTTGTGTTCCTTCAAGACTAGCTAGTGCAATGAAGATGGAAGCTTCATGCACCAAGCAAAACACTTAATCAAACACAACTTGAATTATCCTCGTTCTCAGACCCAAGACCTCACACACCTTCGAAGATGGTGAGAGCTAGCAAGGTATGAGAGTAGATTGAGAGGAAGAAGGAGTATCTTACGAGAAAGATGTACATCTCCTCACATAATCACTCATATTAGCATAGCTTAGCTTAGTAATTAGCTTGGTAGAGGAGATGAGCATGCATTGAAGCTTGGTTCTTGGTTGGATTTGCATCCACATGCCAAGAGAGTGTTGATGTAGTCTTCTATCTCACAAGCTTGGAGTAGGTGATGAGCTCTCCATTAAAGCTTGGGAGGAGATAGAGTATTCTTCCTTCACACATGGTCCAGTGTGAGTGTGTGTGTGTCAATGCCCAGCAAAAATCAGCCCCCTCTCTCTCTTGGGCGAGCCCTTGTTGCTAATTTGGTCTGGCTTTTGCCTCATTGGACCTCCCCAAGTCAAGCCAATGGGTATTAAGCAGCATAAGTGATAGCCTTCTGACATGTGTCTCCCTTTCCCCTTTCGTGAGAGCTTTAGGTAATTAAATACTTAAACTAAACTCTCATTGGACCCCTTTGCCTCCTAGCCAATAGAAATCAGGCAAGCCATGGGGCTTCTGAATGCTCATTGGACCCTTTGGGAGACTGTCCAATAGTCTTCTAGGAGACTTAATTCTCATTGGTTTCTTTTATTAAATGTTTTTAAATTAATTAAACTACATTTACTCTAGCTTAATTCTCATTGGTCCACTTCAAGGGTCTTCCAATAGGAATTGGGCACACCTTGTGGGCATCTGGGCTAGGGAGCTGACATGTGTCCCTCATTCCCTTTGTGTAAAGGGAGCCTGTGTGTGTGTGTGTGTGTGGCTTTCTCTCTCATCCCCCACTACAAGAGGTTGTGTGCTCTTGTGACGCTGTTAGCGACGGAAATACACGGGGTTTTTATAACCCCCGGCGTCGCTAAAACCGTCACTAACAGCGTCGCTACGAGAGCGTCGCTATAGGCGTCGCTATATAGCGTCGCTATAGGCGTCGCTATATAGCGACGCTCATAGCGACGCCTATAGCGACGCTCTCACAGAAGAGTATAGCGACGCATATAGCGACGCTACAGAGCCATAAATAGCGACGCTTATAGCGACGCCTGAGAGAATATTTTTTTGGTGGCAGGGCATTGAATGCCCTGCCACCCATCAACCATATTGTACTTGATTCAGTTTTTAAAAAAAGTGCAAAGGTAGATAATAGACCCAAAATAGTCACCCACAAGACGCATTGTTTGCAAAATTGACAATTGTACACATCATAGGCAAACTGAATTGATTGACAAATGTAATAATGACAATTGTACAACATCATAAGCATAAAGAATTGATTGGCAAAAGGAATTGCGGTGACAAATGTAATAATATACATGGTTCAAAAAGACGTATAAAATCCGTCTCATGATACATAAGCTACGAGAAACCCTAAACTAATGCTATCTAGCTACGGCTAAACTGACGTCGTCTAATCAGACGTCTCATCGCGTCCAAGCGGCGTATCTGTCGGATTCTGCAAAAAAAGACAATAAGACAGTTTTCAGTAAATATAAACATATAACGACATTTATAAAACAATACAAAAAATAAAAAAGAGTAAACCCTAATACTAACCATGCCGCCGCGAGAACTGAGAATGTCCATCAGGGCGTTTAAGCCCTTCCTGCCTGCGTACTCGCGCTCGTACGGTGTGGGATCACGTCCTGTCATCAACCACTGTCAAAACATACAAAGATTTCATTATGTTAGAACTAAAAAACTCATAAACCCTAAACTATCGAACATGCATAAAGAGCAATGTGAAAAGACTTACAAAATCGGCCTCAAATGATGCCCATCCACCGCTCCCCAAGTGGTGCGAGCTCCCTGCCTCTACTCGCGCTCTGGCTGCATCCTTTTGTTGCTTCCACTTGTCGGGATTCTCGCGCGCTGCTTTCTTCGCATTCTTCCAATCTTCTTTGGCCAACCAATCTGGCCTATTCCACCCATTCTTGATTGCTTTTTGCACTTCGGAACGCTTGTGTTTGCAGTATTCGCGCATTCGAATCTTCATCAGGTCTTCATTGAAGCGCTGATCCCGTGTTGGAACGGGAAACTCATCATGAAGTATGCTGATGACTCTGTTTTTTAAATCACTTGGTACTTCACTCCATTTGTTTAGTATATAGTGTCTAAACAGCTGAGAGCAAAGACCACGCATGCGCGAGATCACCTTCTTGCCGTCATCATCCATGATGATGCCGCCGCTGATGTCGACGGAGTAAGGCAAGCCCTCTGGCCGGTGACGCGTGAACCTGGGTGTCCCGGCAGGGGTCTCTAGCGGCGTGTCGATGGGGGTACGGACGTCAGGTGTCTCCACCGGCGTCTGGGCGCCGAAGCGAGGAGTGTCGAGTGGGGTGGCTCCTGGCGGAGTAGGTAGAGGTGTGTAGCTTCTAGGAACAGTCAGCCGTGCAAAACCTGGCGTAGATGGCGATGCTGTGGCTGGTGTGGGGGCGGGCAAAGAAGGGGAGGGTAAAGAGCATCATCGAACACGAGGCGGTGTGGAGGCATCGGTGGCGGAATCCCCACAACAACCGCCACCACCACCACTAGAGCGCCGGTGTCTAGACGAGTGTGACGCTCGTCTCGTCGACGCCGAAGCTTCAGAGCGCGCCGAATGCTCCGAAAGAGAGGGAGATGCGGATGGTGTAGGAACGCGCGATGATGCGCCAGAGCGATGACGCTCCACGTACCACTGTCTCTGCTGCGGTGACAAAGAAGAAAGAAACTCCTCATCATCCATACCTGCATTAAACACACGAATATTTAAACTTAATATTGAATGAATAGAGTAGACAATGACGCAAAGACCATTAAATACAATGACGTAATGACGCATATAAATACAATGACGCAATGAATCGAGTGATAAAAGAGGCAAGTCGAAAACTCAGAATTTTCAATCAAAAGATGTGAGCGCGAGTAGAAAAGAGCGTTATACACCATGGAAGCTACTTAGAGAGCCAGAGCTTTTACAGCACGGAGCAAAATTGTTCAAATACAATATTTGTGGCTTTAAGAGATCTCTCTCTCATCCTCGCATAACTCAGCATAACTTCCTATATCTATATAGAGCTCTCCGTTTAAACACATATCCTCTGTTTCATTTTGTAGCTCCTCTGCATGCACCCCATATAGAGTAGTAGCATCTTGATGCTCGTCTGGCACCACCGCAGCGGCTTCTGATTGAGCATCTTCTCTGATCTCCTCCATTGATGTCGTTGTGATTGGTACATGGTAGCCTTCATACGTCCTTGCACTACGAGGGGCTACCTCTATGACGTACCACCAGTTTGATGTAGACTTTGTAGGATGAAATACTACCTGCCAGAGCCACATTACTTACATGAGAGCTTTCAAGCACATAACTTGTAAAAGGGGGATGTTAACTATTTATATACTTACTTGTTCACAATGCTCGGGTAGTACGAAAGTGTCTCTTAGGTCAGTCCATTTCTTAGTAGAATTCACCTCAAGAAAACCAGACTCTCCTCTACGCACAGTAGCGTTTCGACCCTCCATGATTATCTTGAACCATTGCACGTCGAACAAGTCGACAAAAAATCCTCTGTAATCGATCCTCAAAATCTCTTGCAGCGTGCCGAAGTAAGTGAGTTCCGCCACCACGGGATCTGCATCAGAGAAACGTCGTCGACTAGACTGTTCAAATTTTGCCATGATTCCACAATCTTGAGTAAAACGCTTTTTGTCGATTCGTTCCACCCTAAAATGTCGACCTTTACACCATGCTGCTGTGTATGACTTATACTACAACGAACAAAGATTATGAGTGGCCGTTCAAACGTTTATAAATAAAGTCACTTGCTAGTCGTACATTGCAAACTTACCTTGGTCGCGCAACCCCGAGAGTACTCCCACTCTTCTTCAGTCACTTCGTCACCGCATTGTTGTGCGCTTTTCAATTGGTTGTGCAACCATCTTAAGCTCATGAAGGTTGGTAGGCTCTCCAGAACCGCTGGATAGTGCATCGGTGGTCGTCTTCCCCGTCTCCACTCGATTCGTGGCCTTTGTCGCTCTTGCTTTGCATCCTCATATTGTGAAATCCACTTTTGCATCACTGGATTGTGAAGCATGCAAAATCGGTTGATTTTAGCCTCTAGATCTTCCGTCATCTTCTTCTCAACACCGAGATTGCACATGACAATCCCAGATATGCGCTCATCATCTATGGTTCGCCATAGCGTGTCCCGGGATTTATCAAATCCGTCTAGCCACTCTCCAATGTACACTAGGGACTCTGATACCAACCAACCTTCTGCCATGCTACCCTCCGGACGTGCCTTTTGACGCACATATCCCTTAAGCGTTTTCATGAAACGCTCTAAGAAGAATATCCATCTGGAATGAACTTTTCCAGCTATTTCCACCTCATCAACTATGTGAACAAGAAGATGCACCTGAATGGTTAGTATTGTAGTAGGAAAATGTTTCTCAAACATGCACACAAGCTCCGCAGCATTTAGTTTGGCGAATGGTATGGAGTCTACGTCGATCTCCTTTTGTGAGATCCATTGCACCAGCTTTGCAAATTTGTAGATTGTGTTACGGATGTCGAGAGACAAACATCCCTCAATGGCAACCGGTAAAATAAACTGTAAAGTATGTGCAGCAATGATATTAAAGTCCACATTTTATGCAATGATATTAAAGTCCACTATGAACGTACCTGACACATTTTATGCCAATCGTGTGACTTCAAACCGGTAAGCTTTCCTTCTTTAGTAAAACACGTTCGGAGCGAGTGCATTACGCCAGTGGGGGTCCGCAAAGATCGAATGGCCACTTTTACTTTGCGTTCTTGGGCACCTGTGAAAATCCATGGTGCTTTAGGAAGTTTTATCGATCCATCAGACGCTGTTTGCGGCCAATATTGCTCCATACGATCCACATTTCTAAGGTCAACTCTGGCTCCCAAAGTATCTTTCTTGCCGGTCAAATGGTCCCATAGTAGATTACCCACATTCTTGAATATGTGCATTGGATCGAGCAAGTGATTGATCACGAGTCGGGGTCAGTATGGTAACTCGTACCATAGAGATAGTCTCTTCATCCCTGGAGACAATCCGTCATCGCACATCTCCTTCTGCTCTAACCATGCTTGTGCAGACATCCTTGGTGGCTCTCTTCCCAAAAAGCCGTCGCGTAACACATGATTCTCCGGAAGATACGCTTGATGACCTTCGTAGATTTGCTTCTTCAGTGAGGGTGTCCTACGTGCATTCAGTCTAGGTCCACATGTGACACATGCTCTGTATCCGCTTGTTTGAAGCCCTGCATGTATACACATGATAATAGATCAACTATGGGGAAAAACAAGATTTACAGTGTCTGAGTGAGGAGTGTCAATAGATCACCTGAGCATTCTGTTAGCCCGGGATAGTCATGCATGGTCCACATTAGAATACCTCTGATCAAAGCATTCCGTCGTCCTGTGTGTCGGCTCATATCCACCACCTCTCTGCCAATCCACAATTGTTGTAGCTCTTCCAATAGTGGACGAAGATACACATCCATATTCCCCACTTTATATCGCCCTGGCACAATCAAGCTTAGCCATAGGTGCCCCTTCTTCGTAGTCAACCACGGGGGAATGTTGTAGTTGACGATGACAACGGGCCATACACTGTAAGATGTTGATCTTTGACCAAATGGATTTACGCCATCCATAGCCAGGCCTAAGCGCAAATTTCGAGCTTCCCTGGCAAAATCCGACCATGTTCCATCTATATGTTTCCAGGCTGCGCAATCTGCAGGAATTCGTAGCACACCATCCGAAGATTTATTCTCCTCATGCCATGATGCTAGGGCGGCCATGGACTTACATTCGAAGAAATGCTTGATGCGAGGAAGCAAAGGAAAATGTCGCAAAACCTTTTGTGGAATTTTTGTCCCGTGGAGATCTACTCGATATCTTTCGGAATCACATTTCGGACACTTCTCCATGTCTGTGTATTCCCCTCTGAAAAGAATGCAGTCATTAGGACAAGCGTGGATAGAATTGTAATCCATCCCCAAGTTTTGCAAAATCTTTCTTGCTTCATCTCGGGAATCTGGCATCACATTGTCAGCTGGTAGAATGTGCTCTTTCAGCAATCTACACAACATAAAAATATGATACAGTCGTGTAAAAATCTATCAGATCATTATACATTTAGAGTTCTATTAAAGTAAACTAATTGTAATAGATCACCTGAAAAGCGCTGTGACGCTAGTGTCACTCCATCCAAACTTTGCCTGCATGTTGAGAAGAACCAGGAGTGCTTTCAATCTAGACATACGTGCTCCATTATACAATGACGTATCGGCTTCACTTTTCATATCATCATAGATAAGCCTTTCTGAATCCATGATCGTCTCGATCATTTCATCAATCTCGGGCTCAAACATTGCCTCGTTGGGAATGTGCTCTGCATGATCATCCCCCGAGATGTCAGAGGGTACATCTTGTGGCCTCACATATGCTGCTTGACCAAAGCGCCTGCGAATACGTCTATTGGGTTGCAAGATTGCTGCTTGTTGGCCAGCGTCAGAGTCCGACGAGTTATAATTGGCAACAACTCGATCTATAATAGATGGATCGAACTCGCCAAATTCGCGAACGTGCTGCAAAGAAACACGTCTTGTTCGTCGCACAGCATGCTTGCATTGATTACAAGGACATAAGACCCTCGTTGAGAGATAGGTGTTTCGGTTGGACGGTCCCACATCCTCGTCGCTACTCATAATGAGGATAAAAAACTTATAACCTGGACAACAAATTTAATATTCTATTGGCATTCTTCGTCTTATCTCTCTCTCTCTCTCTCTCTCTCTCTCTCTCTCTCTCTCTTTACAACACATTCTCTAGTCATGTCCAATCCCCGCACACCTCGGTCTAGAGGTGCACGGAGATTAGAACCACCGGGTTATAATCTCGTCTTTATTGGTCAATACCTATATTTGTGGGTACAAGAAATCTACACACCCACGTCTACATGATACTGCATGTAGTGGACAAAATCCCTTTGCCTCTTCTCTAGCTGTAGCACTTCACTTCATCTTAACATCTTTTCACAGTAGATCTTTTCACTGTTCGTCTAACTCTAAACCCTAAACCGTAAGTAATTCTTGCGTGGACTCGATCTAACGTAAATAAGCGTAAATCTAAATAAACGTAAATCTAACTAAAAATAAATCTAAATCTAATTTAACGTAAGTCTAATGACTAGAGGTTGTTTAGATGGTCATTGTGTCGGGGATGTAGTGACTCTTGCCGCCCTGAAGATCCACCTTCTTCCCTATCTTCTGAAGACATTTCACCAGTACTTTTGGATCGACGGAGCCCACCATGAGTGAAGGCAGCAATACCCTATATTCCATTGAGGGCTTTCTTCACCCGCTTCATGCAGGCATCGCAGTCTATGGAGACCCGCATCTAATCTAATATAACGTAAATCTAAATCTAGCTTAAATAAACGTAAATCTAGTTAAAAATAAACCTAAATCTAATTTAATGTAAGTCTACATATAACCTAATCTTTAACGTCTTTTAAGATAGTTTCCTACGACGTTATAACTCTCTTCTTCCTGTGTGTGTGCGCGTGTGTGGATGTGTGTGCCAATAAAAAGAGATAAATGGTATAACCTTTCTATCACCCATGCCAAGTATGATAGATCGGTTTTTGGGCGCGCTCGGTTATTTTTTTTACCCTAGCTGGCGTCGCTATGAGCGTCGTTATAAGCGTCGCAAATTTACAAATAAATTTGCGACGCTCATAGCGACGCCGGGAAATTTTTTTTTGAGCGTCGTTGTGTGAGCGTCGCTAATATGAAGAGCCTCTTGTAGTGCCCTACCTTTGGGGCTCGCCCCCTCCCATGTAGGGATGTGCAAAGACTTTTAGGGCACACACAAAGCATCCAATTTTCCCTAGGGTTGACCTTTGGACACAACTTTTGAATTTTGGAACCTTAGCATTTTGGAAGTCTTAATGGGCTGAACCTTAGGGTATTTTTAGCCCATTGTTGCACATGGCTCTTTTGCAGATGGCCCCCCCTTTGGATCCCTAGTTTCCCTCCTTTGGATCCCTACTGTGGCCGGTCTGCTAGCTTAACCAATATTCTAGCTTTTTCTCCCCTGGCACTTTCCCACATTAAATGATCAGTTTAATATGAGAAAATCATTTAGGAGAATTAGATATTGATTATTATGACATTTCTGGTGGGTTTTCCTCGCTTTGAGATTTTCCACATGCAAATAAATCACATTGAATTACACAAAAAAAAATGTGTGTTTTGTCCCCTTAGTGCCTTATTGTATGCCATTGCCACTCACCCCTTGTTGTTGTATTTGGATCACTTGAATTCACTTGGTTGTCTTCACGAGATGCAATTACCCTGTGGAGATGACTTTATTGGGCAGGCTTATGTTGATGACTTGTTGTGCATGCCTTGTAATAACCAAGATGACATGCAAGAGATTATGTAGGCACTGGATACGTTTGGGCTTGTGGCAGGCCTTAAGGTCAATTTCCAAAAATCCATACTCTTGCCTCTTAATGCACATGGCTGGCATCATCTTTTGTGGCCCGAAGATATTCTCAATCCTTACGTGATTTTTAGACACTTGGGGTATCCTATTGGCTGGAAGGTAACCAATACTTGGCAAGTGGATTGGGTATGTAACGGCTGAATGTCAAATTGCAATACTGGAAATTGTCCACATGGCCTGGAAATTGTCCACATGGCCATTATATATTCGGCTTTGTATTCTTCGGAGCATTATGATGTCATATATTCAATTCTACTTGCCTTGATGTGTCACTTCTTCTTAGCAGGTAGAGTGGATGCTTCATGTGTCACATGTCCACCTTGCCTTAACATGCTTGGTTGCAGATTGTGCAATCTATTTCAATTGTCTACCTTCAATTATTTTTGCCATTGTTGCATTGGTCGGCTAGCTCTATTGATGGTTTCATGTCAAAAGTCCTAGAAAATTTCTATCGAAAGCATTCGTTTCTCTCAATGAAATGACTTACTCTCCTACATGTTTTCCAAGGTTCAGTATTTTGAATATACATGTTTATGCGCTGGCTTGCAAGGTTGAGTTACTAAACTCAAAAGCAACCTTGGATTAAGATGATGATTTATGTGTGAGGAATTGCATTCCTACCATTTGGCGTTGGCATACATCCTTCGCATTCCTACCATTTGGCGTTGGCATACATCCTTCTGGGATGTGGTTTTCAACCAATTTTTTGGTTCCATGCCTAGTTGTCCATATGCCACCTAACTTGTTCCTGATTGAAAAAAAGGCCGCTTATCATTTATCTTGGTATCCCAGAATTGATATGTCTAGTAAATATTTTCGATCAAAAAGTTTCATTGAGGTATGGTTTTTCCAGTCACATTAACTGATCTTGCACCTCAGATAGCATATTAAAGGGTGGATATATCTAGTGGATGAATCCAATGGCATCAAATATGTGGTTCACTTCAAGACTTTCTATTGATTCCTCCTACAATGCACAAGAAAGATTGGCTGATTGGCACCCCTTCTTTTCTTTAATTTTAGCTTGGTTCAGATATTCACATTTTTGGGTATCAAAGGTATGCAATTGTTTGTGGTGTATGCAAAAAACTAATGCTTAGTGGACGCATATAGAAAAGTCATCTTTCTCTTAAGGTACCCCCCACGCGTAGGGGGGTAATTTGTAATGCAACAATTTGAGCCTCCTACAATGTAGACTCACATGCTACTCAGAGACATAGCTGTTATTTGAGGAGGGGGGTGGGTCAACTGCACCTCAAAGAGGTCTAGTTTCCCCGAAGGAACTAGCTCATGTTGGCTCCTCCTCCACGCTGGGGCACAGAGATGAAGAAATGAGAGTTGGCTCCTCCTCCACACTGACTCCTCCCTAGCTCACTTCTTCATCTTGAGCCCCCTCCCCCCCCCCAAAAAAAATAAATCCCTAGCGGGGCCCCTGTCGCCTCCCTCCTCCTCTACGCCCCCAAGCTCAGAATGCTTCTTGTTCAAGCTGCATGCTTCAAGTGTAGGAAACTATTTGGACTGGTGGAGCTTAGAAGTAATTCACTCTCTAGTTTCATATCCAATGAGCGTGGCGGCTTGATGAAAAAAAAATTGATGGTCGCCGCGTTTATTTTTCTCCATTTTCTGCACACTTGAGCCATCGAAATTGACCTTTTGTGTACCTTGCAATACACTTTGCTGAATGCCACCTTTCTCCTCTAAGTCGGTCTGGGCATTATCCAATTTCTCCAGTGTAATACCCAGCTAGCCGCTCTGGTTTTTGTTTAAATAATATGAATTCTTTGTATTAGTGAGCAAAGGAGCCGAGCCCTTGGACATAACTACTGCAAGATGAAAGCTCCACATAGGCCCTCTTCCCGATGAGATGTTGCTCACAGATAGGCACCATGAAGAGTTGAAGCTCAACGCATGCCTTCTTTTTGGTGAGATGCAGCCATAGATAGCTATTATGCACAGGAGGAGTTAAGTGAAGCTTTTGCAAGATACCTAAAACTACTTTCCACTTCTGATGCGAGGATATACGCATGTAAATCTAATTTTTTTTTAATTCAAGCCTAAGATCTTTCCTTGTAATGTGGGTTTGTATGCAGAATGGCCGAGCTTTGGGTGCCTGTGTCTTCCGTTCTGCGGGTTTGCATGCGGAATAAACCAATTAACAATGGGATAATAGGATTTTCCCCACATAATAAAAATCCCAAATTTAGTGATTTCTATGGGTACCCAACTTCCCAGAGTTTGAAAAAATCAGTTTCCAGAACTTTGCATGTGTGTATGCTCTCATGTGTGCTTGTTTGGGGGTGTCGGTGTGAGCATATGCAATTCTACACTGAATATCTGGCACTGATGATGTTAGTGGGGTTGTTGTAATGATGATGTTAGTGGGGTTGTTGTAATACTGAGGCAATGCCATGCATGATAGAGTTGATTGCCACTATTTGTGGTTGACTAGGATGAGATTATAGCTGCATTTCCTTTTTTGGACGAGGTTTGACATTCCTCATATGAATTTTGAATAGGTGTATTTGAGAGCATCTTTTTGATAATATTTTTTACACATGTTTCAATGGTTTGTGGGAGTTTCAATTTCCAGTCATAGCCTTTACTCTTACTGTGTTGTTTGCTTGTGTGAAGAGGACAAAACCTAGCGTGTCTTCCATGGCTATGCCTCCCTCTCCCAATTGTGCTCAACTCACAATGTCAGCATGTCCTGTCTCACTTTCATGCAGTGAATTTCAGGTTTTTAGTTGCATCTACATCAAGAATAGCTCCATTTCAAGCGGGGAGCTCTATGAGGTTCTAACGACAAGATACATGCATTGTACACTTTTAGCCTTATAGAGTAAGTGAAAGGGCTTTTGAATTCTTTGGCAGTTTTTTGGCAGACAATTACTTTACCACATAGGGAATTCAGTTCATCATTACATCAAGCTGATTGCATCGAACTTTATACTGACTTTGCATGTCAATTTGTAGTACGAAATATTGTAACTTGACTCTCATTTGGTTAACCTGAATCCCACATGTCACATGATACAATCAGAAAATGAATTCTTGGTTCAATGCATGCCTTAACATGGAGGGAAATTCCTCGCACATCATTTGTCACTACAAGGTAAAACTTGTAATTGTTAGCATCAACAGTGGGTCCAAGTTTGTGGAATGGGGAACTGCTTTCTTTTAATGGTGTGCACTACCTGTAGCCACCCACTTTAGCTATACTATTTTGTAGATGATTACTTATGAGTTTGTTTCTCATTCTTGTTCTCGTAGCAATCATTCTTGATGTAGATGGCCTATAAATCCAGATGAAGGGCGTGGTTTCTTTTCGAGCCACATGTCCAATCTAGCTAATGTGATACGTCAAGTGAGGTCTCTACCTCACTTTTCACTCTTGATTTCATGCTTTGTGTTGTTTGTTAAGCTAGGTATCTTGAAGATAAACAAGAGGAAAACTATGAAAAAGCTTCTGCAAAATAAAACTCTCGAAATTGATGCATGCATAACTTGTTAAAGGGTGAACTTGTACAAATAGAACTTGACCAAAGGCATCTTTTGATTTGTAGTACATAGCAAGCCACCCAAGGCACATGAAGTTCTTTAGGAGTTGTACTTGTTTGGAAAAAAATACATTGATTGTTTAATAAGGAGAAAAGGAGGAGATTATAAAGTATACTCTATTTTCTCAAGGAAAGGCTAGAGCAGAACCTTACAATGTTGAACCAAACTGTAAGGGATAAGCAAAAAAGTAAAATAAGTTGTAGACAATGTACTACATTAGCTACTAGTAAGAACTGTAACCAGGAAGGAGAAATAATTATCACTTGGCATGACCTGAACTAATGAGATAGTAATATCAATTGGAGCTGAGTGATTGTCGTTTGAGGTGCAATTTGTCCATCCTTTACCTGTGCGCTAGTGCTTCATATGGATGATCAATATGCAAAGGTCTTACAAATAATCCTTGTGTAGATACATCTTCCCACAAGATGCCTCACAATCTGCTTTCAAATGCTTGTTTTTGCATTTCCCAACTCTTGTGTGATTGTTTTGCTTGTTGTGCTTCAAGTTTTCTTTGCTTTGCGGCCTCTTTATCTGCAAGGGCTTGAGATTTCTTTTCCTCCTTTTCCAAATGTTTTGCTTCCCTTGCATGGGCGGCCTCCTCCTTCTTGGAGGTTTTTGCTCTCATACTCTCCATATATTGAGAGGATGTTAGAATTAAACCATTTGTATAGTCTACATATGCCTCTTGAATCCCTTGCCTCATAGATACATCAGTTGATGGAATTTGTAAGAGGTCAATGATGTGCTTATTCCCAATCGGTTGTTGTTGTGGCTCTGATGTGTCGATGTTAGCATTCTCATCTGTGGTTGGATACTGCTTCTCAACTTCTTCTAGCGACCATGACCTTAATGTGACTGGAGAAGTATAGTTCCTCAAAGGGGGTTGTTCACTGCTATAAGTTGTGTGTGCCACATTACCTAGAACTGCATTGCTCTCTTTGTAAATAATTTTGTGTGGGCCACTTTGAAAGGTGGAGATGTTTGCGTCCTCCATCAAATGTGTGAAGGTCATGACTTGGCCTCCATGTTCTCCCAAGAGGTCTTCCTCTAATTGTGCTGCTATGTTGTGTAAGGCAAGGATTGCCTCGTCTTCAATGTTTTCTTGCATTGGTGTGCTTTGTACATGAGAAGAAAGATCAGCATTAGCTGCTACAGTCTCTATCCCCAAGTCATCTGTAGCTCTTTTAATCAAATTGATATGGTTACTTGGCATACCTTCAAATCGAACTGTTGTATGAGTCTAGCGGCTAAATGCCCGTCGCTCGGAAGCCTGCCTTAATGTTGGATTATGTGAAAGAAGAGGAAATTTCCTTAGTCACTATAGTGGCAAGCTCTATCTTTGATGCTTGTCTCAAAGAAGTTCTCTACTCTGCCAGGTGTCTCTTTCTTTTTTAAATTTACTTTTAATGATTTAAAGACACTTACATCTAAAGGTTGCAATTTATGTGATGTGTAACTTCTTTTGCATAGTCATACATGTTCCTTGTTCACAATTTTGAATGTAATCACCATTAATTTGGCTACCCTTAAAGATGTAGAAAGAATGAATGGCTTGGTCTGCTACGTTCACGTAGCACAACACTGTCATCCACTCTCGTGAATCACAAATGATTCCATACACTGCCTTTGCTCCCTTTTTTGCCAACACTTTTATGCCTTTATCTCTAGATCCCCAAAATCCAGTTTCGTTTGCATTCCATATGTGGGTGGGTGGATAGGAATGTTCCATGTAAAGCTTTTGGAGATTGTTATGCAGCAATTTCACTATTTTAGGCATGAACCTTCTTGCCCTTGATTGGTCTAATCCCTCTGTCACCCTAAAAACCAAGTTCAGATGTCTTCTCCGAAAGCCCTCCCATTTGAAAACAAGGCATGCCTTGTTTGACAAATTTCAGCAACTTTAAGCTTCACATCTAGAACGGAGACGCCATGTCCCAATTCACATATTAAAATAATCCATTTGAGTAGAGCATCTTCTTCCTCGTTGTCGATTGCTTTGCTAGTCATTTTTTCCTCGTTTGGGTCCTCCCTTATTCACAATTTGTTATAGCAACGACTCGTCCCAAATTGTAGAGCGCACTTGCGCAATGATAGGCCATTCTGTAAGGAGGTAGTTGTAGCATAGGCTAACACCGATAAAAATTATCAATCCGGAGAGAGCATCACCCAGCTAGGGCATGGAAACATCACACAAAGAAGTGTGAGAGCGTCATCTGACACAATGAATAAAAGGATTCAAGGGGTCCTTCTTCCCATCATAGAGAGAATCCATGGATGGGGCTTTCTCTAATCAAACATGCAATCCTAATCATTAATCACTTTGCACACAATCATGTGATTGAAATTTACCTTCACATCAATCACCCTAATCACAACTCTTAATCACACATCTACCCAAGCATGTAACTAACACGCCTACTTCGCATTAATGTGGCCATTCCGATCCATCCCCTCAATGCTACGATGCATGCACTCACACTAATCGCACACTTTGTAGAGAGAGAGAGAAAGAGAAGGAAGGCATAGCCTTCACACATCAAGACCAATGGTGTGGATAGAAGAGATTAACTTAAAAAGGGATTAGAGATCTAGCATCACACGAATACAATATCACTTCACATAATCAAGCACAAAGAAAACTGATAAAAAAGAAAGTGCATTTGATTAGTAGAAATCAAGAGCTACATGGGCATGGAAAGCCCATGAACCTCATGACAATCAAATCTACAAAGAGGAGAGCTCACCCAAGAATGACTTATCTTTTAGCATGGGGCTATTTTATAAGCATGGACCTCAAGTCACTATGCATTACAATTGAATTAAACTCTGAGCCTTAGCCTATACAAATTGGAACTCCTAAATGAGTCCAAGACCTTATATAGCGTGAATAGAAAATATTGTGCACATCAATAGCACATCTTCAACTTGGTGCATAATTGGTGTAGCATGTGTTAACCGCTGCTAACATTCCCCCCCTCCTAATTTGGGACACGTCCTTGTGTGCCACTGAAGCAAAGCACGGTGACATGGTAGAAAGCACGTCCATGGAGGAATGTTGAGCTGCAAAAGATAAGACAAGTCATGAGTATCAAATTCCAACAAAGGATGAATAAAACATGAAGTACATTGAAAGATTATGCAAAGTGAATTTTTGCTTCTAAAGGATGGATCCATCATGGCCAAAAACTAAACCACATAAAGGAAAAAAAACACATAAACTATTATGAAGATTAAACCACAATATTTTTTAGACTTATGCATGTAACACAAGCCAACAATTATGACCCTAAGCTAATGCACGTTCATAAACTTACTAGCCTAAAAACTATATGATCAATCCTAATAAAGCATCCAAGTCTATCATGTTTATGGCCACAAAGAAGCTCCTAATCTATTAGTACGCTATCACTTAGCTTTTTGAAGCTCATGGAAGATTTTTTTCGATATTTCATAGAAAAAAAGTAAAACACATCACAAGACAACCACCCCAAGGTAAGTCTAGCTACGACTCTCTGCTCCTTGAACCCTCAAGGAGGTGTTCCAAATGTCTACTAGCATACCAAAGTGACGGCTAACCCCTATCAGTCCAGGGCATTGGTTTTAGACTAAGTGAGCCAAGGTGGTTCCCCTCACCTGCCAAGTTCCGATAAGGCGCTACACCTCACAAAGACACGACATAATATAAAGAATTCAATTGCATATGTCTAGTAGCATTTGTGCTACTCTTTTGTGACACTTTTTTGATTCATTCGTTTATTTTTTACATTGTTTATTTCTTCCATAATGAGAGTGCTTATGGAAAATGCACTAAGGGACTAAAAGCCTAATCATAGCCCTAGGTCATGTTAGAAATGAGTGGAGTATTTCGTCAATCACTAAGAGTTTAGAACTAACAAGCAATGATCCTACATTAACCTAAGGTCAAGGCCAATTACCGATGATTGATAAGCATAAAACCAAATTTCTAATGATTTTAATATTTACAAAGCAAAGTGTTGAAACATTCATGTATGCCTAGCTTTTGAAAATGAAAGGATCCATACCTAGAAGAAAAATCTCTTAATCCAAGCAAGCAAAGAGATGTAAAGATAAAAAAGAGATAGCATGGAAGGATTTCACATACTTGTGCTCTTTTAACATCCTTGAGCAAGCATCCACTCTTGTGTAGAGGCCCCTTGATTCCTTTTATTTGCAAGCCAAGCTTCTTGAAGCTAAGTGTTAACAAACACAAGCTCCAAAAAACCATTTATTGAAAACCAAGAAAAACACACAAAAAACATTATTCAAATTCTAATGCTAGGGTCTCAAATACCCAAATATGCAAAATGGAAGAAACCTTAGGGGAAAAAAGTGTCTTTTGTTATGCACATGGTGCTCTTTAGTAGCAAATGTATGCATACACATCAAAAAATGAGAGAGAAAATGCTTCTACACAAGCAAATTTTGCAATTTTTACAATCCCTCATTGATTATCAAAAGTTGATTAATTGCTAGCTCAAATGAAAATGTGCAATTTAAATCAAGCCATGAGTTAAAAATAATGCAACTTTTAATGAAAGGAATCGGCTCTTGAAAGCCAAATTTTGCATTTGTAAAGCTCCAAAAAAGTTGGCTAAACACTAGCTCATATGGGAAAGTTTGCATTTTAGACAAAGCTATGAGTTAGCATGTAAACAACTTTTAGTCAAAAGAACTAGAATGGCTCTAAATAGCCAAATATTGCACTATGTTGCAATGCCTACTCCCACCTTGGATCAATGAAATCACATGCTTATCCACATATCTTCAAAATAAGCTCAATCATTGGTGCTATACAATCATATGGTCTTTCAACACAAGCACTAAAAAAATTAATGATCAACCACAAACCTAATGGCCATAAAAAAAAACCCAATGTTTAGTGCTATGTAGTGATTCTCCATTCAAATCAAGCACCAAAATGCACAATCAATACCAAGCCCAAATTTTAATGCACACTCTCGACCAAGCATCAATTTAGTGTCAACGTAGCTTAGGATGAGGCCCACATGCATGCCAAAAAATAATTTTCCTTTTAGTGCAAAGAGAAACTTTCAATAAAGCCAAGCACTAGATCATGCATAAGCCAAAAACATTTGTGCACTACCGTTCATTTATGCATGAAAATGATCACACAATCCTACCTAGCACACACTTGATGCATGCCTATTTGCTCTCACTTAGCAAGTATGCCATACATAACATAAGAGAGAGAAAACATATGATGAAGTAAATGTCATCTGTCTCAAAGCCGTCAATGCCCAATTTCATGTAATTGGCCATACCCCTTCAAAATGAAGCTTGACCATTAGTGCTATACATTCATATTGTAACCCAACACAAGCACTGAAATTCTTTATAATCACAGACTCAAAGTCTCATCCTATCTCAACGTCTTTCAAGAAAACCCCAATGCTTAGTGCTATGCAAGTATTTTGACATTCAAGTCAAGCACTAGAATGCACACTCAATACCAAACTCAAGTTTTAATGCACTCTCTCGAGAGGCAATTAACACTCATTTGTGTCATTGGTCAATACTTCTGCACAAGAGCTCAATAATTAGTGCATGAAAGCATCTGGCGTTCGAAATAAGCACTAAAAAGACTCACAATTAATCACAAGCATAAAAAATCTCATGCAATCCATGGAAATATAGTGGATACATAAAATCAATGCTTCTATGTAGCAAGTGTAATACTCGTAAACAATTTGTCAATGCATCTCAAGAGAAGAAAATGATTAACTAAATTTTGAGTTGAACAATTACCATTTTGAACGATCAATGATTATTGCTACATATGATTTTCTAACCAATCACCTAACTCTCACCATTTTTGGAAGGAAGGGGTGGGAACAAGCCCCAAAGTCTTTTCTTTTCATATATATATATATATTTTGATGCCAATATGGCATGGAGGTGCGACAACAAGGTCAGCGTGAGATGGGGAGTAGGGCCAAGAATAGGGACCTAAAGGAGTTGGTGGAGTCAAAAAGTGTTGAGATGTGGTTGCAAGTTGTGATTGCATGATCTACTGCAGGAGCAGTGAGCATCGACTTGTGAAGAGAGTGTGGGTGTGGTGTGTGTTCTGGCGCAAATCTCGTCAGAAGAGTGTGAGTTGCAAGCTAGGCCCACTAGGGATGATGCGGAGTTGTGTGGTGGGTGGGCTTCAGAGCACGTCAGTGCGCCTGTTTGCTGGCCAATGCTTGTGTGCAGGGCTAGAAAAATACATTTTACCTAACCGAAGAAAATAAGGGAAAATTTGAAATTCTACCGGTTTTTAGGTCAAAATTTGAAGCTTTTGCTGATATTTACACTAAAACTTGTGTAAATTTGCCAATTTTCTTCAAGGCAAGCTCAAAATCTGGCCAAGATTTTATGATTTTAGCCGATTAAAATACAATGTACCCCGGTTTTTTTCTAACACTGCTTGTGTGTATTGGGTAATGTGGGAGGTAGCATGGATTCTTGGGGTTTGTGGGTTTGATGAGCCAAGAAAATCAAGCCAAACTTGCCGGCCTTTAAAGTCACCAGGGTGTAGGACTCCGGACTGTACTGAGGAGAACTATTAGAAGTGTCTGTGTGTGTATGATGACGTGCAAGGGTAGCTGAATCACAGATGAGCGTTGTGTTCATGTGTTGTTGTGGGCCATCTAGTGACCTTGGTGTGAATTTGCAGACTTCACACTAGTGTGTATTGTGAGTCTGTGCCAAGCCGAAGAAACATGTGGCTGGTGGTGTTAAGGTATATCACAAGAAGATTTAGAAATTTTCTCATGTAGGAAAACGGAGTCTTTTCCAGTGTTTTTCATACAATGAATAACATCATGAGCTTCTGTGAGGGAGGCACCGCATACCTAGCTAGGTACGATTGGGGGCAGGGGACCGCCGGCCCGGTGCTGTGAGGGAGGCACCGCATACCTAGCTAGGTACGATTGGGGGCAGGGGACCGCCGGCCCCCCCACCGGGCCGGTGGTCCCCTGCCCCCAATCGTACCTAGCTAGGTATGCGGTGCCTCTCTCACAGAAGCTCATGATGTTGAGGTAAGTCACAATGTGGGAATGGTTGTGAGAATTTGTCCAAAACTTCTTGTGGTATTGTCGGCATGCAAGGTGGGCAAGTAGGAGAAGCAATGGATGTACTGCAACATTGGCGAGTCACTCAGTGGCACCATTTAAACTGAGTGTGTGTGTGTGTGTGAAGGGTGTAGCATGAGCGTGAGAGATTCGATAGGGTAGGTGTGGGTGTCTAGGAGCACCAAGCGGGTGAATTTAGGCTTGTGCAACCAAAAATGGCATCCAACAATGAGTCAAAATTTGACATGTGGTGACCCACTGACCATCAAGCCATTAGTTGTTGTGGTAAGGCTTGAATGTGTGCGACTACAGGTGTGGGGTGTGACGAAAAACCTTTTTTGGCCTTTCTTTTTTGAAATGTCTTCTCGTAAGAGTAACCTCCCACGGGTAATATCGAGGGCCGTGTGTGAGCTTGACAACCGAGGGAGAGACGAGAGATCATGAGTCGGACACTATGGGAACCAAAGTTCAAGGACAAGATTATATGATAACAAGTGATAAAATCACGAGGCCTTCCTATAAATGGCCTCGTGAGAAAGCATGAAAGCACATCATGAGGAAGATCTATTGTGTGCTATGATCCACCATTTGTGCTATGTTTCCCTTGCCAAATTAGACATGGTACCTAAACAAGGATAAAATTAATAGGGCTAGAATGAACATATTTTTGAGCCTTTCTACATGCTCCAATTTGTGCATGTTGATCATGTAATGTCAAGCCAATTTTCTTTTCCATTGAGGACTTCATTACACATGGGTTGCCATCTTATAGTAAGCCTTGCATTAATAACCAAATATGTTTAATCATCAATAATTTTGTGCATATTATTGTCATAAAAAGCATTCAACGTCATGTCATACAATATATTTGGTCACTATGTGTGGTTCATTGACATTGTTTGTGTTGTAGTTTGCTATTGTTTTCGTCTGCACCGCTCATCGCTAATAGGCCAACATCAATAGCTCCAAGGTGTTTCATGTCATCAAGGGCTGCCTCATCAATGTTTGCATCCATAAACTCAAAGTTTCTATGTGTTAGTGCTTGCATATTGTGTTTCCAACTACCTCCGTGATGGGTTGAGAGAAAGCATTTGACAAGCTGAGAGAGAGAGAGAGAGAGAGAGAGAGAGAGAGAGAGAGAGAAGAGGGGGGGGGGGGGGTAACTACCTAAACATCAAAGAGGTGAGAGGGATGATTGGGCCAAAAACAGTAGCTTGGGGTCTATGTAGGAGCTAGAGGAACCTTGCTCTCATTCACTCTTTCTCTCCCCGACTCCAAGGGGATTAATCTAATAAGAGTTGAGGTAGAGGTAGTATAGGGTTTACGTAGGAGATGGAGGATCATTATTCTCGGTCACACTCTCTCTCCCCCCCCTAACTCCAAGGGGATTGGTCCACTGAGCCCCTTCTTGTTTTATGAGAATACATGGCACTAAGATTTGCTAAGATAAGGGTATAACATATTGGGTCTTTTTTTACTAAATGGCTTCAAACAAATAAAAGATCATTAAGATCCCTTTTTTTTGGCTTAACCCATGTCACCCTACTACCTTTTTCGGAGCCATCCCTTGGAAACACCCCAACCCCCCCCCCCCCCCCCCCTTTCTCATTGCCACGTCCATAGAGACCTCCCTCATGCACAAGACTTCAATTTCTTGAGCGACAAGCTACCCACTCATGTACAGAGTCCCCTCTTTTTGGTCTTGCATTGCCATGCCAATATGTCACTTAGGCGTTATAAAGCTTGGATTGTCAAGACACGATTCAATTTAAACACATGCATATAAGCAAATAGCTACGATCCCACGGTGCTCGCAAACTAAAGCAAAAAATAGAGGAGACCCTTAAGAAAGCAAGCTTCAAGCGATGATTGCAAAGAGCAACTTTTGTTACGAGGATGCATCCTTGTGATGCCATTTGGTGCACCATCGATCTATTAAGTCTTTTACATCATAGGCCTCCAATTAGTAGCAAAAATAGCTCATACTACTTCTGAAGGAGAAAATTTATCCATCAATTAAATCTTAATTAGCTTTGGCATGGCTCCTTTACCACCTTATAGGTTCATCTCTTGTGCGATTTCCTAGATGTTTGAAGAAGGGTAAGAAGAATAATCAACACAAGAAGGCCTGTGATTGCAACATGGAGCCAATGTTGATGTAGTTTTGTATCTCACTGCATGACATGCATCACATCCAAAGCAATGTTTCTCCATTTCATGTAGCCTTAAGTAGACTCATTTGTGCTTATAATTGAAGGGTCCAAGTTGTTGCAGTGTCAAACATAAAGCCGCATATACTAGGGACATACAACAACAAGCCTACATAAAGATGTAACATGTAACCAAATGGGAGCTATAATTGCCCAAGTAAGAGTAAGACCAATCCCTAGAGATAGCAATGGAGAGGCAATGTCGGGTAGCTAGCCACCATGTAGGTGACGGCTGACGGGCTATGTCAGCTTCCTCACTTTCTTGAGGGCTAGCAGGTGCTCGCTAGCTAGCTATTGCAACTCTCCTTCAAACGCACATGCATAGGCGTAGTGGTAGGGCTGATGCATTGGGACCTCAAGGTTCTCATCACCTTGAGGGCCTCAAACCTTCGGGAGAGATGGCAAGCAGATTGAGAAAAATTGAGATGTTGCAACGTGGTGCATTTATCAAGGTCCTGACATAGATAGACACGCTTCATGATGGAGGTCCATTGAGGGGCCCAGGCTCTTTTCGCAAGCATGTGAAAAACTCTGTAGAGGTAAACGCATGAAGGCGAGCCACCACCCAAGCTGTTCTGGGCAATCACTGGCAATGCAAACAGAGTGACCGCCAACAAGGAGCAGCAGCAGCAGCAAGGGCTTGCTCTTGTGGGCATAGTTGAAGTAGCCCAATAACCTCACTTCAAAGATGAGTAGGCCGATGGCCATGAAGGGCCAATGCAAGAAGGTGAGGCAGTCTTGGTATGCATAGCAGCAGAAATAGCTCACGTTGCCTTTGAAAAAAGCAGCTCTTCTTTGCATAAGCTAGAGAATCTTCATCTCAAGATGCACGCTCTTCGATACAAGCTCCACTTTCTTCGTCTTCTTCTTTGTCATTGTTTACATGTGCATATATTAGGAGCTTGGTTTTTGCTACTCTTTTGGAGGAATTCCTGATCTCTCTCTCTCTCTCTCTCTCTCTCTCTCTCTCTCTCTCAATCTATGTGTCACTACTTCATGTGCATTAGGAGATTGGTTTTTTCTCTGGAATTCTCAAAGACTGCAATCCTCTTACTCGGCTCTTAAACATTGCCTTTGCCAATTCAACAACAATGGGCAAAGATGTAGAGAGAGAGAGAGAGAGAGAGAGAGAGAGAGAGAGAGAGAGAGAGAGATGCTTCTACCATAAAGATCAGCGTCTTCTTAGATCTCGGGTGAAGGAGACTGGACGATTTAGGTCCAACATGACGGCAATATGTTGAGAGACACTACAAGAGGTTCTTCATATTAGCGATGCTAGCAGTGCAACGCTCAAATGTTAAAATCCACGGTGTCGCTATGCTTGTCGCTATACTCTTTGTTGCATAGCGACGAGCATAGCGACGCCGACAGGGGTAAAAAATAAACCGAGAGCGCCAAAAATTCAGATCTCAAATCTGAGTTTCGACGCTCTAGCGAAACAGGTAAACCCGCGCCTCTCCCTCCCTCCCTCTCTCTCTTTTCCCTCTCCCCCCGACACACACACGCGCGCGCGCGAGGAGAGGAAGGAGAGCCAAGTATGCTCCTTCCCTCTCCTCCCTCTCATGTTCCCTTCCCCTCTCTCTCTCTCTCTCTCTCTCTCTCTCTCAAAGACACTGTGTGTGTGTGTGTGTGTGAGAGAGAGAGAGAGAGAGAGAGAGAGAGAGAGAGAGAGAGAGAGAGAGAGAGAGAATGTACACACATGCATAAACAAAACACATACATATACATTGAATGTACAATAAATTACACACACATGCATAAACAAAGAATGCATACACACACACATTGAGAGAAGAAGAGAGAGAGAGAGAGAGAGAGAGAGAGAGAGAGAGAGAGAGAGAGAATATATGTGTGAGAGAGAGAGACATAAAGCAGAGAGAGAGAGAGAGAGAGAGAGAGAGAGAGAGAAGACAAAAAGAGAGAGGTAAGGGGAGAAAACAAAGAGTGAGAGAGATAACTAAAAAAAGTAGAGAAAATATGAATTAATAAAATGTTATATTAAGATTTAGGGTTAGGTTAGATTTAAAATTACATTTAAGATTAGGTTAAGACTTAAAATTATGTTAAGATTTAAATTAAGTTACACTTAAAATTAGGTTAGATTTAAGATTAGATTAGATTTAGATTTATGTTAGATTTAAGATTAGCTAGGTTACATTTAAGATTAGATTAGATTTAAAATTAGGTTAGATTTTAGGGCATGTTAATGAAGGGGGAGTTCCAACTAAGCTCAAGGCTTTGCCCAAAGAGCAAACACTAGGTACACAACACAATGAACTGTCCCATCAAAATCTAACACCTATTAACTCACCCACTAACCATGTTCAATTAGCTCAGAATCACCATATGTTCAGTTAGGTTAGATTTAAGATTAGATTTTAGATTTAGTTTTTATATTAAAGTCTACCTTCGGGATTACGAAAAAAAATTGGAGTTGGGCCAACGGTGATCCCTCTCTTCCTCTCTACGGATGTGACCTTAAGTTGGAAAGCTTTCAACGGCATGATACTAAGATTCGAGGCCAACATGTAATGTGCACAGTAATCCCTCGAACAAGGATCTGTTGTGAAGAGATGTTAAGATGCTGTGAATTGTTACAGCTAAAGAAGAGGCAAAGGGGTTTTTTCCACTACATGCATTGCCATGTAGACGTGAGTGTGTAGATTTCTCGTACCCACAAATATAGGAATTGACCAATAAAGACGAGATTATAACCCGGTGGTTCTGATCTCCGTGCACCTCTAGACCGAGGTGTGCGGGGATCGGACGTGACTAGAGAATGTGAGGTAGTTTACAGCGTGATCAAAGAAAGAGAGAGAGAGAGAGAGAGAGAGAGAGAGAGAGAGAGAGAGAGAGAGAGCGAAAAGACGGAGGATTCCAATAGAAGATTAAATTTATGTCCAGGTTATAAGTTTTTTACATTCATTATGAGTAGTGACGACGATGTGGGGCCGTCCAACCTAAACACCTATCTCTCAACAAGGATTTATGTCCTTGTAATCAATGCAAACATGCTGTGTGACGGACAAGACGCATTTCTTTGCAGCATGTTCGTAAATTTGGCGTGTTTGATCCATCTATTATAGATCGATTTGTTGCCAATTATAACTCGTCGGACTCTAACACTGGCCAACAGGTAGCAATCTTGCAACTCAATAGACGTATTCGCATGCGCTTTGGTCAAGCAGCATACGTGAGGCCACAAGATGTAGCCTCTGACAGCTCGGAGGATGATCATGCAGACCACATTCCCAACGAGGCTATGTTTGAGCCCGAGATCGATGAAATGATTGAGACGATCATGGATTCAAAAAGGCTTATCTATGATGATATGAAAAGTGAAGCCGATACACCATTGTATGATGGAGCACGTGTGTCTAAATTGAAGGCGCTTCTGGTTCTTCCCAACATGCAAGCAAAGTTTGGATGGAGTGACACTAGCGTCACAATGATTTTCGGGTGATCTATTACAATGTGTTTACTTCAATAAAAAACTCTAGATGTATAATGATATGATAGATTACTTACACAAGTGTATCGCATTTTTTTCGTTGTGTAGATTGCTCAAAGAACACATACTGCCAGCTGATAATGTGATGCGAGATTCCCGAGATGAAGCAAGAAAGATTTTGCAAAACTTGGGGATGGATTACAATTCTATCCACGCTTGTCCTAATGACTGCATTCTTTTCAGAGGGGAATACATAGACATGGAAAAGTGTCCGAAATGTGATTCCGAGAGATATCGAGTAGATCTCCATGGACAAAAAATTCCACAAAAGGTTTTGCGACACTTTCCGTTGCTTCCTCGCATCGAGCATTTCTTTGAATGTAAGTCCATGGCCACCCTAGCATCATGGTATGAGGAGAATAGATCTTCAGATGGCATGCTACGGATTCCTGCAGATTGCACAGCCTGGAAACATATAGATGACACATGGCTGGATTTTGCCAGGGAAGCTCAAAATTTGCGCTTAGGGTTGGCTATGGATGGCGTAAATCCATTCGATCAGAGGTCAACATCTTACAGTGTATGGCCCATTGTCATCGCCAACTACAACATTCCCCCGTAGTTGACTACCAAGAAGGGGCACCTGTTTCTAAGCTTGATTGTGCCGGGGCGGTATAAAGTGAAGAATATGGATGTGTATCTTCGTCCACTATTGGAAGAGCTACAACAATTGTGGATTGGCATAGAAGTGATGGATATGAGCCGCCACACAGGTCGACGGAATGCTTTGATCAGAGGCATTCTAATGTGGACAATGCATGACTATCCCGGACTAACAGAATGCTAAGGTGATTTATACTCAAACTCAAACACTATAAATCTTGGTTTTTTTCAAGCTTATCTATTGTCATGTGTATACATGCAGGGCTTCAAACAAGCGGATACAGAGCATGTGTCACATGTAGACCTAGACTTAGTGCATGTCGGGTGCCCTCACTGAAGAAGCAAATCTATAAAGGTCATCAAGCGCATCTTCCAGAGAATCATGAGTTACGCGGCGACAGTTTTTTGGAAAGAGAGCCACCGAGGATGTCTGCACAAGCATGGTTACAACTGAAGGAGATGTGTGATGACGGTTTGCCCCATGGGATGAAGAGACTCTCTCTATGGTACGAGTTACCATATTGGTCCAGACTCATGATCAATCACGTGCTCGATTCAATGCAAATATTCAAGAATGTGGGTAATCTGCTGTGGGACCATCTGATTGGCAAGAAAGATACTTTGGGAGCCAGAGTTGACCTTAGAAATGTGGATCGTATGGAGAAATATTGGTCACAGACAGCACCCGATGGATCGATAAAACTCCCTAAAGCGCCATGGATTTTGATAGGAACCCAAGAACGCAAAGTAAAAGAGACCATTCGATCTGTGCGGACCCCCACTGGCGTATGCACTCGCTCCGAACGTGTTTCACTAAAGAAGGGAAGCTTACTGGTTTGAAGTTACACGACTGGCATAAAATGTGTCAGGTATTTTTGAAGTGGAATATATCATAGTGGGAATCTTGTAATAAATTCATGTGTGGACTTCAATATCATTGCTAGACGTGTTTTGCAGTTTATTTTACCGGTGGCCATTGAGGGATTTTTGTCTCTTGACGTCCGTACCACAATCTACAAACTTGTGAAGTTGGTGAATGGATCTCATAAAAGGAGATCCATGTAGACTCCATACCCTTCGCCAAACTAAACACTGTGAGGGTTGTGTGCATGTTTGAGAAACACTTTCCTACTACCATGCTAACCATTCAAGTGCATCTTCTTGTTCACATAGTTGATGAGGTGGAAATAGCTGGCACTGTACATTCTAGATGGATGTTATTTTTAGAACGTTTCATGAAAATGCTCAAGGGATATGTGCGTCAGAAGGCACGTTTGGAGGGTAGCATGGCAGAAAGTTGGCTGGTATCAAAGTCCCTAGTTTACATTGGAGAGTGGCTAGATGGTTTTGATAATACGAGACATGCTATGGAGAACCATAGATGATGAGCGCATATCTGGGATTGTCATGTGCAATCTCTGTGTTGAGAAGAAGATGACGGAAGATCTAGAGGCTAAAATCAATCGATTTTGCATACTTCACAATCTAGTGATGCAAAAGTGGATTTCACAACACAAGGATGCAAAGCAAGGATCAAGTGGAGACGGGGAAGACGATCACCGATGCATTATCCGGTGGGTCTGGAGAGCCTACCAACATTCATGAGCTTAAGATGGTTGCACAACCAATTGAAAAGTGCACAACAGTGCGGTGAAGAAGTGACTAAGGAGGAGTGGGAGTACTCTCGTGGTTGCGTGACCAAGGTAAGTTTGCAATGTACGACTTGCGACTTTCTAGATGTTTGAACGGGCACTCATAATCTTTGTTGGTTGTAGTATAAGTCATACACAGCAGCATGGTGTAAAGGTTGACATTTTAGGGTGGAACGGATCGACAAAAAGCGTTTTTCACAAGATTGTGGAATCATGGAAAAATTTGAACAATCTAGTCGACGACGGTCCTCTAATGCAGATCTTGTGGTGGCGGAACTCACTTACTTTGGCATGCTACAAGAGATTTTGAGGATCGATTATAGAAGATTTTTTGTGGACTTGTTCGACATGCAATGATTCAAGATAAACATGGAGGGTCGCAATGCTACTTTGCGCAGAGGAGAGTCTAGTTTCCTTGAGGTGGATTCAACTAGAAAATAAACCGATCTAAGAGACACTTTTGTACTACCCAAGCATTGTGAACAAGTAAGTCTGTAAATATTTATTTAACATCCAATTTTACAAGTTATGTGCCTGAAAGCACTCATGTAAGTTATGTGGCTCTGGCAGGTGGCATTTCATCCTACAAAGTCTGCATCATATTGGTGGTACGTCATAGAGGTAGCCCTCATAGTGCACAGAACATATGAGGGCTACTATGTGCCAATCGCAGCGGCATCAGTGGAGGAGATCAGAGAGGATGCTCAGTCAGAAGCTGCTGAGGTGGTGCCAGGCGAGCATCAAGCTGCTATTGTCTATGGGGTGCATGCAGAGGATCTACAAAATGAAACGGAGGACATCTGCCTAAACGAAGAGCTCTATATAGACATAGGGAGTTATGCTGAGCTATGCGGGGATGAGAGAGAGACCTCTTAAAGCCATAAATTTTGTATTTGAACAATTTTGCTCCGTTTTATAGTATTCAGGTGGTATTTTGTCCATTCTTCTCTATATGCTATACTTGAGAAAATTAAATTGTGTTTAATCGTCATCACTTCCACTCCAAGCGGAAGGAGTCCTCAAAGGGCAGGCAGATCTTGCTCTTCTAATGAAGAAGCAGGAAGCGTGCATCGCTACTCACTAAGGTTTGATTTGAAGCCGGCTTGAACTCCTCGTCGCAGGAATCTCTCTCTCTCTCTCTCTCTCTAGATCTTACACATGAATCCCTCCCCCTATTATCTATAGTATACATTATAACTTGTCCATATTCTCTTCTCCATTCAAAATTAAGATTAAATGTTTGTGTGTTTAATGCAGGTATGGATGATGATGAGTTTCTTTCTTCTTTGTCACCCCAGCAGAGGAGGTGGTATGAGGAGTGTCATCGCTCTGGAGGACCATCATGTCGTTCCACTCCTTCAACGTCTCCCTCTGTTTCAGAGCATTTAGTGCGCTCTGAGACTTTGGTGTTGACGAGACGATCTTTACACTCTTCTAGGCACCGAGGCTCTAGTGGTGGCGGCGGCGGTTGCTGTGGGGATGTCGCCGCTGATGCCTCAACACCACCTTGTGTTCGACAAGGCTCCTTACCTTCCCCTTCTTTTCCCGCCCCCACGCCAGCCACATCATCGCCATCTACGCCAGGTTTTGTGCGGCTAGTGGCCGTTCTTGGCTACACACCACTAGCTACTCCTCCGGGAGTCACCCCAGTCAACACTCCTCGCTTCAGGGCCCAGACTCCAGTGGAGACACCTGGCGTCTATACCGCCATTGAGACGCCACTAGAGACACCACTCAAGACCCGTGCTGAGACACCCAGGTTCACGCGTCACAGGTGAGACACCACTCCTCGCTTCGGGGCCCAGACACCAGTGGAGACACCTGGCGTCTGTACCCCCATCGAGACGCCACTAGAGACACCACTCAAGACCCTTGCTGAGACACCTAGGTTCACGCGTCACAGGTGAGAGGACTTACCGTACTCGGTCAACATTAATGGCGGCATCAACTTGGATGACGAAGGCAAGAAGGTGATCTCGTGCATGCGCGGTCTTTGCTCTCAGGTGTTTCAACACTACATACTAAACACTTGGACTGAAGTGCAAAATGAATTAAAAAACAGAGTTATCAGCATGCTACATGACGAGTTTCCCATGTCAAGTCGGGATGAGTGCTTCAATAAAGACCCAATGAAGGTTCAAATGTACGAATACTGCAAGCACAAGCGTTCTGAAGTATAAAAAGCAATAAAGCATGGGTGGAACATACCAGATTGGTTGGCCAAAGAAGATTGGAAGAATGCAAAGCGCACATCGTGTGAGAATCCTGACAAGTGGAAGCAACAAAAGGAGGCAACCAAAGTGCGAGTAGAGACAAGGAGCTCGCACCACTTGGGGAGCGGCGGGTGGGCATCATTTGAGGCCGATTTTGTAAGTGTTTTTGCATTGCCCTTTAGGTTTGGTAGTTATGTCTAATTGTACTTTCATATTCTAACATACATAAGGTATTCTTTGTATGTTTTAAATAGTGGTCGATGTGACAGGATGTGACCCCACCTCGTACAAGTGCGAGTATGCTGGCAGAAAGGGCTTAAACGCCCTGATGGACATTCTCAGTTCTTGTGGCGGCATGGTTAGTATTTCACTTTACTCTTTTACATTTGTTGTATTTTAATGATAAGCTAAGAAAATAGATTCTGCAGAATCTGACAGATACGACGCTTGGACGTGATGAGACGTCTGATTAGACGATGTTAGTCTATCTGTAGCCAGATAGCACTAATTTTCTTTTGTCATAGCATGTATAATGAGATGACGTGTGTATGCCTTTTTATAACTATTGAAAAATGATGTATTTTCTCAAATCAATGACAATTGTGTTGTAACTATTACATTTGCAAAGCTTAACAATCAAGTGATTTTGCCTATGATGTGTATAATTTTGTCATTGATTTACTTCCGTCAATTCACTTTGGTCCAATTACTTTTGTCAGTTTTGTATCTTTATTCTGCAAACAATACTATGCATGATGGAGTTAATGGTTATATTGTCTTGTGGGTGACTACTTTGGGTCTATACCTTGCACTTTCTTTCAAAGGTGAATCTGTGCTTATCTTGGATTCATTTAGATATACTTTATTCCGGAATATTCAATATGGTTGATGGGTGGCAGGGCATTCAATGCTTTGTCACCCAAAATTTTTTACTCCCAGGCGTCGCTATAAGCGTCTCTATATAAGGTTCTGCAACGTCGCTATGAGCATCGCTACAGAAGGACTGCAATCATCGTTATAGGCATCGCTAACACCGTCGCTATATGCATCGCTAACACCATTGCTATATGCGTCGTTAACATCGTCGCTATGGGAACGTCGCTATATGCGTCGCTATTTAGCGACGCATATAGTGATGCCTATAGCGACGTTATCGTAGAGACGCTTTTAGCGACGGTGTTAGCGACGCTGGGGAGTAAAAAAACCAATGTATTTCCGTCGCTAAAAGCGTCACAAGTGCACATAACCTCTTGTAGTGAGAGTCATATAAAACTACGGAGTTGCAAGTTGAGACTATTGAGATCTATCCCCTGATCCTTTATTTTGTGTCGGGGAAATGGGTTACGGGTTGCTCTTCTCTCTAACCTTGGGACCCCCTCGCTGCAAGAGGTTGCTCTAGAGGATGTGCCCTTCTTCCTTGGTAGCGATGGTTGCAACCCTAATTCTTGCTTAGGTATCAATCATGGGAGCAACAACTCTCTCCCTCTCTCTCTCTCTCTCTCTCTCTCTCTCTCTCTCTCTCTTTCTCTCTCTCTCTCTCTCTCTAAGGAAAAGTTAGCCACTGGAAAATTAAGCTCCAGTATGACGGTTTATCACCCCCTTGGCCATTTGTGCACCATTTGCCTCTTCGCCTTCTCGTGGCCTACAACTCCCGCATTCGCCTTTTCTCATCTGGCTCAAAGCTTGTGACTCGTTCCATGCCACACGAAACATGCCCTCCATAATAGAGTAAAAAAAGCATATGATCATGAATCGTCTTTCACGATTCACGCGCAATGTGGAAATATTTGGTTGTCTTCAAAAAATTGCGCGTTTAAAAGAAAGCCCTTTTTCATTAGCAATAATGCCTACGATTTAGCACTCCTTTCTATGATTTGGAACAGTTGTGTATATATACACCTTGTGTCTTTGTTATGAGTATGTACTATCTCTTCCAACCAATCAAAATTTATGCATTTAAAACAAAAACTCCCTTTTTCACTTACAAAAAGAGAACACATCACTATGGCCTTAGCCCTTTGGGCAAGCCAAAAATGAGGATGCTTTATGTCAAAAGACTATCAAAAATCGATCTCAATGCACGCTTCTCTTCATCTTTATTCGTTCAATCAATTTACATTAAAATTGGAAATATTATTAACACATAAATCTCCTTTCATACATCGTCCAAGAAAAAATTAACCCAATTGTTCATCAATTTGTGCTCTAATCGATCCCCCTTTTTATTCACATTGCTCAAATCAAGAATTACTTGGATATACACATTGCTCCCGTCAAGGATGAACACTTTGGATTAAGAAAATTCCATGCACAACTATTGATCTCAAATCCATCTATTGAAAATGCATACACACAAAATGAGCGAACAATTTTTCTTGGTCTAATTCAATCCCCACTAGCAATCATTGCAAAATCAATTCAATCCCCACTAGCAATTATTGCAAAATCAATTCCTATATCCCATGTTTAAAAATCATCCAAATCCAATTGGACTTGTCATTAGGCTACATATGAGTGAGTTTTGAGAACCATTACACACACAAATGAATGCAACATTGCCATGTTCATCACATTTATCAATCATTAGCATGGCGATACACTAAAATTCTTCACAATTGACCATCATTGAGTGATCTATTGCAATCCTCAAAGCCGATTTGTGTCACACACATCAACTATTTGGCCAATTTTTTTTTCTCCAAAAAAGGTCCTTCATTAGTTAACAAACTTGTCGAATGGGCTACAAACTGCCCATGTAACAGAGGGCTGCATCAACAAAATGGGGAGACTCTGTAGACATGTAGTAGTGTTAGTGTGTATACGCGCTTCACCAGGGGCACTTTTCTCCCACTGGGTTTTTCCCCATGGACATCTGGTGTGAAAGGACACCTTATCTCTTAGGGTCTCATATAAGCTTTGTAGCTCTGAGTTTGTATATACTCTATTATTCTAATACAGAGAGATAGACTACAGAGATCTCGTACGCAAGCTCTGTGTCTTCTCTTTCTTCATCTTCTTCCTACTCTGAGTTGCTATCTTCCTTCTGTTTCCTGTTTCATCATTTTCAACAATTGGTATGAGAGCAAGGTGATTTCCAGAGCCTCTACTTGTGTTTTCGGGTCCGCGCGCGCAATCGCAGTTTTCAGGCAATTTTTGGAAAATTTGCTCGGGGGAGCATCCTCGACGTTCCGGGAGTATTCTGAGTAGGTGACCTGGGTATTACCCCCCTTTTGAAGCCGTTCGAGCCCTCAGAATTTTGTTCTGAGAAGCGTAGCAGAAATTAGTTTTTGGAGGCGTTTAGATCAAGAGGGTGTGCTTTTTGACAGATTTTCTTCAAGTAAACAGTTCTTTTGGGAAGCAGCTTGTCTTAGCTTTGTGCTGAGATTTTGTGTAGAGTTTTGCTTGCATTGGAGAGGAGATTTGTGAATCTCTTGGAGGTTCTTTTGATCTCTTGTGTGCATCCACAGTATGGCTCAATCTACGGAGAAAGAGATTTTTGGTGCGTTTACATCCGAAGACAAATTGGATGGTACCAACTATTCTCTTTGGTCTTTTATGGCCAAAAATGTTTTGGTTGGTAAAGGATTGTGGGATTATGTATCTGGAGATGAAGTTCGTCCAGGTAGCATTGCACCTGCCACGCCTGGTCGTGGTGCAGCTGTTGGTGTAGGACCCTCACAAGTCACTCCAGAGCAAAAGAAATGGGATACTAAAGATGCACAAGCAATGGCTGTGATTTCCTTAACCATAAAGAGGACAATCACACCACATATCAGATCTTGCAGAACTTCTGAGGATGCTTGGAACACTCTGCAAGCTATGTTTGGAGGAAGAAATGCTGCCAGAATAGAGTTTTTGAAGAAACAACTTGACAAAATACAGATGGACGAAGGTGACGATATCATCGAGCATCTTACAAAAATCAGGGATCTTAAAGAGCAATTGCTTAGCATTGATGAAGTGATTCCAGAGAAGGACTTGGTTTCCAAAACACTCAATTCACTACCACCATCTTATTTGACTTTTTAGACTTCTTTGACTCTGTCTTTGTGAGCTAATCCTGAGCCTCTTCATTTTGAAGAGTTAGTGGCTTTGCTATTGCAGGAGGATCAATCACGTAAGAACAAGTCTTTACAGGTGGATGGTATGGATCATGCTCTTGTTGTACAAAACAAAAAAAAGGGTAAAGAGAGTGCTCATCACTCCAAGTCTGGTGCAGGACAGTCTTCAGAGAAGTCTAAAGGTGATTCCGACAAGTCCAAGAAGAAAGGTAAATGTCACTACTGTAAGAAACCTGGTCACTACATTAGTGAGTGTAAAAAGCGAATTGCTAAAGAAAAGAAGAAAGAGTCAAGTTTGGTTGTTTCAGCTTTTGGTGATTCTTCTACATCTAAAGAAGAGTCTGCAAACTTTGTGCAGGATTCTTATGCTTTCGTAGTATGTTCAGATTTTTCTGCTTACAGTGTTGACGAGACACAAATGATTTGGTACTTTGATAGTGGTGCATCCATGCATATTACTTCAAGGAAGGATTTGTTTTGTTCATTGGATGCAGCTCCAGCAGGAAAGAAGGTGACATGTGCAAATAATGCTTCTTATCCAATCAAAGGCGTTGGTAAGATTTTGATTACCATTTCAGATGGTTCAGATTTATGCTTGCCAGATGTCTTATATGTTCCAGGGATCAAGAAGAATTTGTTGTCTGTATCCTCTCTTGCAAAAAATGGTCTTCGGGCCATTTTTGAGGATGACAGATGTGTTGTACGAGATCGAGAGAATGGTTATTCTCTTATCACTACAGGTACGCTGGAAAATGGACTATTTGTGCTAGATCGTTATGAAAAGCAGATTCATGTATGTATTGTAGAAACAAAGACTTAGGCCATGCAGGATGCTGAGTTGTGGCATGCTAGATTTGGGCATGTTGGTTATGGCAGTTTGATGACTTTACAACGTCATAATATGGTGCATGATTTGTCTTTATTGGAGATGCCACCAAGACATATATGTGAAGGTTGCGTTCTTGGAAAGTTGCACAGATTTGCATTTTCGCAGGATGGTTCAGTTAGAGGGACACAAAAGTTGCAGCTTGTACACAGTGATGTATGTGGTCCTATGAGGACGTCATCTATAGGAAACAACCTTTATTTTGTGACCTTCATTGATGACTTTTCCAGGTTTTGTTGGGTGTATCCACTCAAAGCAAAGTCAGATGTGTTTGCAATTTTTCAACATTATGTCGCCATGGTTGAAAATGAAACAGGTTGCAAAGTACAGACTCTTCGTACCGATCGAGGAGGTGAATACATGTCAGGTGCATTTAAGGATTTTTTGGGAAAGAAAGGCATTAAACACCAATGCACTATGCCATACACACCACAACAGAATGGTGTTGCAAAAAGGAAGAACATGTATTTAATGGAGACGGCTAGATGTATGCTCAAGGCTAAGAGTTTGCCTCATAAGCTATGGATGGAGGCAGTTGCTTGTGCAGCACACGTTTTGAACAGGTGTTCACTCGTGCCTTGAAGACCATTACTCCATATGAAGCTTGGTATGACAGAAAACCTTCAGTCAGTTATCTTCATGTTTTTGGTTGTCTTGCTTATGCTCACATCCCTCAGCAGTTACGTGGGAAGCTTGATGATAAGGCAATCAAATGTATATTTGTGGGGTACAGTAGTGGAAGTAAAGGTTATAGACTTTACAATCCTGCTACAAACAAGATTTTTGAAAGTCGTGATGTAATTTTTGCAGAAACTACTGCTCAACCTATGGTTGCTTTTGATGTACCTCATATGCAGACACATGATGTATTTGAAGGTTTGCTTCCTTCTTTTGTGGAGAATCAAGAATCACAACAGGTTGATAATCTTGATCAATCTTTTGATCAGCATGTGACACCTCATGATGTAGAGGAAATTGTGCGTGAAGAGCAAGAAGTTCTTAGGGAAGAAAGAACCTTGCCTAAATGGGTTCAAAAAACTTTGCAGGATAGCAAGTTGGATGCACCGTTGCCACGAAAAACACGTGTTGGTACTACTTTTGGCAGAGAGCAAGTAGATTTGGCTTGCTTTAGCACTCTTTGTGATGCAGATGAGCCTGATTCATTTGAACAAGCTTTAGAGTGTGTTCAGTGGAAAGATGCTATGCAGCAAGAAATTGATTCTATTCATAAGAATCATACATGGGATCTAGTGGACTTGCCTACAAGTAAAAAGCCTATTGATACAAAGTGGGTTTTTAAGGTAAAAAGGAAACAAGATGGTACTGTTGACAGATACAAAGCAAGGCTTGTGGCAAAAGGCTATGCGCAACAGAAAGGCATAGATTTTGATGAAACCTTTGCTCCTACTTCTCGTGCGTCCACAGTTAGATCACTAGTTGCAATTGCTGCTCATCATGGTTGGAAAGTGCATCAGTTGGATATGAAAACTGCTTTTTTGAATGGTGATTTGCAGGAAGAAGTTTATGTAAGTCAACCAAGTGGTTTTGTTGTAAAAGGTCAAGAGAAAAAGGTATGTAGATTGCGTAAAGCTTTGTATGGTCTCAAACAGGCTCCAAGAGCATGGTATGAGAAGATACATACTTATTTGATTGGCCAGGGATTTCAGAATAGTCCAACAGAAAGTACTTTTTATGTCAAAAAGAGAGATGGAGTTCTCATTATGCTAACACTTTATGTGGATGATATGCTTCTTACAGGCAATACTGCAGATGAAATTGAAGCGTTTAAAGATGCCTTGAGAAAAACCTTTGAGATGTCTGATCTTGGTTTGCTACATTATTACTTGGGTATTCAGTTTGTGCAATGAGAGGATGGCATATACATGTTGTAGGCAAAATATTTGCATAAAATTTTGGACAAGTTTGGTATGCAAAATTGTAAACCAATCTCTACACCTGTAGAAACTGGATCAAAGTTGAGCATGCACGATGCTGGAGAACTTTTTGATGTACATACTTATGCAGTAGCGGTTGGTTGCTTGATATATTTGGCAGACAACACTCGTCCAGACATTCAATTTGGGGTCTCACAAGCAAGCAGATTTATGCACAGCCCAGGTATGCATCATTGGCAGGCTGTGAAGCGCATACTTCGTTACCTTTCAGGTACCCCTAATCTTTCCATGTTCTTGCCAAGGGGGGATATGTATGGAAAGCATAGTTCTATGCAGCTTCTTGGTTACAGCGATTTAGATTGGGCTGGTGATTTTGACACACGACATTTCACAAGTGGGAATTGTTTATTCTTGGAAAATACATGTATATCTTGGCTAAGCAAGAAGCAACCCACAGTGGCTACATCAACTTGTGAAGCTGAGTACAAGGCAGCTTTCACGGCAACAGTTGATTATGTATGGATACGCAGGTTATTGGCAGATCTTTGTGAGTGTCAACAGGCACCCACTACCATTTTCATTGACAGTCAGAGTGCTATGGCAGTTGCAAGGAATCAAGTATTTCATGCAAGAACAAAGCACATAGAGGTTCACTACCACTATGTCAAGGAAAGGCTACATGCAGCGGAGATCACACTAACTTACTGTCCTACAGAGGATAACATTGCAGATCTATTTACGAAGGCGTTATCACGAGAAAAGTTTGAAGCTTTTGGAAAAGCTTTGGGCTTACTCTCATACACATGATGATCTGCTACCTTGTACGGATTCACACTAGCACTACAGGGGGGATTTGTAGACATGTAGTAGTGTTAGTGTGTATACGCGCTTCACCAGGGGCACTTTTCTCCCACTGGGTTTTTCCCCCTGGACATCTGGTGTGAAAGGACAACTTATCTCTTAGGGTCTCATATAAGCTTTGTAGCTCTGAGTTTGTATATACTCTATTATTCTAATATAGAGAGATAGACTACAGAGATCTCGTACGCAAGCTCTGTGTCTTCTCCTTCTCCATCTTCTTCCTACTCTGAGTTGCTGTCTTCCTTATGTTTCCTGTTTCATCATTTTCAACAGACTCTCCCAATGAAAAAAACAAGGTATATACAATGGCTAAATTAAAGATAGGTGGGGGAAAGAGCCACATTGGTGGTCGGTACTGCCATTAGGAACGCCCTGAACCATGGTGAAGAATGGTCCTCGCTACCACAATCTTAGAAAAGACTCCCGACGCTCATGCATGAGTTCATAGCTACCCTAGAGCCGCTCAAACTGGCCCCTTAGTGTGTGAACAATCTCCGTCGGAGGGACAAGGCGCACCTCAAAAATGCAAAAGCAGCGGGCTCTCCAAATGAGCCAAAGTGTCAGGCCGCAGATGAGCTCCCAGCACCTCTCTCTTTCCCTGATCCACTCATGAGGGATGATCTCTATGGATAGCTGTAGAGTAGGTTTTCCATCATGTATCACAATCATATTGCTGACTGAAGCCATCTCAAAGAGCAGTGCTGGGCCCAAAAGGGTGGACCAGGCAATAACACCCCAAGTATACTGACGAAAGAGGACAACGCAGGCATCAATCTCAGGACCCAAAGACACACCTACTATGCCTCGGGGCAATCCCACAGACTATGTCATTGTGCCTCAAGCGGATGGCCACAAGCTCTGTATGCTATCGAGAGGCCACTATGCATCAACCAACTCCCAACTGCAGTTGCTCTGTGTATCACCAACCCCATGGAACAGGGTAGATATCCTCGAATGTTGACTGTCCCACAACCGCTCCCATAAGTCTGCTAGAAACTTTGTCGTGAGGCCCTTCTCCTGCCAGTGGGTCACTACAGCAGGTCGAGCCTCTCTTCGAGCTGTCAATATGTGATCCCCAGCGGAGCTGTGTATTGAAAAAAGGGACCAGGGTGGTCAACTGGTGCAAAGGGGTCTCGCTACAACCACTCCCCTAGGTCCCAATGTAGCCGTGTTAGTGGCCGGCGCTCCCATGCCCAAAGTTTCCAATGTCTTGTCTCTAGAGCAGTAGGGTCAGGGTCAATGACAAAGGTCCTTCCACTGATGTCCACCAACTTGAATTTTTTGAAATCAGCACTCAACCACCTCGAGTGCCTCGATAGGGATACTGAGGAGACGACCCTCTCTCTGTACCTCAAAGAACAAGAAAGAACCTGAGTCGAACCTGAGTCTGAGCTAACTCTCACTGCTATGAGAACCTCGAGTTGCGTGAAGGCCCCCATCCAGCAAGGAGATGACTCCTCCAAAGGGATGAGCCAAGCTGCTGGTAGAGCCTCGGCAATGTATTGACACATTCTCTTTGCCCTCTCATGCCCTGCAACTCTGTACTTTGAAGCTCCTCTAGAAGACTTGTAAACTGCAGCCACCTAAGCAAACGGGCTGACCCCTCTGCCATGGGGCCCCAAGAGACATGTGGTCGGCTCGACCACGTGGCCATGCTGAGTGCACACCAACAAATGGTTCAGAACCAGTGGCTACCCCTCAACTGCTCCCAAGCCCGCAACAAGCTCACTGCAAACCAATCCTCCCACCTCCTACTCAGATTGACTCTGTGCATCTCTGTGAAAATCCACCGTGTGGAGGTACTCCATGGCTCCCCCGTTTGAGAGACTCTTGCGCTAATCCGCTGGAACAATAGATCCTTCCAGGGCTCCCTGCTTGGAAGGCCTTATCTGATCACCAACTTCCCAAGGAGGGCTCTACTTTGCCGTGAGGGGTCTATGATCCCCAACCCCCCCTTGGGAGCAAGGTAGTGTGATGACCTACCAAGAAACCTTGGCTTGAGCCAACTGTGTATCTTGCCCTGACCACAATAAGTTCCTAATCAACCTCTCCAGCTAGCTGATGCATATCCTAGAGAAGATCCAACAAGATGTAATGTACCACATAGTAGCCAAGAGCACCTGGTTGGCTACTACTATCGTGCAAGCTAAAGATAGCCACACTGAGCTCCAATGCAGTAGCTTTCTCTGAATAGACAAGAGAGTAGAGATCTACTGCTCTTGGGTCAGTCCAAGCCAACCTGACAACCAAGATATCGTACAGGTGTCTCAGGGGGGATCCACCTAAAACCCTCACCTGGAGCCCACCCTGGTGTGGGAGCACTGCCAACCCAGAAAGCCAATGTTGTCCTCTAGTTTATCAATGCTCTCGACGCACTACAAAGTACCTCGAGAGCTTGCTCACACCTATGTAGGTTGGCCTCTTGGACCTCCAAGTACAAGACTAAATTGTCTGCAAACTCTGCATCCAAAAGCTCCTCTCCCCTGATGGGCAGCTATAAGCCTCGCAGTCCCACCTTTTGTGAAGTCAAAAATTTGTTCATTGCCTCAATGTAGAAGAGAAAAGGAAGGGGGAAAGAGGGCATCCATGTCTAACCAATCGCGTGAGCAAAAAACGCCTCTTCCCCCTGCTAAAAGCACCTAGCTGTGAGCCCGCGTCTGTAAAGAGCTGACACCCTCCGAATCCAAGCATTTGAGAACCCCAGTCAAACTTAAGAGTGTCCTCCAGGAAATCCCAATCCACTCTATCATACGCCTTCTCAAAGTTGAGAAGCAGTACAACCAAGTCCTCTCCCTGAAAACTCGAAGCCAGGGCCATCACCTCCTAGAAAGTGAAGATTTTGTCAAGGATGCTACGCTCCTTGACAAAGCATGTATGATGCTCTCTAGAAGTGGATGAATTCTTAGACTCAGAGCCTTTGCCAAAAAATTTTAGGTTGAGTTGAGAATGGTAATGGGTCGCCACTGCCAAATCTCATCCAGTGATCCTCCCTCCTTGGGGATAAGAAAGATCAATCCCTTGCTCAGACTATGAAACATCTCATTACTGTGCAGAATGTACTGATAAGCGCTACAGAAATCCAAACCAAGCACCTCCCAGTACTCCAAGAAGAAACTCCGAGTCAAGCCATCCTCCCCTGGTAAACTGGCGCATGGCAGTTTCTTGAGAGCCTTGTGAATCTCCTCTGGTTGGAGGGGCAGCTCAAGCCTCTGCTGCATCTTTTTAGTGGCCAAACAGGGCATCTGTGCCCACACCTGTTCTCTGCATGCATCTCTGTGCTTTGACTAAGGCTTAGCTGAAGGAAACTCCCTATAAAATTTAGTAGAAGCGGCACACATATCCTCTGGCTATGTAGCCAGTGACTCATCTGGCCTCCTCAACTAGCTAGCATTGGTGCATGCATGTCTAGGGCCCATAGTCTTGAAAACTCACCAGTACTCTGTCACTGACCTGGGTCCACTGAGCTATCTGACGATGGTATGCAAACTCATGTTGCCTCTCCTCAATGGTGATCATCTCCTGATGAGCGTGCTGCATCTGCTCCTCCATCCAGGGGCTATTAGGGTGACACTCTTGCATCCTTTGCAAGGATGCAATGCCCCGATGGAGCCGCCTTTCCTCCTCTCTGGTCGCAGCCAGTCAAACCATAGACTCCTAGTATAGAAACAACCAATCTCTATGAGTCCCATGGCCACACTGTCAGCAGGGGAACCCTGCCTGTCCAAGCTCTCTGTTCAAAGCATCACAACCTAATCTCTCAGCTCCATATCAAGTAAGAGCCTCGTAGGGATGCACATTGTGGTGATATCACCCCTCTGTGTGTCTGTAATTGTAAGGATCACTGGTGCATGCTCAGAGAAGGTGGTGCTTGCCAAAATGCATACAACTCCTCCCTTGTCACAAAAGTGGTCACTAGAATAGAACCTGTCTATCCTTGATAGTTTCACCCCTCCTACTCTCCTGTCAGACCAAGAGAAAGAGAGGCTATTTGATGGTCGTACAAATCTTGCATGCTACCATACATCGGAGATCCTCATGTTCATGCATAGATGCTCCCAAGGTACCAACTCAACTCCGTGCACTGTAGCATGGCTACCTCCCGTCATGTTTGGGGGGTCCTCCAACATGTTGGAGTCCCCCCCCCCCCCCCCCCCCCCCCCCCCTCCCCCCACACACACACACACCACTACTCTGCGTGAGGCAAGGACCCCTCTATCTGTGTCCAAAACTCTACCCGACCATTTGCATGATTGGGCACATAGATGTTCAAGAAGCCCATGAGGCAGCCGTGAACTTGTATAGTAATCCATTGTGCCCTGCTTGGCACTATAATGCCCCTGTCCACAATGGCCGACATCCATGAATCCACAATAGTCTTACATACCCCACCTTGAATGCCTCCTAGCCCAAAAACAGCTTACCAAAAGGTCTCAGAGTGGCCCCACAAAATTTGACCACATCTTCGGCTATCACATAGATGATGCTCCTGTAGCATGAGGATGTCAATCTTGCCTCCCACAAGACACCTCTGTAACTCCTGTCGCACAGGCAGCCCCTCTGCCATGCAAACTGAGGTCCACCTAGACCCTGTACGTTCCATGAGACAATCCTCATGGCTTAGTGAGAGAAAACTGATGCTGCTGTTGCAGCCAACCTTGCAATCTTCAGGGCTGGCTTGGATGGGGAATAGTCCACACCATACAAGCAACCCCATGAGAGGCATGTATGCATATGCTATACTACCCAAGCCCACGAAGAGTGTGTATTCCATTGAGAAACATCCTTAGAACAAGAATCCTCATGGACAAAAACATAGCTCGGAATGCTTTGAGTGTCTGCAAAGAGGTAAGCCACAAGCTGCATCTGGGGGTGTCACATAGAGCTTGGCCAGTGGCCAAAGTGTTTCTATCATGTCTATCAATCCTAGATCCACTACGTGGTGTGAAATCTCAATAGCCTGGGCTTGCACCCAATCCAAAACTGACTGCAACGTCCACTTAGTGTGATCTCGGCCACACATTGGAAAGGAAAAACCAACAAATGTATTCGGATCACCTTTGTGCCCCTAGCTGCCAGTAAGACCGCATGTGCTCAGAAGCAAGTTGCCTCAAAGTTAGAAGAAGGGTCGCCGATGAACCGGGTAAAGCTGTAGTCGAAGGAGTCCCAACGTCGACGAATGGCAAAACTGGGATGCCCTAGTGGGATTGCTGCAAAGGGGGAGGTTTGAACTAAGAGTGATGTCCTCAAGTAGGGATGTCCCTCCCAAGCCACATGGCTCATAGCAAAAGCATTACCAAGAGAATGACTGGCTGCCAAAGACTATCCAATCCCCTGTGCTTGAGAGACGAGAGCCGGCTCAAAAAAAGCGACTGGGGCCTCAACGGGGGGTGTTGGGAGGGAGGGGGGCAGATGGAGTAGAGGAGGTGTGGGTATAGGTTGTGGCAAGGCTATGGTGGTGAGAGGCTCTACTATTTCCTCCTCCTGAAGAGGGTCAGAACGATTCGCTATAGAAACCTAATGCTGCTGGGCTGGCACAGGGCGGCCACTAGGGGGGACATCGTGGCAAGCGCCCCCGTATCATCAGTGGTCATGGACCTATTGCTAGCCATCTGCAGTCTAGGCACCTGTGAAGGGGATCGGGGAGCACCACAGACGGAGAATCTTTTGGCGTTTGCTTATGCGCAGTCACTCCGTTGATGTACGTTGAGTGCGGATTGCCATTGTATGTGAAAATGTGGAGCCATTTTGGCATTTCTACTCATTGGCATTGAGTAGTGTTATGGTTTACGGTAGAGAGAGAGAGAGAGAGAAGGAGACAGACACGATGTGGGTGGGGAGACTCAAAGGAGTGAGCAGCCCCCTATACACTTATGCTATGTATAAGGTATACAAGTCAGTGGGCGCCCAGACTCTGGGCTGCCGGGCAAGGCACAGACGCCTATACCCCAACAACCTCCCACTTAAAGGCGACTGTGCCTTTAAGCAAGAGAACCTAGTCTAAAGACTACAAAAGACGAGAGAAAACCGCTCTCAACCGATGCCCACTGGCTGGCTGTGATCGTGTGCATCCGGCTGTCCTGCTCCCGTGTAAGTCCATACACCACCAGACGTACCGCACACGTACTGCAAGTATGTACGCAATACCTGCATATCTCCCTCGTGCACTATGCCATCATCAGTCAACAAACGACTGACAACCCCAACTGCAAATTCTCCCACTGCAGCTGCGATATCCGGTCTCAAGATCAACATCTCATACATGAGACCACCGAATGCCGATGCAATGCTAGCGGGCCCTGCTAGCTCTACGGAGCATGCATCAACATATATATCCCTAGCAATAGGCATCTCTGACTGACAAGGCGTGTCAGCCACATGCATCTCCTTACTGTCCACAAAAGACGCATCAACCTGTCGTGCAACCTCAGAGCACACCAGCTGCACTAGGTGTCTGCTGGAAGACATATCCTGCACAACTATATCCCCATGCTCACTGTCGAGCATAGAAAGGAATGACTGCATAATCGCTGACATCTCAGCCTCCTCTACAATCATCCACTGCAAACATGACCACTCAATCTGCTGTGACTCACTAGAGCTCTCATGCTCTAACTCCGTATGCATAGACTCTTGCACAACGTCCTCCTGTCGTGACTCACTAGAGAAAGACCGCTCTACCTGTCTATCCTGCATAGAAGTATCTCGCACAACTGACTCTCTGCTTTGCTCAGTCACTAGCAAAGCATGCATGTCTGACTCTGTCACCTCTCTGTGTGACTGCTCAAGTCGTGCCCCAACTGTGTGCACAACGAGCTCACTACTCTGCACTCCATGCAAAGTACCCTGCAACCCATGAGCAAAAGAGACTCGCCTGCTCTCTCGCTCTCTACCTGGCTACGTGATCACAGAGACAACACCGTCTCTCCCGTGATCCACATGCAATGGGTAACCTGTACCACTCCTGGCACCTCTCGTAATCACTAGCGAACCCAAATGCATCACAAAATCTCGCTCTCGTAGTGAAATCTGACATCCACAATCTCTAAGCTGACCAATCGAGATCAAACTCACTGTCAAATCTGGTACATAGCGCACATGTCGTAACAAGTAAGATGCACCACTCGGTAATGACAGTATCACATCTCCTGCACCTGCTATCGCATGCACCGATCCACCGGTCAAACGTACACTGCCAAGCATCCCACTAGAATAGCTACAAAACCATGCACGATGCGGCGTGACATGAAACATAGCATCTGCGTCTAGCAACCACTGCGAAGGGAGTGCACTATCCACATGTATAGCATCTCGTGCATAGCTCGAGGTAAAAGTGACATCCCCGTCACTAGTATACTCCGACACTACATGTGCCTCAACTGTCAAAGCAACTGAGTCCATGGCATCACTACATACATCTCTGAGACTGCCATGTCTCCTACGATGTCGCATACGACGAAAACAACGCCGTCTAACGTGTCCAGAATGACCACAATACCAACATGTCACCTGTCGGCGTGCTCGTGAATGTACATGTCTCACACGAGTCCGTGATGACTCAGATCTATCATACATATCATGTAATCTACGCCAAAGTGCTCTTGAAGTAGTCTCATACATAACAAGAGCGTATACAGATTCCGCAAGGTGCAAAGAGAGCGTAGATAGTGCCATCTCCTCTAGCTCCTGCCACTGATCGTCAGACATGTTTGAAGGTCTACCTCCATCACCACTCAATGGTCGATGCAACCCTCGCTGTGTCAATGCGTCAAGCGTACACTCTCTCCATGCCGCAAAGTCTGACCCATCAAACATGCGCATCTGTGAGAGGTCACAATCTGATCAATCACCTGTCTCTTCCATGAGCACAATGTAGCAAACTAGAAAGCAAAACCACCTCACCAACAACACCTGAAAACTGTCTACCAATATGGCCAGAAACACAATGTAAAACCTGTGAGACACACTCCAAAATAGAGCTCCCACAATGCCAATACAAGTCAGCCCTAAACTGGCTCGAATCACATCAACAAAAGTCTGCAAATATGACTCAAAACCTGATGCAAAGTTGCACTAATAACCGTGCAAAACCTTGCACAAAATCACAAGTCAATATGACTCAATCGCGCATAAATATCTGACAAAATTTTGGCAGAGTCTCCTTTGTAACTGGAGAAAAATCTCAACAGTAAACCTCAAAGAGACAATAATATATGCCACAATGGCCAATCCGGGAATAAACTCGACTGGAATCACCTCACAAAGTCATACATATGAGCATACCTGCTCTTGCCGGAGTACCACTCAACGGCACCTCAAATGACATACATGTGAGTGATGATTGCTGCCAAAATACCTTTCAATCGATGACCAAATGTCTGCCAGATAACTATAGCAACATTTCGCAAAACCTTGCAAGATCTATCGCTATGCGCAATGCGAAATACGACACACAAGGGCATACACAAGTGACTCCAAACTCCAACCAAATGATGACTGAAAATCACCTGTCAAAGTGGGAGTAAACTCAACCACTAAACTATCAAAGAGCAACCTACGGATACGTAGAAGCTATGGCGAGAACCTGGATAAAATCCAACAGAATTTCTTCTATAAATTGAGCCAAATCTCAAATAATCTCAGCCATAAACAAATACACAAATCCATATATGGCATACATAAACCGCCAAGACCATGGCAACATAGCTCACTCTCGCATGAGTGGCTCTCTGGACAAATGCATATCCAAAAACCTGTGTATACCTATGAATTTGCTGGTTGCTGCAGAAAATACTCCATGTGTGTGAGATATACCAAAAACAGTGTTTTTGGGACCCGAAAGTGCACAAATAAACCTTCTGCTGTACCTGCTATAATTAAAAGCAGAATTTCAGCAAATAGTTATCACCATTGCGTCCGGAGCGTGCCAAAATCCTGACCTAGACTCCTGGATCATGTAGATCTGACTCTGTATGACGGAGCTACGCAAAAAACTGCGTTTTAGAGCCCGAAAATGGCAAAAACGAGCTACACACAGTCTTGAACCTGCTCGTCCTCGACTCTGCGTGATGCAATGTCCTCTCAATGCAAGCTCCAACACAAGAGCTCTGCCACAACAGCATCCAAGCACTCGAATGTCAAGCTCTCCTCCGCCGAGCACTTCTCTAACGAGCTCCACTGAGCTCAAAAGCTCCTCTCACCAAGGAAGCCGCAACCGCCTCCTCGACCAAGCTTGACCACACCAAGCTCCTAAGCTCCAAAGACAATGCTCCTCAAGCTAAAATCGCTCTCCGTGAAACTCCGCGATCGAACTCCATCATTGAGAGCGAGCGAGCTATCGCCTCGAAGCTCTCAAAGCCGTCGTGCTCTCCGCGGTCACCATAGCTCTGATACCAATTGAAGGGGATCGGGGAGCACCAAAGACGGAGAGTGAGAGAGAGAGAGAAGGAGACAGACACGATGTGGGTGGGGAGACTCAAAGGAGTGAGCAGCCCCCTATACACTTATGCTATGTATAAGGTATACAAGTCAGTGGGTGCCCAGACTCTGGGCGGCCGGGCAAGGCACAAACGCCTATACCCCAACAACCTGCTCTATAGAAGTGCCAGTCTGAGTGCCCTGTGTACCTATTTGTTGTGCTTGCTCTGCCCTCGAGGACTGGGTCTGCGCCTTAGGTTGGGGTCTCCAACGAGGACATGACCTTGCTAGATGGCCCATTTGTCGAGAGATGAAGAATTGATTCGGGAGGCCTGAATACTCTACCTGCTGGTGGAACTAGCCACCACTCACCCTTGGAAGGAGGACTACTTTCGAGAGAGCGTGGGTATTTCGAACCAGAACGCAAACTGTGGGAATGCTTGCTGCCTTGGCAACAAATTAAGTTGTCGTGCACATAACCAATCTGTTGGGATTAAAGTCCAAGTGGCCTCTTATACGGATATGGCCGCCCGCCCGCCTAACTCACTTACCTCTAACTCTTTGTATATACTCACTTATACTTTGTGTGGATAATAAAGGTTTTGGGAGATAACCCTTCAAACAGAGTTCTCTACGTACTGTGTACTGTGTAAGCTCTCTGTGTATCTGTGTGTGTGTGTGAGTCGATCCACGCTCTGCTCCGCGACTTCAATTGGTATCAGAGACAAGTTCAGTGCGTATTTGCTTAATCACGTGCACGCGCACTTTTCATGCAGATTCTGGATCCGAAGCTTGAAATTTCACACTCGACGTTCCGGGAGCGTTTCCAGTGGGCGACCTGGGGCTTTACCCCCCTTTCGAAGCCGCTTATGACCTCAGAATTTCGTTCTGAGCACTACAACAGAAGATAGATTTCAATCGCAAAGAAATCCGTCTTGTGTAGATTGGAAAGCAGGAGGTGGTCGGCATCGATATCGGCATCGACATACATCATTATTCATCTTCAAAGCATCATCTATAGACCAGGTACACATATATATCATCAAATATATATATTGCAGTCTGCATTGCTACTTCTTGTGCTTGCCAGGTTCCAGGGGAGGTGTGGCCATACGACGGCTTGACACCACTGGCATGTATTGCAGATTGATGTACTGTGATTGTGGGTCTTCTAGTTGTGAGTCACGCTAGTAGACAGACCACTGCAACGGTCATAGGACAGTGATTGGTCTATTGTAGGATGTATGCTAGTTCTGGACAGTTTGTTGAGCCATCTGTGAGGGTCGTGTGTGAGGTTTTTTGAAGCCGAGCACTGGGGGCTGGGTTACCCAGTGTGAGGTGGATTAGGTTGCTGGAGTTCCCCTCTACATGCATCCTCTTCGACGACTTTTATCCCATAGGATGTATGACTTTGTGTAGACACTGGATTGCATCTTATGCGTCAGGCCGTTGAGGCATTGTTCAGGGTTTAGTCTTGAGACAGATACAGGTTCTGTGATCGCCCAGAGAGGAGACAGTGTATGCTTACATGATAGCATATTACAGAGATTTTCAGATGCATTGATATCGGCATCGACATACATCATTCGTCTTCAAAGCATCATCTATAGACCAGGTACACATATATATCATCAGATATATATATTGCAATGCGCATTGCTACTTCTTGTGCTTGCCAGGTTCTAGGGGAGGTGTGGCCATACGACGGCTTGACACAACTGGCATGTATTGAAGATTGATGTACTGTGATTGTGGGTCTGCTAGTTGTGAGTCACGCTAGCAGACAGACCGTCGCAGCGGTCATAGGACAGTGATTGGTATGCTAGTTCTGGACAGTTTGCTGAGCCATCTGTGAGGGTCGTGTGTGAGGTTTTTTGAAGCCGAGAACTGGGGGCTCGGTTACCCAGTGTGAGGTGGATTAGGTTGCTGGAGTTCCCCTCTACACGCATCCTCTTCGGCGACTTTTATCCCATAGGATGTATGACTTTGTGTAGACACTGGATTGCATCTTATGCGTCAGGCGTTGAGGCATTGTTCAGGGTTCAGTCTTGAGACAGATACAGGTTCTGTGATCACCCAGACAGGAGACAATGTATGCTTACAGGACATCATATTACTGAGATTTTCAGATTTGTCACTGGTCAGCTATTTATGATTGTTTTTGAGCTATCTTTTGGTTCTCAGAGCTCAGTTTAGAGGGGAGACTCTGTCAAAAACTTTCCAAAATACTGACAATTCCTGAGGAAAGGTGTTCAGCTTGTTGTTTACAGCTTGTTTACTGTGTACAGAGGCCAGTTTACAAGGGAAACTCTGCCGGATTTTTCCCAGAAGTAAACAGTTTGGCAGATATAGCATCTTCTCAAAGTGAGACTCTTTACAACATAAAGAAGCTGGATGGCACAAACTTTCCATTCTGGAAGAAGCAGATTTGGCAGGTTTTGGTGCAGAAAAAACAAGTGAAGCCACTGAAGCTCAAAGGGGAGAGACCAGAAGGTATGGCTGAAGATGAGTGGGAAGAGCTTGACGAGTTAGCTTGTTCCACAATCATGCTGACACTGGCATAAAATGTTTACTTCAACGTAGCACAAGAGACTACAGCGTATGGCGTATGGCAAAATCTATGTGGTATGTACGCGAAACAAAGTGCTGCTTCTCAGATTTACTGGCTCAAGAAATTGGTGGATTTGAAGGTGAAGGAAGGGACATCTATGTCAAATCATCTCAATGAATTTCACACAATTTTCAGCCAGTTAACAGGATAGGAGATAGTCTTTCCAAATTCAGTGAAGGCTATGTTTTTGTTAATCACTTTGCCAGACAGTTGGGATACTTTTCATACAACGTTAAGTAATTCTGTCGTGCCAGAAGGTCTTACAAGTGCCAATGTAGAAGGCAGCTTGCTCACAGAGGAAGTAAACAGGAAGAACATTGACAAAGGCAAAGGCAATAGTGCTTTGGTCGTTCGAGGGAGACAACAGTCTAAAGAGAAGAAGGGTAAGAAGACATAGTTTCGTGACTCAAAGTCAAAGGATGACATAGAATGCTACCATTGTGGCAAGAAGGGTCACATGAAGAGAGACTGTACGAAGTGGAAACAAGAAAAAGGCAAAACAAAGAGTTCTGATCAAGATAAAAACAAGAGTTCAGTGAAGATTGAAGAGGTGAATGTCACAGGATCTGGTTGAGACAGTGATTCTGGTATAGCAGCCGGTGACATCTTCCTCACAAGCAATATTGATTCTGTTTTCTTGACTGCAGAGGATGGACATGCTATGAGTGATTGGATTATCGACTCAAGGGCATCTTTACATATTTCTCCTCACAAAGAGTGGTTTACATCATATGTGACTACTAAAGATTATGTCAGACTTGGCAATGAGTAGGTTTGTGACATACTTGGAGTGGGAGATGTGCAATTGAAGTTTCAGAATGGCTCTTCTTTATGGCTCAAGAATGTCAGACATGTTCCAGCAATTCGAAAGAGCTTGATCAGTACAGGGAAGTTGGATGATGCGGGTTATGTGACAGTCTTTGGGAACAATGCTTGGAAGATCTCCAAAGGTTCGATGACTGTAGCACATGGCACCAAGTCAGAAACTCTGTACACTTTACGTGTTTCAGAGGTTAAAAACCATGTAATTAATGTGATTGAGCAGCCAAGTGTGTCACTGTGGCATCGTAGGATGGGACATATGTCAAAAAGAGGAATGGAAATACTTTCTCATTATGGTTATTTGCCTGGCTTTTCATTTCAAGATTTCAAGTTTTGTGAGCATTGTGTTTATGGTAAGCAAACACAGGAACCGCACAGATCAAAGAGGAATCGTAGGGACGAACGGTTAGCTCTTGTACACAGTGATCTATGTGGACCAATGCCTAGTTTGTCACTAGGGGGAGCATCGTACTTTTGTACATTCATAGATGACTATTCTCGCAAAGTATGGGTTTACTTCTTGAAGCACAAGGATGACGTGCTCAAGGTCTTTAAGACATTCTTTCAGCTTGTGGAGAATCAGAGTGGTCAGAAGCTGAAGTGCTTAAGAACTGACAATGGTGGAGAGTACGTTTCCAAAGCTTTTAAAGACTTTTGTGAAGCAAAAGGGATAAAGCGGGAACTTACTGCACCATAGAATCCTTCACAAAATGGAGTTGCAGAATGTATAAATAGGACCATACAAGAGAAGGTCAGAAGCATGTTGTCAAATGCTGAGTTGCCTAACGGATTTTGGGCGGAAGCAGTGGCTACAACAGTCCATTTGATCAATAGGTCTCCTAGTAGGGTTCTGGATAAGAGTGCAGTGGCCGAGATGCTATGGACAGGCAAGGCACTTTCGTATAAGCATCTCAGAGTCTTTGGTTGTGAAGCTTATAGCCATATTCCTAAGGAGTTCATGAATTAGTTAGAACTAAAGAGCAAGAAGTGTATATTTCTTGGCTAGGGAGAATTGGGCGAGATGGGTTACCGGCTTTGGGATCCTGAGTCCAGAAAACTTATTCGTAGCAATGATGTGCATTTCAATGAAGCCAAGTTTCACGCTAAGCCAGAAAAGACAGAGGAGATCAGAAGAGTTGTCTTCAGGGAAGATGGACCTAGTGCTAGCACATCAAGACAGCATGGTCAGGCTCAAGAATAGCCTATAGTGGCTAGAGAGGTAGAATCAGTTATGGTGAGACGCTCTGAGCGTGTCTCCAAACCACCTGATCGTTATGTGCCATCTCTAAATTATGTCATGCTCATAGATTGCGGAGAACCATCTTGTTACAAGGAAGCATTACAAGTGGTTGACTTGAAGAAATGGCAGTTGGCCATGCAATCAGAGATGACGTCTCTGCATAAAAACCAGACATGGAAGCTAGTTAAATTACCACAGGGCAAAAAGGCTCTACCTTGTAAATGGGTTTACAGGTATAAGATCACCGCTTATGATAGTCAGCCAAAGTACAAAGCAAGGCTTGTTGCCAAGGGCTTTAAGCAAGAACAAGGCATTGAATTTGATGAAGTCTTCTCTCCAGTGGTCAAGATGACTACATTGAGATGCTTTCTTGCATTGGTTGCTATATTGGATTTGGTGTTGCACCAAATGGATGTCAAGATAGCGTTCTTGCATGGTTTTAGATGTGGAAATTTACATGCAGCAGCTAGAAGGGTTTGTTGAGAAAGGCAAGGAAGATTTGGTTTGCCAGTTGTTAAAAAGTCTTTATGGCTTAAAACAATCACCGAGGGCATGGTACCATAAGTTCCACCAGTTTATGCTTTCTCAAGGCTACAAACGTAGTGAGTTCGATCACCGTCTATATACAAAGAAGGCTAAGGATGGCAGTTGGTTGATCCTTATTTTGTATGTGGATAACATGTTGATTGCTGGCAAACACCTGGAAGAAATTTCAGCTTTGAAGTCAAAGATGGCAAAAACGTTTGACATGAAAGACATGGGTGAGGCAAGTCATATACTTGGTATGCACATTGAGAGAGAGAGATCAAAGAAGCTGATTTGGTTATCTCAAATAGAGTATATTGACAAGGTTTTGCAACGTTTCAATATGGAGAAGGGAAAGGCATTGAGTGTTCCATTGCCACCATATGTGAAACTTAGCAAACAAGATTGTCTTGTGTCTGAGGAAGAAAAGGCTGAAATGGATAAGATTCCATATGCATCTGCAATGGGTAGTTTGATGTATGCAATGATTGCTACACGTCCGGATATTGCATTTGCAATGGGAGTGGTTAGAAGATATATGTCAAATCCCGGTAAGAAACATTGGGAGGCAGTGAAAGGTATCATGAGATACTTAAAACATGCAAAGAATATGCGCATATGCTATGGTAGTCAGGATTTGAGTGTCAGAGGATACACTGACTCAGATTATGCAGGAGACTTGGATAAGAGGAGATCTACATCAAGCTATGTCTTTACATTGGCTGGAGGTGCCATATCATGGCGATCTCGATTACAAGATTGTGTTACGCAGTCTACTACAGAAGCTGAGTATGTTGCAGCAAATGAGGGATGCAAAGAAGCTATTTGGCTTGGGAGACTGGTAGCAGACTTGGGAATCAAAGTAGATATGCCAGAGTTATATTGTGATAGTCAAAGTGCTATACAATTGGCAAAGAATCCAGTGTTCCATTCGAAGACTAAGCATATTGATGTGAAATATCACTTCATTAGGGAAGTACTTGAAGACAAGCAGATGCAATTGCTGAAGATCCACACCAAGGACAATCCTGCTGATCTACTCACAAAGGGACTTCCAGGAGAGGGCTTTGTGCATTGTCGTGAGTTATTGGGCATTGGATAGATGGCAGCCATGTAAATCTTTGTACATTTATGTTCATAGATTTACAGTTACTTAAAGTGCCACATTGGACTTTAAGTGGGAGGTTGTTGGGATTAAAGCCCATGTGGACTCTTATACGGATATGGCCGGCCGCCTGCCTAACTCACTTACCTCTAACTCTTTGTATATACTCACTTATACTTTGTGTGGATAATAAAGGTTTTGGGAGATAACCCTTCAAACAGAGTTCTCTGCGTACTGTGTACTGTGTAAACTCTCTGTGTATCTATGTGTGTGTGTGTGTGTGTGTGTGTGTGTGTGTGTGTGTGTGTGTGTGTGTGTGTGTGTGTGTGTGTGTGTGTGTGTGTGTGTGTGTGTGTGTGTGTGTGAGAGTCGATCCACGCTTCGCTCCGCGACTTCACAATCTTGGAAAGGAGTGGGAGGTACTCTCTCCTTAGTCCAGGGAAGACCGAGATGGACAAATCTGCTTCCTCGGCAAGAACATCTGTTGTTGTGTAGCAACTAAAGCTGTCGTGCACAAAACCAATCTTGGAAAGGAGTGGGAGTTACTCTCTCCTTCGTCCAGGGAAGCAATCCGAGATGGGCAAATCTGCTTCCTCGGCAAGAACATCTGTAGCTGGTACAACCCATGGCACCACTGTTTGAAGTGAGTCATGACCGCATGAATGGCCAGTGGGCTCATCAAGGTGACCTTGGTAGCCATTTTGGGGGTCTCAAACTCGATTTGATATTAGGCTCGCTCGAGAAGCTGAGTGTCAACAATCTTTTTGACCTCTACAAGGAGATGGGCTTGAAGGAGGTCGCGCACTTCCCCTCTACTAGGGCAACTGCCAATGATCTTGCAGAGGACAAAGGTGGCATGTAGGCGCTCCACCTCTGCTACAAGTCTCACTTGCTATGTTGGCGATAGAGCAAGTCAGATGGTAGGCTCCATGGGGTTGATCGAGGGGGCTTCATCTAAGTCCCTCTAGAATGGAGTACGAGCGTCCATCTTTGTCTGCTACTGCAAGTAAAGGTGCTCAAGTTTCACTTGAGCAGGGGAAGTGTGTGTGTGTGTGTGGGGGGGGGGGGGGGAGGGGGGCGGGGGGGGGGGGGGGGGGCAGCGAGCAATGTGAAGGGAGGGCTGAGGACATCAAATAGCAAAGGATAGGGTGGGAAGGATGCAGCACGCTGCTACAGGGCAGCGAGAAGGAAGGGGGGGGGGGGGGGGGGGGGGGGGGGGGGGGCAGCGGGTGCAAGGCACGGAGCACAATGGCGAGCGGTGGGAGCCGTAGCAGCGAGTGCGATTACCAGTATTTGGCCAAATTAATCATCATAATTGGTAAAACATACCAATTATTCATTCGCACATTGGATTGCACATGCCATTGATTGGTATACACACCCAAATTTAGGCAAAAATTATATGGACATTGCAATGCTCAAATTGTGCACTTGATCAAGCATAAACAAATGCATGCATGCTCATTTTTTCAAAATCAATCTTAATTTTCCCTAATCAAGCAATGCACACACTCCAAAATTAACCACAAAAATCCAAAATTAGCTCAATTGGCAATGCAATTAGACCTATCCCTAATGCTTGCACACACATTTCATGCACAATTCACAATCAAAAAGCATTTGGGTTCCCCAATTGACTATCAATCATTAAGTGGTCTTCAATTGGGCACACACTTAATTTTTGCCCATTTTTTGGCAAGTAGGCATATCCACCAATGATTCGATTAGCTTAACATTCACATCAATTACATGATTTCACATGCATCCATGCACACACCTAAGATTAGGTGCACACACACTTGAATTTTATGGCAATTTTTTTCCTCTTTGACACATTACACACACATTGTTCTTTATTCACACACATGAATTCTTGATGAGAATTAAGCATTATCTTGTTACACACAAGGTTCATTAGTCAAGATTAAACATTAATTTCATTCCAAATGAATCAAATCAGGTGCAATGTGTAAGTCGATTGATTTACACACCTAAGTTTAACAAGTGATTAACACACATTGAACCACATTAATCCATCAAGAATTGACATGAGCAAGTGAGTGCACTTACATCATAATCACACTCCAAGCTATTCCTTTACTCCAGCAAAGACATATCATTGCACACACGTGTGTGCACTACCAAATTGGCTCCAAAAATTGACCAATGTAGGTCAAAAATCAAACACTCAAATAATCACATTAGACACAAATTAGCACAATTAACTCGATTAGAGTGATGATTCACCTCTTGTAAGGGGATTAAACATACATTACACATCAAATGTTAGTGATTAGGTTAGTGGAATTAGTCAAATGTTAGTAGAAGTTAGTGATTGTTAGCATTGAATTAGTCAAAATTAGCATGAAAATGAAGCAAAAATAGTAATGGTTAGTGAGAAATAGTGACATTGGGGGTGAAATTAGGGGTTTGGGATATTCATAACTAAAAAATTAGCTTCCAATTACTTGCATACACAATCAAATTAAATTAAAATTGAGTTACACACACTCAAACCCGATGAAATTAGAAGTGAAATTACTCTTATCAAAGCATCCTCTCTCCTCTAGCTTAGGCAACCACTCCTCAACGATGACGCCAAATGTAAGGAGGTAGTCGTAGCTTAGGGTGACTCTGACAAAATAATCAATCCAGAGAGAGAATCACCCGGCTAAGGCATGTAAAGATCACACAATGAAGCGTGAGAGCATCATCAGACACAATGAATTAGAGGATTTAAGGGGTCCTTCTTCCCATCATAGAGAGAAGCCATGGATGGGTCTTTCTCTGATCAAACATGCAATCCTAATTATTAATCACTTTGCACACAATCATGTGATTGGAATTAACCTTCACACCAATCACCTAATCACAACTCTTAATCACACATCTACACAACCATGCATTTAACACGCCTACTTTGCATTAGTGTGTCCATTCTGGTCCATCCCCTCAATGCTATGATACATGCACTCACACTACTCGCACACTCTGTAGAGAGAGAGAAAGAGAAGGAAGGCATAGCCTTTACACACCATGGCCAATGGTGTCATTAGAGGGTGGATGCATGAATAGGTGGCCCGGTTTTAACCGGTTGAAAGTTTCTTTTGGAGGCTTAAAATTTAGGGGGTATGAAAATGGTGTTATGGGCAAGAATTGTTTGAATTAAATAATTGTGTGGAGGATAAAAAATCTTAAAAATTGTGTGGAGGATTCAAAAACACGTGTGGAGACCACGTAAGATGAATGTTCAGTCAAATGTTTTCATGACTGTACTTCTCCATATCTCTGTGCCTTTCTCCTTCTGCGCCTTTCTCAGCTCACTCTACAGCCCCCTGTGCACGCTTCTTATCCTTCGCTATGGATAGAAACCTAAGAAAGAGCCCAAGGAATGCAGCCCGACAGGTCTCCCCCACAAAGACCCGACATTCTCCCACGAAGGTATGTTACCTCTCTCTGTCCCTCTCTGTGTTGTGTACATCGGACCTGTATGTGTAGTAGAGTATTGAGGTGTAGATACATTGAGTAATGAATATGGATTTATTCCTTTCAAAGACAGAAGTTACAGCCTCCTCCCAAAATCAGCCACTTTGTACACCCCAAGGATGTGGAGGTGCCATTAAAGGCATTCTGCACGACAAAGGAGGATTTTCACAGGGAATATGGGTTAAGTCTTGAGGGGAAAGATGTTAGGAAGTTGACGGATGCAGATGTGCCCATATCCGACTGGATGAAAGTTTTCACGTGTCTTCCAGTGAAGGAGAAAAAAGTGCCGATAAAAACAGCAAGGCCGGATCACTACAAGGAACTCTACCAGCTCTACAAGCAGGTGTACCAATCCAAACCACCATGGGAGTCAAGTTTGCACGCGGATATGTTTATTTCATATGCACAGGTCCGGTAAAGTGGGCTGAGTTTGCATCTGAGGTGGTGAAGAATGTGACCAATGAAGGTCACTTAGATAGGAAAAGAGAACAATGGAAGTTAGAGACTTCCCAAGTATCCACAGGAACCCCAAGTGGTTCTGCCATCTTCTTAGTAAATACCCCATCCGGAAGTACACCAGTCGGAAGTGGGCTTTTTGTGACTACTCAGTCTGCGTTTACTGTTAAGGTATCCACTTCCTTGCAAGAACTACTTGTTGAGGTTAAAAAATCTCATGACAATTTATCAGCCGAGTGTCAGAAGGCTAAGGATTTTGTGGTCAAATCTGTTTCTTATGTGCACCGTTGCGAGGGTGCCCTTGACACCATCCGAATGCACTTCCCTGACGATGCCAATGTACCAACAGGCTTGCTTGACAGCCTCCACGAAAAATTTGACCAAGAAAAAGCCACCCTACAGCAGGCACATGTATGCTTTTAACTCCATCTGATTATAGTATAATACCTGCAAAGTACCATACGGTATGATTATAATAACCATACTGTACTGAAACTCTAATAGTGAAAATGGTATTATAAGTGTTACAATACCGGTATTATGGCTCTATCATACCGGGATGGGTAGAATGTGGTACCACAAAACCGACTAATAAAAAAACATAATAGTATGACAATAACATCAATTCGGTAAGGGTAGATGACAATACCGGCAGGATTATATCCTACCGGTATGATTACATCCTACCGGTATGATTATATCCTACCGGTATGATTACATCTTACCGGTATGGTTATATCCTACTGGTATGATTATATCCTAAGGGTATGGTTACATCCGACCGGTATGGTTAGACCTGACCGGTATGATAAAATCCAACCGGTTTGATGTTATGCTTCTGGTATAATGTTATCCTACCGGTATGATGTTACCGGATGTTATCCTACTCGTATGATGTTATACTATCCAGTATAATAACATCATACCGGTGGGATAACATCATACCGGTAGGATGTAATCATAGCGGTATGATAACATCATTATACCGATCTTCAAGCATTCATACCGATTTTATACCTGTTTGACATTGTGTGATAACAAAGGTCTTTTGCCTACAGAAAGAATTATCCAAATGCTTGGAGCGTGAGGAAACCTTTCGTCTCTGTGTCACATTTGTGACAGACATGATTAGTCAACCAATGCTACCTGAAACCATAGTCTTGCCTGCACGAGTTTCAGCTCTTGGACATAGTGTTGTTCTCATTGATGTGTGCAATGCTTGTGGTGTAAAAATTCATGATCACAATCGCTCAAGCCATGTTGTTCTATTGCCTTGTTCACATGCATACCATGCATTTTGCTATGCTCCCTTGGTTGAGAAAGGAAAGTGCCTGCTTAAAGATTGCCCGGAGTTATTTCTGCAGAAGACCAATCCCTCCTAAAGAAGAAGCCAATTGAACCATGCCCAAAAACAGGTGATAAAATTGTTTCAATGGGTAAGAAACACACCATTGTTTTAATTAGGTGGTTGATTTTTGTCTTCTCTGATGTTTTTTCAGAGTCAAGCTGCTTCAGAACTACTGCCGGTAAAGACACAGGGAATGATGCAGTGACGCCTGCATACAAGACACCTGTGGAGGTTTTGCTTGATGAAAGTGTCCCTAGTAACGTTGAGAAACCTGTTTCGGAAACAACATAAGAAGAACAAAACTTTGAGGTAAAGGAGCAGAATACGACTCGTGCTGAAGGGAAAACCCAGAATGAGGAAGACGATGTGTTGCTAGACACTGGTGTGCGGGTGACAAGATCAAAGACCCCGAGAAAACGAGGCCAACATAGCAAGAGTAAGTTTTTTCATTGATTAAGGCTCTAATAAGTGATCTTTTTCTGCACAACTTTCTAAAGCTAATGGTCGTGTAGATGTCAGGCTAGAGGGAAGTCCCGAGGAGACCCTTGCTCAGCATATAAGAAAGGCAAAAATAAAATAAAATCGAGAAGACTACAGATGAGAAGCCTGAAATGGAGCAAAAAAGCAAGGAAGAGGAAGAGACCCAGGGGCAGCCAGAAGAGGAGATGGACATAGAAGACACTAAGGAGATGCAGAATACCGGCAGAAGTTCTGACCCTAAACCCAGAGCCTGCAAAAGATTATAGTTTGCGCCCCCTATGTTTCTTTTTATGTAACCACTTCTGAAATTAATATAACTTTCTTTCCCATTCGATGTCTCTTTCATCTTGTGCCTAATTTTTGAACATTGTGTATTTTTATTGTATGATTTCAATCTGTAGATATGTCCTAATTGCATATTTAAATTTGAGTCTTGTGTAATTTTGCATCTGCAGATATGTTTTCAGTTGAAGAATGGCGCCTTGTAGATAGGTTCAGGGCTGACAAGCAGAATGGCAGGGCTGACATTTGTGCAATATGGAATTGCATGTTGTCTCCTGCAATGCTCCTGTTTCCTCTATGGTATAGACTAATTAAAAGAATCCCACTGATAAGGCCAAGGCCACCACCTCCATTGAGCGTCCAGCGTAGGGTTCTCATTTTGGACCTTAATGGATTACTGCTCAAGAAATTTGATGAAAAATATGGTGAAGAATTGCCCTACTAGCCATAAATGCGGTATGTTGTTGAAGGGGATACATAATTTTGGGTAAGGCCCGATGCAGAAGTGTTTCTGAATTTTTGTTTCAGATGGTTCGAAGTGTGGATATGGAGCTGCTGCGAGTTTGAGAAGCTCAAACGCACGCTAGCGACAGTGTTCCCTGACCACCACAAAAGATTCAATAGAGTGGTAAGTCAGGCGCAGTGCACAAGGGCCCCTTTTAAATTGGGCGCGACAGATAAACCGGTGTTCCACAAGAATCTCAAAAATTTTCATGACCTACCACCTGACACACTTATCTTTGATGATTCTGGATATAAGCTAATATTTAATCCATTGGGGTCATTTCTTGTTTTTCCCAAGCTAGAAAAGTAGTCTAAACAAGTGCGCGCCTGTTTTCTGTCAACCACTGTCATAAACTGGCTGGCACACTGGTTGATCTCTGAGGATAGAATTTATACAAAGAGGATTGTAATTTGTGAAGACGGACAAGCTGATGACACGTATGTGCGTCGTTTTTATTGGAAATGGAAGATTGAATTTTTCCAGAAGAAAGGAACATATTTTTTTAATTAAAAAAAAGCTTCATAAAGTCTGTGAAGTGGGCGACTTTTGTCGATGTATTTTTTTTGTCGATGGATGTAAATGGAGAATTACTCAGCCTTCTTGTCAATCAATGTAACAGAATTCATGTATAATACATTTACAAGAAAGTTGCACGGAAATACATTGTATTATATATTTTGAAGTATCTTGCAAATAAAAGGAGAGAGAGAGAGAGAGAGAGAGAGAGAGAGATAGATAGATAGATAGATAGATAGTTCTATTATCGTCCTAGGAGGTCAAATATGACCTATGGGACCAAATGAACATGTCACGTGGTGTGAGTGGAGTTCATGAGTGACTCTCGATGCTCAAAAATGGCTGAAATGAGCGTCGCAATAGAGAGTCCACATCGTGGTTGGGAGAGGAAGGTATGTAGGGAGAGATCATGGCTGAATATATGGGGAAAAGAGGACCTAATGTGGTCAAAAGCTGAGCACTCAAGTAGTGTGTGCTACTCACTCTCTCGCACTTGACGAGGGCATAAGGTGCAAAGTCGATGACACTCCTCGCCAGTGCCCCAACGTCCTGTCTCGCAGCGTAGAGAATGGGAGCTAAGACGAATGGAGGCAATGGTGCGGATCGCACTCAATGGGATGGGCTCAAGGATGTAGGAATGGGTTCGGTTACCTCATTCCGAGAAGAAGAGAGATTTGTAGTTTGGGGCAACATGTGTGGTGTAATGGCTGAAGCGAGAACCTCCGGATTTCTCCCAAGCCGTGATACATTGGCGTTGTAAGAAGGCCTCATTAACTTGGGAGTTGATCGACGCATCCTTGACCAAGTGACATGCATCCCATCTTCCAAACCATTTCTTGATATCAAGCATCCACCCCGAACTTAGTATTTTGCTCTTGCATGTCTTTTGAACCATTTGACTTGCTTCATATGCGATTCTAGGAAGTCGATGCAAAGGGCTACGTTGTGTTTTACGCATGTACTCCACAACCCTTTGCATGCCCAAGACCTCAATGGGAAGCAATCCGGACTCAAGAAGTAAGAGCATGTAGGGTGTTTGTGTCTTGACTTGGAGAAAGTTGGTGAGAAAACGCTTTTGGACATTCTCAAACTCTTTCCAAGTAGACTTCCCGATGCTTCCACCCCACACCTCCACTCCATAAAGAAGCACCGGTGTCACCAATGTGTCAAAGAGGTACTTTTTGAGAGCCCAACACTTGATCTCTCCTGCATTGCACATGTTCTCAAATGCATAATAGGCCCTCTTTTCGGCTTCCAAGCGACGCATTGCACAATCCTTCCATTTATGATTGGATGGAACCTCAAGGCCAAGGTACTTGAAGTGATCTACCACCTCAAGTTTCTCATTGTTATATACAATGCATGGATTTTCATCATTGAGGGTCTTTACAAGCATAACCTTGGTTTTGGATCCATTCACGATCAGCCCGCTATGTAGGCAAAAGCGTTCCAAGACACTCATAAGCTTTTGTGCATCTTCTAAGGTATGTGCCAAGAGCACTACATCATCGGCATAAAGCAAAAGCATGATCACCGCATTTCCAATCTTAACCTCTTCTATGCCTTCTTGCTGCATAAAGTTAAGAACCATGCATTCCAATTCATCAATGAGTAGCCCAAAGAGGGTTGGGGAAAGTGGGCATCCTTCTTTGACACCAATAGTGCTTGCAAAAAATTCTGAAATTCCATCTCCCATACGTAATCGACATATCACTTTTTGGTAGATGCGAAAGACTGCATGCATAAATTCTCTTGGCACTTGAAGGCTTTGCATACGTCTCCAAAGATTTCCTCGCGGTACCATGTCAAAAGCTTTCTTGAAATCCACAAAGCAACAATACAACTTTTTTCCTTTCAATCGAGACGCTTCCATAAGAACTCGAAGAGTGACAAGGTGATCAATAGTGCTATGATGCTTTCGAAAACCTGCTTGGCCAAGTGCACGTTTGCCATTCTTTTCAGCCCATTCACTTATCTTCATCTCCATGATACATCCAAATAACTTTGCCATTAAAGAGCCAACCATTATAGTGCGATAGTTGTTCACATTGTTTACATCTCCTCCTTTGTGCAAAGGTTTGATCCAATTTGCACTCCAATCATGAGGCATGCCATACTGAAGTGCAAGGTTAAACATATCGCATATCCAATATCGTGTTTTCTTGCTTGTCCATTTAATCATTTCAGCCTTGACACCTTGAAGGTCACCTGCCTTACGAGTAGCAAGTTTCTCAAAAGCGCGGCATACATCTTCAATGGTAAAGAAGGGAGACATAAACGGAAGGAAGCTACAACACTCCATCTTATCAACATTTGGTTGCTCATAGAGATTCTTACAATGCATATACATATCCTCAAGAGTCAAGTCACCAAAGCTCTCAACGCGCTTGCCTTTTAGATTTTGCCAAAACTTGCCACATGCATGTGCTTTCTCTTGTGCTAAAAGAAGTTGTTTTTCGACTTCCCACCTTCTCCTCTTCTTTTGAACAAGTGCTTTGTATGTGTGTGAACATTCCAAGTAAACTTCCTTGTCTTTGATTGCATCCAATCTTAGCAAGTGTTTTCGGGATTGACTACATTCCATGTCAAACCATTTCTTCTTGGTGCTACCCTTCTTAGACCTTTTGCAAGACATGTGTTTCACTGAAAAGCATTCCTTCGCACAAGAGAAAATTACTTCTTTGAAAACTTTCCACTTGCATTCTAATGTTGGGCTCTCTGGATGCTCTATCATGCTTAACATTTGGTCCACCATATCAGCATATATAAGTGCTCGTTTGAAGTCTAGACGTAGGTACAAATGATTCACATCATGATTGGAGGCTACATGCTCGGGCCGTTTACCACACTTGAGGTCAATACATAACATCCTATGATCCGATTCCGGATTCCATTCACCAAGTGTAAAGCTTTGTATGCATTCTAGAGTGGCTTCCGAGAACAACATATAGTCAATCACGCTAGCACCGTTGTGCTTTCTACATGTAAAGTCATTGGTGCCTTGCCATAGAGATACACCATTTGCAATGAGCATTCCGGTACTATTGCACATATGTAGAAGTGACTTTCCATAGTGATCCACTTCTTTTGCATCATTAGAACTTCGATTATAAACGTATGAGTCATCCATTCTTCTTGAAACATGCGGCATGTCTACTTGTTGTGTGTCGTGCTGTAGCATATTTGTGCGAGCATTCATGTCTCCAAAAACAATGACTTCACCTTGATCCTTGTAATGAGCAATGTCTTCCTCTAGTTCAACAAAGGGCTGATCTCTATCCATATTCAAGCAAGCATAAAAGTTGGAGTCATAGTGAGGAATGTAGCAACCGGCCACAAACATAACTTGACCATTTGGTGGGCTGATTTTCAGCCATAAGTAGCGTTTATACTTATCTTCTTTGACAATGGAAACATCTTTCAAACCCTTTTTGGTCATACATGCTACGCCTCCTTGGCCTCTTCGTTGCTTTGCATTTTTGGCCCACATCAAAGAATGCACATCGTATTTGTCAAATCCAAGAATTCGTTGCGCATCATGCTCCCATGTTTCGACAAGAAGTATTACATCGGAGTCATTGGTAAGCTCATCAATGCCAATTTCCGCATTCCATGGATACCCGTTACAATTCCAAAAGCTTATTCGCAAGCGTGAGTTGGTCTCATAGATCATGTGTCCCTATTTGTTGGGTGGACTTGCATCCTTCTTAAGTGGCTTTTCTTCTTGAGGTGATACCTTAACCTTCTTGCTTCTTTCCTCATATGCTTTGCGACGTACATTTTGTTGCATAATAGTGCGATCCTCATATACATTACAACCTGTTCCTTTGAGGTAGATCCAACCATTGTCAAGGATGATCTTTCTCTTTACCTCATCAGCCATGGTACATACAATAGGTCTTTCTCCCGAGCGAGGGACTCCTTGTTTTCCAACTCGATGTGCACCATAAGCCATGATTCTTGACATGCCAAAGTGTGTAGCAAAAAACTCTTCAATAGCAACTGCAAGAGATTGGGGTGTTTCCATGCTTTCCTCCTTGATTCCACGAATGACGATGTTCTTTGAGCGTTTTTGTCGTTCGTGCAATTCTTGAGTGTCCACATTCTCTACATTCTTTGCTTGGACAACGGCTTGCGTGATAGGAGATGTAGAAACCACATTATCCTTACATATATCAGCCCATGATTTGGATGCATTTCTCATCTCACATACATCATGTCGTATTGTATCTATTGTTTCCTCTTTCAATACATGATCACTCTCGACTTTGCTCAAGCGCTCTTTCAATACATTCATGTCAACAAGAGAGCGTTTACATTCTTGAACTTCATTCTCAAGATGCATCAAGCATGTTGTTTGCATTTCAAGAACCTTCTTGAGGTGCTCATTCTCCACAACGAGAACTCTTAAAGTACCATTCTCCATTGCAAGTGTGCGCAACTCTTCACCTTGTTTGTTGACGGTTTCTTGTAACGAGATCAAGTAAGCCATGATCATTGCTTCCGTTGTTGTAGACGATGTGGTTGGATTAGCATCCAAATTCCTTGGAGATTTTGCATCATTCTCCATGGCGAGTGTGGCTTTTCCACCCTTGCGAGTTTTGTCTGACATTGCCTTCAAGTTGGCAACAAAAACGCAAAGTTTTGACAGTTTTTTTAGTTATGAGATGTTGTTACAGCAAAGCCTTCCATTACACAGAAAAATTCTGTCTTTACATCAATGCGTAGAGGGCTTCGTGCTCTTCAATTGAGGCTATAGATCACCCAAATCGGAGTTCGGATGTGAGAGAGAGAGAGAGAGAGAGAGAGAGAGAGAGAGAGAGAGAGAGAGAGAGAGAGAGAGAGAGACTGATACTGAGAAGTGACTGGTATGATACCGGTATGATACTGAGAAGTGAGAGAGAGAGAGAGAGAGAGAGAGAGAGAGAGAGAGAGAGAGAGAGAGAGAGAGAGAGAGAGAGAGAGAGAGAGAGAGAGAGAGAGAGTCTGATACTATGAAGTGACTGGTATGATACTGAGAAGAGAGAGAGAGAGAGAGAGAGAGAGAGAGAGAGAGAGAGAGAGAGAGAGAGAGAGAGGGAGAGGGATTTGTATGATACCGGTATGATATTGGTATGATACCGGTATGATACTGAGAAGTGACTGGTATGATACTGAGAAGTGACAAAGAGAGAGAGAGAGAGAGAGAGAGAGAGAGAGAGAGAGAGAGAGAGAGAGAGGGACTTGTATGATACCGGTATGATACTGAGGAGTGACTGGTATGATACCGGTATGATACTAAGAAGTGACTAGTATGATACTGAGAAGTGACAAAGACATAGAGAGAGAGAGAGAGAGAGAGAGAGAGAGAGAGAGAGAGAGAGAGAGAGAGAGAGAGAGAGAGAGAGAGAGAGAGAGAGATGTATGATACCGATATGATACTGAGAAATGACTGGTATGATACCGGTATGATACTGAGAAGTGACAAAGAGAGAGAGAGAGAGAGAGAGAGAGAGAGAGAGAGAGAGAGAGAGAGAGAGAGAGAGAGAGAGAGAGAGAGAGAGGGAGAGGGAATGTATGATACCGGTATGATACTGAGAAATGACTGGTATGATATCGGTATCATACCGGTATGATACTCAGAAGTGACTGGTATGATATCGGTATGATACTGAGAAGTGACAAAGAGAGAGAGAGAGAGAGAGAGAGAGAGAGAGAGAGAGAGAGAGAGAGAGAGAGAGAGAGAGAGAGAGAGAGAGAGAGAGAGGGAGAGGGACTTGTATGATACCGATATGATACTGAGAAGTGACTGGTTTCAAACACAGTTCAGTTTACAGTTAAAGGCAGATATACACAAAATTATGCATTATGTATTTCTTAAGATGGTTACACCTCAAAAGGCATACTATTGTAGATAGACTCACTGACATCAAGTGATATTGTATATAGTTTTGAGTTGTTGGGATGGGGTATCATGGGGATTTTGGTTGCCCGAACAAGATGTGAATATATGAACACCTCTGGCTTTTTGTCCAAAAACTCGTAGGTCTGCTCATTTATCATACGATAGTAAAACCCTTTGATAGCATAGGATCCTCGCCCAATGATATTGGCCCAGTCATCTTCAACGTCTGACTGAAACTCCTGAATAGCTGCAGTGCATTTCACTATATAGAAATCCACTTTTCTTCATTGTCATTTGGTGCGGGAACAACAAAATTATCACCAACAATAAGAGCTTGACTGAGGGTGTCATAGTGTCCTTCATACGTTGCATCCTCATTTATTTCGTCGTCATCGTCTTCCCCTTCTTCTGTAGGCTCCAAAATAAGGTATGTCCAGAAAGGAATTTGTGACTTGCTCACACATCTCCTCCACTTTTCCTGTTTACATGCACTACACAAACAAGACAGTGAACGTGTTCTCAAAGTAGTTGTATCATGCTTTGAATATGCAAAAACAAAGTGCATTGAGCGGGTATTTTTTACAGCCTTCACATCCCAATTTTTCCCCTTTCGACATCCCCCAATTCAATCACCCAAAAAAATCCTGCTTACATAACGGGCCTCGGATGCATAGGTGGTTGTAGCACCATCTGACAAGGTCCGTCTCAATAATGCCACAACATATGCAGCACAGTCTATCTTTGGGCAGTTTGGCTGCAATTGGTATTGAGTTAAAGACCTTTTTATCACTGCTCCCGCACCGTCGTGTTCTCCCTTACCATGGCCGGATCCAAAAAAGTTCCAAGACATTTAACATCCCGTAAAAACACTGTATGCATTTTATTCAATGGATAGAAGAAGATTAATATACTCTTGGCACGATAAAATTACCAAAAAAAACACGTATTGTAATATTACTGATGTTAGACAAGCATTTTATTACAACTTTAATGCCAATATTATAGGTCTATATATTAAAACCACCTTCAGATACTGTTTGTTAGAACATGGTATACCTGGCAAGGAAATAGAATGGTCTTCTTGCTTTGAATTGTGAAGCTGCTCCATCAGACCATACACAATGACGCCTTATGTTTAGACCAAATTGCTTTAGCCATTCTGCATGTTTCAGAAAACAGTGTTGAACAAAATGTGTGTCATGTTGCTTGTCATCTGAAATGAAGAAGTGAATTGTCTTATGGATGTCACCTACATAATATAAAAATCATAAATTATTGAAGGCTTAATACAAAATAAATAATAATGATCTAGGGTATGTCGTTACCTGCAATTCGGAAATATGTTATGTGCACAAAAATAGTTACTTGATTTGAATACCAGTGCATGGATTGAATCTCATTTTGTTCTTTGAAACTATAATTTTCAGCAAAGTCAACAACTGACACAACAACATCTTCTAGAAAGCTTTGTATACATTCCTTATATTGTTCTGCTTGCCATCTATACACAAAATTATGCATTATGTATTTCTTAAGATTGTCTTTGAACATGACTGAGAGCTCCTGGCATGATATTTCCTTATGCGACAAGACTTTCCTTTTCTTCTTCTGACCGTCGCGCGCAGTTCCTACTTCTAGGTCCTCAAAAATCTTCACCACAATCTTTTTAGCAATAAATGCAGCCTCTGCAGCACAAAAATCTAACTTATCCGGGCCACACCTTTTACATTGACCACTCAAGCAGGCAAGGACATGGAAGGTGGACATATCTGATTTTGGACACAGTATAGAGTCCAATAAGGCTGTTACACTCTTGATAGGGTTTTTTGGTGCCTTGTATCCACCATTGTCTTTGCATATGTTGCATTGACATTGGCAAGCTTTTCCATGCAGACCGAATACAGAACTTCGCATGTGATTTATGGCATCCTTTAGGAAGGACATTTGAACATGTGAAATGCAGCAGTAAGTATATCTGTCTCTCAATTTCCGCACAAAATATGGCTTCATGTACTCAAACGCACGCTGCTTTATTACAATTTCAGGGTATTGTTCTTTGAAGTTGAGAAAGAGCTCCACCTACAATGAAAAACATATATGGTTAAAGAACACTGAAGAAAACCGCAGTTTTTATTATCTTTGAAGAAAACTGCTACATTACTATAAACCAATATTTTTATTTCAAACCAGTATGTCTTTTCACTTAATTGGTTAGGCAAACTAGTACATATGAACACATGTCCTTGGTACGTACCAGTGGTATATAAGTGTCAAACAGTTCAAATGTTCTTACTGCTGATGTAAACCAGTCTTTTCATTTAAAACCGGTATGTTATCTACCTAGCCAGTACATGTGAGCACTTAACCACGATGTATACCAGTGAGAAATAAGTGTTAAAAAAAATGAACACATGTCCTTGGTACGTACCAGTGGTATATAAGTGTCAACCAGTTCAAATGTTCTTACTGCTGATGTAAACCTGTCTTTTCACTTAAAATCTGTATGTTATTTACCTAACCAGTACATGTCACCACGTAACCACGATGTATACCAGTGAGAAATAAGTGTTAAAAAAATGAACACATGTCCTTGGTACGTACCAGTGGTATATAAGTGTCAACCAGTTCAAATGTTCTTACTGCTGATGTAAACCAGTCTTTTCATTTAAACCCGGTATGTTATTTACCTAACCAGTACATGTGAGCACTTAACCACGATGTATACCAATGAGAAATAAGTGTTAAAAACAATTTACTGGATATGTAAACCAATATTTTACTTTCAAACCGATATGTTTTTTACCTATCTGACATGACAAACAGTACATGTGAACACTCGACCAATACATGTGAACACTTAACCACGATGTATACCAGTGAGAAATAAGTGTTAAAAGTTTTTCACTGGTTATGTAAACCAGTTTTTTACCTAACTAGTATGACAAACAGTACATGTGAACACTTGACCAAGATGTTTACTGGCATAAAATGTGTAGACGGTTTTAAATCTATCTACTGGTTATGTAAATCGGTATTGTAATATCAAATTGCTATTAGTTTTTATATAACTGGTTATGTATATGTCTACTACATACCACATATACACTTGGCCGAGCTGTAAACTACTGTGAAAATGTGTTAACCAGTTGAAATTAATTTACTTGTTATATAACCAGTCTTTTCATTTCAAACCGGTATTAGTAAGTGCATAATTGGTTGGGTTAACTAGTACATCTTTCACATACCACATATATACACTTGACCAAGTTCTATACTAGTGGGAAAAAAGTGTTAACCAGCTAAAATTTATCTACTGGCTATGCAAAACAGTTTTTTCATTTAAAATCGGTATTAGTTATTACATAACTGGTTAGGTTAACCAAGCACAAACCTGCATACTGAATTCACTACTAGTGTTGACTCAGACTTGTCAATTGGGGAGCAACTACCATGTGGAAGAGATGAGTCAAGGCTGCGAAGCAAGGAAGGGCATACTATGAACGATATGCAGGCAGGAGCGGACTCGCAGAGTACAATCGCTAGGAAATTTGGGGTTTTTAATTTTAGTCCCGTTTGTTTATACATATCATACGCGTGTGAAAGTATGTGTTTGCAAACGTATGTTTCAGCAAACATACACGTATGATAAAACTATGTTTCCATTTATATTCTCCTTCACATCCAATATTTATCTACTCTTAATCTAGGACCAAATACAAATTCTCCTTATTTCCATTTATAACTTCCTTCATATCCGATTTCATATCTACTCTTATCAACCCAATTATAGTCAATATAGGTCATGAATGCAAATATTAGAAAACAAAAATGGATATAGTGAAGCAAGTTATTACCTGAGATTGTTCAAGAAGATGCACAGGATGTTTGACATATGAATTTCTTCCAATACGCTTTCTGCACACATCCTTCTTATCGGGTGAAACACGAGTGTTAGACATCCAAAAAGAGAAGATCAACTCTTTCTCATCAGGTGTTATGAAACCACGATCCATGGGCTGTCAATCACACAAAGAGCTTGGTAGATTGCCGTCACCTGCTGCCCTCAACCGATTCTTTGCAGCTATGAAGTTCCTCTTCTGCAAATTTAGCAATTTAGATGCAGCTGAAACATTCACTTTTAAGGTAGATGTACACTCAAAATTCATAAGCATTGTGGTGATGAACCTTTTAAGAAAGAGCTCCTGTCTGCTCTTGGGTAATTTGATTGCATCTATTGTGTTGCGTATGGCTTCAACGAAGGTTGTTTGTGCCCTAGGCATTTCAAGGTCTCATAGAGAAGGATGATTGACAAACTTGCACAAAATATATGAGAGTGATGCAACATCGAGGGCCTTTGTACGCCGATTGAAGAGCATAACAAGGTCATTGAAAAGTCTTTGACACTTTGCATCATCAGCACCATTTTGATCATTATCTTCCTCACGTGCTACCTGCTCAAGCTTGTTCTTAGCACGCTGCTCCCTCTTTCTCCTAGCATGATATTCCTTGACCGCATCAACAACATACCTAGCACACAGTTCACAGTGCGGCTGAGAGAAGTCACATACAGTGTGAGATTCTTGCTCCATGCTAGAGAGGGAGAGATTGAGCGAGGTGATAGGCCTACAGAGAGCAAGAGCAGTATATGATAGCAATAGATGTGTGATAGGCCTACAAAGTAAAACAACAATCTATGCTCCTACATAGAGAGTTAGAGAGAGACAGGAAAACGAGAGAGCGGGAAGGCAAAGAGCTGGCTGACATGCATAGTTAAGAGCTACAAAGCCGTCTTCTATATTTGAAAAAGAGGTGTGGAAATAGTAATGGTGTAAAGAGCTGGCTGACGTGCATAGTTAAGAGGTACAGAGCCGTCTTCTATATTTAACAAAAAGCTATGGAAATTCTATATTTAATTAATAATTTGTTCAAAAGAATATATCAAATTGAACTAATATAAATGGTTTTATGTACCGGTTATAAAACCTTTGTCCGGGACAAGGTTTTTGGTCCACCTATTCATGCATCCACCCTAGAAGAGATTAACTTAAAAAGGGATTAGAGATCTAGGATCACGCTAATACAATCTCATTTCACATAATCAAGCACAAAGAAGACTAATAAGAAAGAAACTGTATTTGATTAGTAGAAATCAAGAGCTACATGGGCATGGAAAACCCATGTAGCTCTTGGTCATGGAAAGCCCATGAGCCTCATGACCATCAACTCTACAAAGAGGAGAGCTCACCCAAGAATGACTTATCTTTTAGCATAGGGTTTTTTTTTTTTTTTGGGGGGGGGGGGGGGACTCACAATTGTGAGAAATTATACCGAGCTCTTTTATAAGCATGGACCTCAACTCACTATGCATTACAATTGAATTAAGCCCTTAGCCTTAATCTATACAAATTGGAACTTCTAAATGGCCCAAGACCTTATATAGTGTGAATAGGAAATATTGTGTACATCAATAGCACATCCCCAACTTGGTGCATAATCGGTGTAGCATGTGTTAGCCGTTGCTAACACATTCTCTCTTGCTTGATGAGCTTTTGCCATATCTAACTCTGTCCAAGTCAAAACATTGCGCTTCTTCTTCCTTTTCAATGTCTTTGTGGAGTCTTCTTCGCCCTCCAAGGGTAACTCTCAAGATGTTTCAAGAAGTGGATCTGCATGCAAGGGTGTAGATGATTTTTTTGGAAAGTTAGGCTTGGTTAGTTTTACAAGCAATGGTCTGAGTCGATTTTCTTCTCTTCTTCTAGTTTTAATGTTGCGGAGGGTCGTCGTCGCTACTCTTTGATGTAGATGGATTGATAATCCTCCCTGAGCTTTGGCCATCCTCCTTTTTTGGATATTGTAGGTTGAAATTCCCTCTCCTTATTGGCATGAATTGCACCCTCTTTTTGATCTTTGTGGAGTTACTGTAGTTGTCCTTTGCCACACTCGATGCTACACTCGATATTTGTTTTGGTCATTGTAGGTGGGGAAAGTGAAATGGCTTGTTTTCTCTTCGCCATACCTGTCCAATGTGTAGTTGAGTGAGTTTGTGAAACAGATGGAAGATATGTATTAATGTATGTAAAACTTACTCGAAGAGGGGAAGATCTTCTAGCAAACGTGAATACTCTTTTAGTGAGAACTTTCTCTTATGAGCTGGCTTGCAAGGGCTAGAATGTGGCGCACAATATTCCTTAGGTTCTTCCTTTGGCAATGATTGTTTGGGAGAGATAAAAGTAGGTGTCTTGCGAGGTTGTTTGCACATAAAAATTGGTAGTACATGAACTCTTCCACAACAAAAAACTCTTCCTCCGCTTTTATGTAACAAAAGAGAAGTGCAAAGCAGTCCTTCAAGTTGCACATGTCTATCTATTAAGCATGCTTTGCATTCACATGGGGCAGAACATGCCATTATGTGTTGGTTACATTGCTCAGTGAGTTTGTAGAAGTGTAAGGAAGATTATTTACCCTATGTAATCACATTGATGGATGATTGTTTTTTGGCTTGATTTTGCACAACCCTAGATTACAAAGTGCAGAGTTGAAGAAGCTTGATAACATCACTCTAAAAAAAAAGTATAGACATTAAGAAAATACAAGCAGATTACTCAAAATTACAGATTCTATAGCTCTTGCTCTTTCCCCCTTTGATTGAAATATAGTTATTGATGTTGTGGGGCTACTCCGCTACAATTTCCTAATGCGCGTGAGCAGCAGCTTGTGGTTCTAATGTGCGAGCAACAGTCTGTGAGAGATTGGGTCTTTGGCTTCATGCTGATTTTGTGAGTCCTTTGTTATTGATGTTGTGAGGCTACTCCGCTGCAATTTCCTGATGCGTGAGCAGCAGCTTGTGGTTCCTAATGTGCAAGCAGTAGCTTGTGAGAGATAGGGACTGCATCGATGCAAGTGGCTTGACTATATGAGTAGCAGGTTGTGACAAACAGGGGCTGTTGCTTCTTGTGTGTTTTTATAGGCTACGTGAATGGTTGGTCCTTGGGGCTGGTTTTGACATATGTAGCCGGGGCATATTGCTGTTGTGTGTGTTACATGTTATGTGAATGTTGTGTCCTTAGGGCTGGTTTTGACGTATGTAGCTTTGTGCTTGGGTGTAAGTGCAGCAGGTGAATGCTCTTTGTGTAGAGAAGGTTATTGTACATGTACTTGAAAGTATGTGTGGAAGGTGAATGGATTTTGTGTGGAGAAGGTTATTGTATCGTAGATTGTTAAATTAAAGAGCAGAGGTTATCAAGGTGCTGATGAATACTTCCTGTGTAGGTATCAAGTTCAGAATCTGGTTGGGATGAAGGAGGACAACGAACGAATCTAGATCATAGAGAGGTTGCAATGAGTGTGGGTTGAGAGTATGAGTATATGAAAGAGAGTGAGGAATGAGAGATTGAAGCTCTAATAAAGAGATAAGATGTATCTAATAATTTATTTTTAGCCACGCTATAATTTTGTCATATCTTTGAAATGAAAGTGATTATTTATTAGCTTTCTTTGTTTCTAAGTGTTGTCTCTCTTTTGGACCCCGGTTTTGAATTGGCCCTTTTACCCTATTAAGGAGTCCTTAGTAAAGCATTGAAATTCTGGTGCAATTGTGGGTCATTGGATAAAGCTTGCGGATTAGTGACACATGGCAAAAAAAATTCATTTCCAATATTTCTTCTAGGTCTTTGTGAGAGGTGTGGACATTTTTGTGTACCTCTCTCTTTAAAGAGGGCCACCGAATATTGGGTCACACACAATCTTTTTCGTCCTCTTCCACCTTCTCCCTCCCCCCCCCCCCCCAAATTTGCTACAATGCTTCCAAGTGGTTTTTCAAACATTATTTTTTATGTCTTTGGAATATATTGTAGTTTAAATAGTTTGTTGTTACACTTTTTCAAGAAGCATAATATTTTATTGTGATAACAAATGTTTCAAAAAATTAGTGTCACTTTCTAAACGCTATTGGGTCTAAACATTGTCATTAACCAGAATCTTGCAAGATCCCCTGAAACAGCCTCTCTCTCTCTCTCTCTCTCTCTCTCTCTCTCTCTCTCTCTCTCTCTCTCTCTCTCTCTTCCGTCTCTCGTCTCTCTTCCCTCGCATGCTCAGAAGCTCAGCCGCGACTCAGGGCAGACACCTCCGAACAACACCTCCTCTGGCTCTGCGCATGCCAGGTGGCCTCCTGCTTGAAGGCAATCGCGTGCACTCGCCTCCATCACGACCCTCTTGCTGGGTGTTGAGCCAGTAGAGGAGTACACCCACATTTTTGCTCACACTCATCATTTTGTAACCATTGATTGTAATAAATGTCTTTCCAACATTAATTTTGATTTGAGCCATTCATTAAGTAACGGGACTCAATTGAGTTTCCAGCTTGTAATCCCGAAGTAATTTCACTTGCTGATGTAATTAGTTAGAGATGTTCTCACCTCCAAGGCTGAGGTATATAAGCCAAAGTTTTTGTAACCTAAGGGGAAGATTATTAATCAAAGTGAGTTTTTGAGTGCCGTGACTGTGTCACAGAGAGAGAGAGAGAGAGAGAGAGAGAGAGAGAGAGAGAGAGTCTTATCTACTTGCTACGCGAGCTATGGAGCCTCCATTGAAGAAGTGACACCGCCATTGTGTTAGCAACGGCGAGAGCTACGCACAGATACCAAGAGTGCGCGCTATCGGCTTCTATGTGTGGTAAGTTCCTACGAGCTTCGGCGTGAGTTTTCTTCCAACTCGTGTGTCGGAATTGAGCGTGCAACATATCTATAGAACCACAATGAGTAGAGCTACACATTAGTACCATCGGGGTCAAGTTTCGGTCACCTGTATATTTCGGCCTGTCTTCATACGCGTTTACCGCACGGAGTGGTTATAGGTTGAGTTTGCAGTTCAAGTCTTTAGGGTGTTGTTCTTACCTAGTGTATAGACTTCCCCTTGAGTTTGAGATCGATTCAATGATTCTAGATCTTGTTTCGTATAGCATTCGTTCGTAGTACAGATTTCAGTCACTTGCGTATTTTAGAACTCAGATTTGATTTCCTTAGTAGTGATTGTCATTAGAAGGTCGAGTAGGTGATTTGACACCCACCTAGTTGTTTCCATGCGCCTGCGGGTCAAGCTCCGTCCTCGTCTGACAAATTCTGTTGTTGGTTGAGTTCTCGCTATTTAGCTTCCGCTAGCGGCGTAACCGCCTTAACATTTGGCGCCGTTGCCGGGGACGAGAGCCCTAAGTAGGTGACCTTAGACTAATCCTACGAAGTGAGTCGTATAAACTACTTTGTATACTTTAGTTAGAAAAGATCTAGGAGTGGTGGACTTCGAAGATCTCGAGAGATACTAGGAAGTGGAGTATTCCTGGGTCTTCCGTGTTGACAGTATTTTTAGTTTAGCTTAGATTTGTTTGTTGTTTTGTTGGTGTTGAGTAGTTGTTGATAGAAGAAGAATTTGCTAGTCCGTGAGTGGCAGTGGATCTCTTTAAAATCACAATTACCAAACCCATTTTATGATTAGGAATAGCTTAGGTAGGACTTCATTTGATCCTGATCTAGAGCTAGTAATCATTGGAGTATTTGCTTGATATGGTTGATTGCATGTTAGATCACTAAACCGCCGAGTTAGTAGTGAAACTTGCAATAAACAAAAGTCAGAGAAATTTTCTGTGTATCTGGGAGTTGCTGAGCACTAGAGAAAGCTGTAGGAAGGATTCTGTGCCAAAAAACTGGAAATCTGCAACTTTAGACATCATACGCGTATGATGTCTAAATGACCAAATAGAGACCAAAATAGAAATTTTGACTTTACCAGAGTGTTCAAAAGGGGGGTTATACCCTAATTTCAACTTAAAACAAGAGCATTAACACTCAAAGAAACCCAAAAAGACAAGTCGGAGTCCAAGAAACGCAAAGAATAGGAAATTTTGGATTCAGATCTTGTTTTTACATTCAAACCTGACAAAAACACTTGAAACTCAATTATAAAGATTGGAGAAGGCTTAAAACCAAGAATAGTCAAAATCTGGGACAAAAGACATCATACGCGTATAATGTCTTTTAGCACATCCACTGCTTATTTTTGATATCTGACCTGACAAGATTGTTGCAAACACTGTAGAAAGCATAAATATCAAGTCTTGACCCAAATTGATGAAAAAGACATCATACGCGTATGATGTCTTTGACCTAATTTTGGACATGTTTTGATACTTTGCCAACACAGATCCATTGTAATAGCTGTCTAGAGGTTATATTTCAAGTTTCATCCCATTTGGATCACAATTGACCCAAAACAAGTCAAAAGCAGAAAATTGCCAAGAAAAGCCTAAATTAGCCATAACTTGCTCAAACTGAATTTTGTGAGTGGACAGAGCATAAGGGGGCTACTGAGAGTGAGCGTAACCAAAATAGTCCAAATCTTTGAAAAAAGACATCATACGCGTATAATGTCTTTTTCAGCATAACTGCAACAAAATTCTCACTTGATGAAACAGAAGTTGTCCAACTGACAAGATTAAACAATTGACCAAGTATCAATCAGTTTGGATCAATTCTGACCACAAAAACTTGGGAAAACAAATTGCCGAGATGGAAAAGTTAAGTCCTTTAGGGGAATTGATGAATTTGAGATCGGGCAGGAATCTCCAGAATAACCAACCAAAACAAGGGGAACAAGCAAGTGTCATATCAACCGAGGGAAGTGTAAACCAAAGTTGGGTGCAACCATTAGAGCCGATCTTTGAAGGAAGTGTTTCTGATACTTCTTCGGAGAGATCTTATGAGATTTTCACCGAACACTTGGAACACTTGAACCTGAACAACAGAGAAAATATGGCAGCAGGACCATCAAACCCTTCAGCCACAATGAAGCTATTGTTCATAAAATACCAATACAACAATGAGCAAGGTGCCAAGATCTACAAAGATGGAATGGACCGCTATTGTGTAAAGATAGAAGATAGACCTAGTGAGTTCAAGGACTTAGTGCCTGTGAGCTATAGCGGAGATAGATATCTAGATGACGAGGGTACCATGTACTTGGTAGTCCTAAACCCTAACATTGTGGACAAGTGGGGATTGATGGGCACTTAAGCCAAAGTAGATGAAGAACTTGAGGAGAAAGCACCAATAATGAACTTCCCTGATATGAGGTTAAGAAGAGAGAATGAAACTACAAGGATCAACACTGATAACATCTATATGGGGCTATACAAATATAATAATGGGGAGCAAGATCTCTATTATAGATGTGAAGAACCCTACACTGGAGAGTTGAAAACCAAAAAAGACTTTATGTCTTTACCTACACAGAGGGATCGGAAGTGAAAATTGCCGCTTACGACAAGTATGGGAGGCAATACTCAAAAATGGGCAAGAAAGAATTAGAAGGATATACATACTTTGGGGGACCACTACATCAGTATTATGTTACTTCTAGCTCACAAAGACCAGCACCAACAAATGGAGTACAAAACCCAATGACAACAGGAGGACAAAGAATTCAGGTTGCTGACTCTTTCAGTCAACCTCAATACTCGAAGCCCGGACCAATGGGATCATTACATTCCAGAGAGTCAATGGATACGAATCGAGGTAGTGCAGTACATATACCACTCCAGGTCCAAGGTTCAAAGCGTAACCATCACATTTACCTCCTAGTAGTAGACTCAGGGCAGGGGAACCGACAAGGGTAACCCATGAAGTCCATGATGCTAGAGAAAGCTTTAGCCGGGACACAGGAGCAATGAGATTGGTAGCAGACCATAGACGTATGAGACCATCTCAAGTAGCCAAGTGTATGCCAAAGAAGTATGGTGGTTCAGGAGATCCGTATGCACATATGTCACTCTTTAAGCAAGTCTTAAGAGCTGAGCAGATAACAGATTTCCATACACAATACGAGGGATTTGGTCTTACTCTAGAAGGTACGGCATTGACATGGTTTCAACCACTGAACAGAGTGGGATTCCATGACATTGACCATTTGCTAAGAGAGTTTGCTGAGGAATTCTCAAAACGAGGGATTAAGCACAATACGGTCTCACAAATATATGCTTTTAAACAGAGAGAACACGAAAAAGTGAAGGAAGCTTCACTTCGCTTCAAACAATACATTGAGAGATGTCCAGTACGTGAACGACCACAAGATGACAGACTATCTGTTCTCTTTATTGAAGGATTGAGAAACGACACTCTCAAGAAGGACTTGCACTTGAAAGCTTGTACAAGTTTCGAGCAAGTAACGAGAGAAGCATTGTACTTAGTGGATAACTGTACGGTTTATGGAGAGGTGTCAGCGGATACAGATTTTGCATCCAGTAGCTCTTCCTCCGTAGCGAGCGAGACTACCACTAAAAAGAATGTTCAAACAACAACCATGCCAAATGTAGAGCAAATGATAGAAGATGCTCTAAAAAGGATGGCACCATACCAAAAACCATTGCCAAAACCACTGAAATGGTGTGCTATTGAACAAAAATGGACAAACCATCCAACAGAGGAGTGCTATTACAACAAAGGGTATGTAAGGGAGCGTCAGTATGCACCTCCTGCTCAATTAGCACCACCTCAGGTACATCCAGTACCTCGATACCCAACGGGAAATGTACCAGGACCTATGGGGATAGAAAGACCGCAACCGGTATTGGGACAACAACCACCTTTACCAGGAGCAAGACCAGTGGGCATTAGATATGCACCAACCTTAGAGAATCAGGAAGAACAAGCCTTAGTGCCTGTTCAAGCCTATTATGAAGAATCTGGTGCACACATGTCTCCAACTGTGTATTACCCACCAGAAGAACCCAAACAACCAGAACCATGGGGCATGATTGGGAATGTTGGAACACCAACAGTTACAAGTGCTTCTGATGAAGAGAGATACAATTTGGACGCAAGAACATTGATGTTCATAGCTCATGGAGGGTTAACAGGACAAAGACCATCCTATCCACAAAGGACGAATCAAGTGGGACCAAGACCAGCACTAGGACCCTGTTACAAGTGTGGAGGTGACCATCTGATGAATGTTTGTCCACATACGGAAATCATTAGAATTAACGCTTATTGCACTGAGTGTGGGGTTACTCACTTCATTGAGGATTGTTCAAAGAATCCAAACAAAGTGCAAAAGACGACATTGAATATGCTAGAAACTATTCCTACCAGCAGTGGGTCCGAAAATGAAACTATGATACCAACGCAAGTTGTTACTAGAGCTCAAGCTAAGAAAACCACTAGAGAACCTGAGAATGGAAAGTTAGCGACTGAAGTGGTTAGTCAAGGACCGCGGAGTCAGAGAAACACATGGAAAGCTAGAAAAGCACGCATGAAGTTGAGAAAAGAACGTGAAGACGCTATTCTAGCTGAGGAACTAAAGCGAACTAAAGATAGATTAGAAAAACTTGAGAGTCAAAACGGGAAACGAGAGATGAGCCCGGAAAGAACGAAACAAAAGAGTATCAAAGAAACAATGAGCTTAAGCTCAGGGGGATCAGTGCTAGTCGACAAAGTACACGAACCATTGGACGCACTGATGAGAGCTTACGAAGCTAGGTTAAAGAACAACCAAACACAAGAACAGAGGTGGATGACATACCCAAACGCTGAATTGGAAAAGCAGAGACTTGAAATGTGCCAGAGAATGATTGAGACTGCACAAGCCTTATTAGAACCACCAAGAGAAACAATGAATTGTGAAACGGAAAACCCAATTCAGCAAGAGACTATCATTTCACGGGTAGCTGAAAAGACTCCCAGTGCACAAAAGCCTGAAAATACACACAAGGATGACCGCATAGTATTGAACACAACCGATCAGGAGATAGAGAGTTTTCATCCAGTCATACAGAGGATTTACGGAAGAGATGAGGATTACAATGAATTTTGGAAACAAGTGAGAGAGGCAAACTTTGCAAACGAGCTAAGTTGCCAAGCTAATCAGACAAATTGGGAAAAGGACATCAGGAATCCTCCCATAGTGGAATTTGAGGCAGGATCTCAAGTGGACTTGGATCTGCAATCTTACTGGGGAGATGGGAGCTCTGTTAGAACAATGGAGAGCAAACCTCATTCACTGAATACCTTACCTTCATACTTAGGAGAGTATGAAGCAAAATCTGAGATTAGAGCACTTCCCTTAGGAAGAATCTCATCAGAAAAAGTCATGGACTCGCAAGGATTGATAGAGATCTTGTCAACACCAGTGACATGCACTATCACTCTAGCTGAGCTTTTGAGGCTAAGACCACATATGTGGACCATTGTAGGAAAATGCTTGGAGAAAAGACCCAACATCGAGACTGCAAGAGGGTATACAAGAGCTGAGCAAACCACAAAAGAATGCTAAGCCTGTACCCTTAAACAAGGTCAGAGAGTATTGCGAAGGTGAAGAGGGGAATACAACCTTACCAGTTGAATTCCAAGGAGTGAACACGATGGCAATACTAGACAGTGGAGCACGGGTAGCCATTGCTACAAAAGAAATCTGGAAAAAATGGGGGAAACCAGCAATAAGGAAGACTAGGTTGAAACTCCAATTAGCAGATGGACACATGGAGAAACCTATGGGGTTATTAGATAAAGTCGTAGTAACTTCTTGCGGCATTGAATACGAACATACTTTTGCTATTGTCGATTTTGGCAAGGAGAATAACTATGATATCATACTGGGAAGACCATTCATGAGACAATTGAAAATGGTCCAGGATTGGGGCTACGATCACATATACCTGAGAAATATGGAAACCACTACACGTGTGAACCTGAAAGACCATAGCTACAAAGATGTGAACCGAACACCGGTAGAGGAGTTTGATTCAGCTACTTTGGCGGGATCCGAATTTCCAGCTTGGTTAGGTAAGCCCAAGGAGTTATGGATGTGTGGAGCCTCGAAATGTGGAAGTCTGAGGCGAGAAGAATATGTTTTAGAAAGGGCTATCGAAGACGAAACTTATATAGGAGAACCCTTTCCAGAGGACACGCTTGAACCATTAGAATGGACACACATTCTAGCAACCCTAGATGTTTGTGCAATTCCGGATGGTCCCACAACGAAATTTTGCGACAAGGACGGGTACGACGTGGTTCCGTACTTCATGTTGAGAACTGTACTCGAAAAAGAAACTGAAAAGAACGATACACTGGAAAAGGAAGATGAAGAAGAGGTGTTTCACGACATTCCCGATCATCCAGAGTGGGGAAATGAAGCAGACAACGAGTCAACGGACAATTCAAGCGAAACGAAGAAACTATAACGGATGTCCGATTTTATGATTTTCCGAACCAAACTAAACAACGCCAGAAACGCTATAGAGCAAAGAGAAAAACAAAGGGGGTTAGAACCAATCCGATGCCTAGAATAAGAGGAAAAAATCAATTCCTAATGCTAGTAAAGGCGAAAGATTGTGTTAAGGACAAGATTTCTGGAAGAATGAGAGGCAATGATCAAAAGAGCTTACGAAAAGACAAAAGAAGCTCAAGAAATCAAGTTCAAAGGAATGAAACGAAAACTGAAACAGAAAAATCAGAAAAGAACAAGCGCAACAGAGAACACACGGAGTCCAAGTTAGAACGTAGAAACAAGTACAGAGAGCTCAAGAAAACTCTGAAAGAAGTTTGGACGACAGAAATTGAGAGTGGAGAGGACGAAAACGCCAAAATCAAGGAAAACATGGATGTTCCCTCTCACTACAGGAAATTCACAATAGAGGATAGGAAGGTGGTATTAACCCAACCTATTCGAGAGAGAGGGAGAACGAATCTTATGACGGACCGGAGGATGCAAAAAAAGTTGATTTAGCAGCTCCAGGTGAGACACCTAGACCGGTGTACATAGCCACAGATTTGTCTCCAGGCGAGGAAGAGAGACTTTTGAGTCTTCTCAGAGAGTACAGGGATGTGTTTGCATGGTCTTATAAGGACTTAAAGGGAGTTGACCCATCGATATGCCAACACACAATCCCACTAAAACAAGACGCAAAGCCTAGCAGACAGAGACCATACACATATAATGATACGTTTGCTAAGCGAATCAAAGAAGAGATAGATAAGCTAATGGAAGCTGAATTCATATACGAGATTGAACACACCGATTGGGTATCTCCGATTGTGGTGGTACCCAAGAAGAACGGAAAACTCCGAGTGTGTGTCAACTTAAAGAAAGTGAATGCTGCAACAATCAGGGACAATTATCCCCTGCCGATAACTGATCATGTTCTAGAGCGTGTATCAGGGAAAACAACATACTCCTTTCTTGATGGTTTTTCAGGATATAACCAGCTAGCCATAGCACCGGAAGATCAACATAAAACAGCTTTTGCAACGGAGTGGGGAATTTATGCTTATCGGGTTATGCCTTTTGGTCTAACCAATGCTCCCGCAACCTTCCAGAGGCTGATGACGCATGCTTTCAAAGAATACTTAAGGTTGTTTCTAGAAATATACATGGATGACTTATGTGTACATTCTCTTCTGAGAGATGAGCATCTAGAACACCTAAGAAAAGTATTTGAGAAATGTAGGACATATCGCATTTGTCTCAATCCTGAGAAATGTGTGTTTATGGTCCGACAGGGCAGAATTCTGGGACATATTGTCTCACAAAACGGAATATCCACGGATTTAGAGAAGATAAAAGTTATAGTGGATATGCCTAGACCAACCAATGCGAAACAAGTACAGAGCTTTATGGGACATTGCGGATATTATAGACGATTCATTTACATGTACGCTATAATAGGCCAACCACTTTACAGGCTAATAGTGAACTTTGAATGGACAGAGGAGTGTGAGGAATCATTCAAGAAATTGAAAGAGGCACTCATTACTGCTCCAGTCTTGAAATCACCAGATTGGGAGAAGATATTCCATGTGCATATAGATGCTTCGGCATATGCAATAGGATGCATTCTGGCTCAGCCAGAAGAAGGAAACATGGATTTTCCTATCTGTTACGCCAGTCGACAGCTCAACAATGCAGAGAAGAATTACACCACAACAGAGCGAGAGGGATTAGGAATGATATATGCTGTGAAGAAATTTCGGCATTATCTTCTAGCCAACAAGTTTGTGTTTTTTACGGATCACCAAGCCTTGCTCTACCTAGTGAATAAACCATGCAATACCGGGAGAATAGTGAGATGGTTCATTATCTTACTGGAATTCGACTTCACGGTAGTAGTAAAGAAAGGAAAAACACATCTTAGAGCTGATCATCTTTCGCGATTGACGAATGGAGAAGACCCTATAGGAGTAGATGACGACATGCCAGACGCGTACTTGTTCAACATAGAAATGATACCGAAGTGGTCTCAAAATGTCGTTAGCCTATTAACCTATGGAGGAGAGTTTGATAGAAGAGAATACAACCAGAAACATATTGCTATTCAGCAATCCAAGAATCTTCAATTGGTTGCAGGAAGGTTGTATCAATTGGGAAATGATCATGTTTTACGACTATGCATCAATCCTGAGGAATATAATATATATCTGCGCGAAGCACATGTTCAGGAATGTGCATTTCATTGTTCAAGAAGGAACACATATAGGAATTTGTTACAATTGGGAGTCTATTGGCCAGGAATGAAAGAAAGCGTACATGAATATGTCACTGTATGTATTGTATGTTCATCAAAACCGCCAGCAGAGTATTCGACATTATATCAGATAATGATCGCTCCGAATGGAGTCAGTATATTGTTGAATATCTCACAAATAGAACTTTCCCAGAAGGAACGTCAAAAGCTCGTCAGAAATCTGTAGAGACAGAAGCTAGAGATTACGCTTTAATAGGAGATCAACTCTATAAGAGAGGTAAAGACAACCAGCTTAGGATTTGCGCATCAGAGTCTGAGTATGTGATAATCCTGGAGCAAGCTCATGGAGGAGTAGGTGGAGGCCATTTCTCAGGTGATAAGACAACAAAACTTGTCTTAGCCGCAGGAATATGGTGGCCAACATTACATATGGACGCTGAGGAATACGTTAAACGGTGTGATGACTGTCAGCGGACCAAAGTACCACTTAAAAGAGATGATATGCCGCTTAGACCAATGATGGGGGCAAGAGCTTTTGCAAAATGGGGGATTGATTATGTCGGACCCATTTCACCTCCTGCATATAAGACTCATGCACAATACATCGTTGTGGCTACAGACTATCTAACAAAGTGGGTCGAAGCAAAGGCAACTCAAAAAGCAGATGCCAGGACCACGGCACAATTTCTATATGAATACGTCTTTGTACGATATGGATTGCCAATAGAAATTGTGAGTGATCGAGGCACACATTTTATAAATGAAGTGATAGAGATCCTTCTAGATGAATTCATGGTAATCCATAGGAAATCAGCCCCGTATCATCCACAAGCAAACGGACAAGCTGAAGCAACAAACAAAACCATATGCACGGTCCTTACGAAGATTGTATCTGAGTCGAGAACTGACTGGGACCAGAAGTTGCATTCAACATTATGGGCATATAGGGTAGCATATAAAACATCAATAGGAACGACCCCATATAACATGGTTTTTGGGCTAAATGCTATCTTACCAATAGAATTCTTGATTTCAACCTTAAGGGTGGCTAAGGATCTAGAGTGGACAGGGCACGAGCTTTCTGATAGAATAGATGACCTGGAAAAGCTAGACGAGCTTCGCCTAAAAGCAGTAGCTTCTATCTACGCTCAAAAAAGGCGACAAAAGGAATTTTTTGATAAGCATGTGCGGACTAAAGAGTTTAAGGTTGGGGACTATGTCCTAGTTTACACTCTGAAACAGCATGCTAAGAAGCTTAAAAAGCGAGGGATGGGACCTCTGGTGATTAAAGATCTATCACCAAGTGGAGCCGTCAAGCTTGCTACATTAGACGGAGAAGAAATGCCCAATTGGATTAGTGGATGCAGAGTGAAAAAGTATCTTTTGCCGCTAACCCAAGACATGCTTCTCAAAATACATCAAGAAAAGCTGCGTGTCCAAAAAAGAAAAAGATTGTGGAGGAAGCGCAAGCCGAGGCGAAGGAAAGAATGGAGAAAAGAAGACTACTGCGTCAGAAACAGCGCAATGAAGGAGCAATACGAATAAACGCAGTCAGTATAACAGAAATGGATAATGACAAAGAAGAACCCATCATTGAATGCAAAGTAGGAACCAACCAAATCAAAGCCAGAGCACTATTGGATTCAGGAGCTCAAACTAACCTACTTTCACTCAGTTTGTATAGACAATTGACAAATGACACTAAATTACAAACTGCCAAGCAAGAGTTAAAGAGTTACTCTGAGAATTCAATCAAAACTGTCGGATGCACAGTTTTACATATACAGATTAACCAGTATGTGTATCCTCATATGTTTTACGTGGTTGAAGACCAAGCTACACAACATCCATTATTGCTAGGACAACCATGGCAGAAGCAATACAATGCAATGATTGACTGGAGTTCTAAATCAGTGCTTATCAAATACGAAGGTGAAAGTCAATCAGTTAAGTTCACCAAAGGAGCAGAGCCAACTCCAAAGGAAGAATCCAAGAACAAAGGTAAACAACAACCAGAGAAAAAGAAGAAGCAATGGCAACCAAAAGTTTCTATACAACTGGATTGCTCTTCGACGAGGAACTCTCAACATTGGATAAGGAAGACAAGCAATAATATAACAGCTCAACCTTGGGAAAAAACGGAGTCAAAGTTGGTATGGAGACCAAAAAAGGTTGTGCCAGAGAACACAAAGGTGGAAAACAGAGTCTTCAATACCAGACAACAGAGTGATTCCAGACAATCAAGGACAGTGAAACAGATCTGGATTCCAAAGAAGTTCATGACGGCACAAAGCTATAGCAAGCAAATTTGGATCCCAAGGATTTGTAAACAGGAACTCCCTTCAGTACAATCCACGGAAACTCCTAGGTATTTCAAGGCGAGGAAATCAACACAAAGAACAAAGCAGGTTTGGGTCGCAAAGAGTTTGTGGCAAGCACAAGCGAAGCGGAAGCAGATTTGGATTGTGAAAAAGAACAACAAGGTAAAGAAGAATCCATCTACTGATTCTACTACCGAAGTGCCAAAACCAACCCAAAACCCGACCACCAATCCTTCAATCAAACAAAGAGCAGCTTTATTGGAAAGACTGTTGTATCATCGCTCTACAATTGCATTGGGAACTTATGACCAAAACAACTACAATGCTTCGCCCACAGACACTTCATAGTCGTCCGGGAGGACTCAGACTAGGAGGGGGGGAGGTATACAGGTATACAGGAGCTACAAAGCAGCTACAAGCGACAAAAAACAAAGAAAAACAAAAATTATATTACAAGGGCAGTGTCTTACATGATTTTGCAATTTTTATGTTTGATTGCGGATATTGATAATATTTATGCCCTTATATACCTTGTTTTGCAACAAGAAGAGATCAAATGATGAATTTGGGTCTCTAGACGTGTAAATATCACTAAATAAGAGTGTTTTTGGAGCTAAAAAGTGGTAATCCAAGTCCAGAAATCACAAATAAGTGTATATTCATATACACAGGGTTACCAGCTATTTATTGTGTATGTTTGGAATTTTTTGGCTTCAATTTGCTATTTTCCTTTATTTTTTATGATTTTCTTAATAAAAGTAAAAGAAAAATAAAAAAAAGCAGGTGAAATGAGATCGGAAAAAAGAAAAGAATAGACGGTGATGGTCCTAATGACAAGGGCAACCCATGGTAAAAATTGGGTACAATTCTGAAAAAGTTGCGGAAAGCCGAAATGACAGAATTTTGGCAAAGTGGACAGATTTCTCAGAAACAGGTCAAACGGAGTCCAAATTGAGAAATTTCAAATCCTAAAGTGCATTTCACGACGAGATAGGAGCACATGTCAAATTTGGTAACAAGTGAACCGGGAAGTCCGAAGTTAAGTATTTTTCACATCACTTTCAAGCTCATTCCACTATTACCTTCTTGGAGAGAGCAAAGAGCACACAGGAGCATCCGATCTTCTACGACCTTCTACGACTTCTACGAGAGCTCAGAGGACACCAGACATGAGAGGTAGACTCGTTGCCATAAGCTTTTGATGCTTATCATTAACTTTTGTCGCGAAAACTGACCAAAACCAAGAAACAAGAGCAGACGGGGAATGGGGTAGAATGCTAGGTAGTGGCACAACCGCCTAACCAAACCTTGCAAGAACTTATAGGTGGGTTACCCTAGTATAGAAGATGGGTTTCTAACACTCAAAGCTCGAGAAAGAACGACTGGAAAAACCCTAGGTCAACAGAGCCTGCAAGAGGCAAACAGGAAAAAGTTGTCGAAACGACACAAAACTTCTCAGGAAGCTTAACCACATCGAGGGCAATGCAACCATGGAGTATCTCCAGGTTTGGATCACCAAAAGTAGGTCGGAACAACCGATTCGGCTGCGGACACACAAAGCGTCATTTTGGCATAACGGCTGAAATTGACGACCGAATGAAATGAAACTTCACAAGCAGCTTCAAATATACATGGATGACTTATGTTTGCAAGCAAAACCCAAAAGAAAGCTGATTCACTTACCGATGGTGAAAAAGACGCTTTCGGGCAACCAAAGGAGAAAGATGGAGAACGGGGAGCCAAAGTCAAGTTCAACCAAATAGATGGCTTCACAACATATCCAATGAGCTGGAAATGCAACTCTCGAGAAGAAAAGTTGAAGAAATTCAACTCCAAGGCAAAAAGACGACTTCGGAGACTGAAATGCCTATAAGGGGGCTTTTTAGCTAAACTGATGACTTTTTAAGTTGAAAACTAGTTAGCAGGGCTTAGGGCACTAGCACAAAGCATTCTTTGCACAAAAAGACCAACATTTCAAGAAAAGACATCATACGCGTATGATGTCTCACAGCATGAATTTCACATCCATTTCAACATTTGAGTGCATAGCCTCATTCCACATGTTAATCACATCCTATGAACCAAGTATCATGAGAATTGGAGTTAGAAAACCCAAGGAAAACCAAAAAGACGCAAAGTAGGCCATAAAATTGATTTTTGGTCCTAATTTTGTCAAAATAACTCCAAACTCATTGAAACTTTGTAGGATTGTTGTTAACACATCTACAAGCTATCTGGAACCAAAAAGCACCATTTTGACACAAAAGACATCATACGCGTATGATGTCTATTTGCACTTACAGAGCCAAAACTGCTCATTTGTCATCATACATCCATTATATATATCTAATACATGCTACATATGAAATTTGGAACCATTTGGTCAAGAGGATCACCCCATTAGCCCAATTGAGGAAAAATCCTTCACCTAAAGCCTATTTTTGGCCCAAATCCAACATACTCAAGTCCAAACCAAGATTTGAGTAGAACAGTCCTTCACTAGTACATGGGGAGTCCACAGAACCAATCCCATGCAAAATTGATGAAAAAGACATCATACGCGTATGATGTCTCCAGAGCCATTTTTAGCCCAAAATCTATCCAAACTTCATAAATCCACTGAATAAGCCTATCTAAAGCCAAATCCAAGCTTATAGAGAAATTTGGTCCAAAAATACACTAAAAGACATCATACGCGTATGATGTCTCACTATGTGATTTTGGCACCTCAGGGCTTCAACCACCAAACAGAAGTGATCTACATGCCATTTGAAAGTGAACCACCAAGTTTTATCCAATTTGGATCATAAAATCCAATTCCCTTTCAAAATTTTGCCAAGAGCCGGAACTGGACTAAATGGCCAAAACTTGACCAAATGGGATCCAAACTCAAATCCAAGCATATGATATCATGTATACACTATCAGCTACAAGCACAACCAATATGAAGTCATTTTGACACAAAAGACATCATACGCGTATGATGTCTCCAGCATGATTTTGAGCCCATTTTGCATATTTTTTCACCTACCTTGCATCCTTAGGCCCTGAATAGCTCATGTTTCAATTTTCAAGTCATTTGGATAGTTAAAAGCTTCATTTCGGCTTTCAGTACTAAAAAGACGCTAACTTCTGAAATTGGAGTTACAGGATCCATGGATTCCGCCAAGTCATCGGCAACGAAGAGAAAAAGACCGACAATCAAAGATGCTCTTGCAGAAGCGGAACCATTTGACATTCCAGCAGAAACCCTCAAGCCAACCAAAACTTGGGTGGAGGAAGCAGTATTGGAGAAAGAGGGAATAAAGATCTACCAGGGGACTTTCAGAGATCCTCAAGGGCAAGCGGTGGATGTACCGATGATCCCACAGGAATTGGTAGATTATAGCAGGTCAGAAGACATCAGCAGGTACCTGGAAAGGGCAGACTTGCACAGTTTCTTCACCTCGAGACCATCAGGTGTGGATACAAGAAGAGTGTACGAGTTGGCAACATCCATTCAGAAGGATGGAAAAGCACATTGACAGCCATGGATGGAGAGAAAGTAGAAGTACAGATCACTCCACAGCTATTGCAGACGCATTGAAGCTGCACAACAAAGGGAGCTCGTCAGGGAAAGAAGGGAGGCCATAGAGGTCTATGGGCCCAAGAAACAGAATGCACCTATGGAGATATGAAGGACCCAAGAGCGGCAACCCTTTGCCGACTGTACAACCAATTTCTTCATGTTTGCAGTAAAAGACCGCAAAAGTATACGACACCACCCCATGCCATTGCGACCACCATCACATGGGCATTAAAGAGCAATATGCCAAAAGAGGTGAATTACGCTCAACACATCCACGAGCAAGTAATTGCCATGCACAACGAGAAGCCAAATACATAGGAGGAGCGAAAATTCTGACAAGAATAGCTTATGAAGCTATTGGAGCTAGAGATCAGTGGCCAAAGGTCCCTCCCAGAATGAGTGGCTTAGAGAAGCCGACGAGGAGGAAGAACAGCCCGAAGTATCCAAGAGGGCATCCACAAGAGCACGCCGGAAACTAGAAGTAGTTTCAGAACCTGAAGAGGATGTGGACGAGCCACTTAAGAAGAAAGTAAAGAAGAAGGTTGCTCCCAAGCAAACCAAAAGTCAGAAAGCGGCAAGAATGGAAAGATTAGTGGAGCAGTTTAGAGCGGAAAGAGCTCTAAAGGGTGACTTTGAAGAAAAGTGGGTGCCAGACCCCACTAAAGTCGGAACTAGCTCAGCCAGGCCACACATTGATCAATACGATCAATATATTAAAGCTTATGAGGAGTCAGAGGCTATTTTGGAGCAGCAACCTGTCGAGCCATACACTGAAGAGGAGGTACAACAATTAAAAGCTGAGCTGAAAAAGGACGACAAGGGGAAAAGGAAAGTAGATGAGTCTACTAAGCCTCAAGAGAAAGATGGGCAAGCCGACAAAGGGAAAGCCAAGGAAGCTGAGGACAAACATCCCTCTATGACTGATGTACCAAGCCCGAAGAAGACGGAAAAAATTGTGGAAGAGACCACAGTAGAGGTGGACACAGATGTTTTGGAAAAGCCAGAAGCCGAGACCAAAGAAAAGAAGGTAGATCCAGTTCAGCAAAAGAGAAATGATTATGAGGATCTGGTAGAGATAGGATACACCGAAGAAGATGCCCTTGAGGCAGTTTATGGGATCACCCTACAAAAACAAGATGAACGGAGAGGGACGCAGAAAAAGACAAAGAGTAAAAAAGAAAGTGAAGAGAAATTGGACGAACCGAAAATACTAGAAGAGCCAAAGCCAGTGGAGGTGGTGGCGGAAAGAGCTTTAGAGTTGACAGATGATGATGAAAAAGACATGCACATGGTGCATAAACTGCTCAGCAAGATAAAAGAAAGGTCCAAGGCAAAGGAAGTAGAGATTGAGACAGCCAAACAAAGGGAAGTGGAGTTGCAGAAAATTTAGAGAATGCTATGAGTGAATCTGAAAGTCATAAAGCATCACTCTATGACGCGGAAAACGAGAGAGACGGCTTGATACTCCAACTAGCCGAGGCTTCAAGAGAAGTAACAAGTGCACAGGAAGCAAGGGAGCGGATAGAGGATGAGTTGGAGGCGGCTAAGGATGAGCTCATTGAGCTAAGGGAAAGAGTCGAGCTCCAAGAAAGAACAATCACTAGACTCAGGTCTACCCCTAGAGCTAGCAGAGCAGGAACCGAACAAGAGGGAGCTATCGTACCAGTTTTGGAAGACCAGGTCCGAAGCTTACAAAGAGAGCTAAGATTAGAGCAAGTGCAAAGGTTGCACATTGCGGAGGGATCATTGGCCGCAGAGGAGAGGCTCACATTAGAAAATCAAACACTACGGACAGAGAATGAGGCCCTCCGCAAACAGCTCCAAGATCTACAAGAGCAACAAAGAAGAGAGACAGAGACACCACAAGAAGAATCAGGTGGAGCAGCCATAGAGCTACCAGAAACTGGAGAGGCAACCACAATTGAAGATCCAGCCCCAGCTCAAGAGGTGGCCTCGACTTCAAGAATCTCTGAAGAAGAAGAACAAAGGCTCCATGACCAAATAGAAAAGTCAGCAGAGGAGAGTGCCAAGGCGGAAATGGAATGGGAGAGGAGACTCCTAATCTCCATTAGACTTCAGGGACTAGACACAAAAGTGCTCCATGAACAGTGGATGCAACCCAGCCTGCCTTTCCCTTTGATGAAATTTGAAGTGCTAAAGACGAAAAAGAGAATAGAGGAGAGCAGTATGTCGCTCTTTACGAAGGCGACATCACAAAGGAGGAACAATCAAAGAAGATAGTAGATTCACAACCTAGATGGAGGAAAGGTTGGCTGAACAAATACCCAGCCTACCTCATCTACTTGGTGGAGGCACCAAAGGAGATTCGGGAGGATGCAACCTTCTGCCCGGTGCCAAGAGTCAGAAACTGGAAAGAGCATGGCAGGATTGCAGAAAAGAAGCCAAATTGGCTTAATTATCCCAGGATGCCAGGACCAAAGGCAGGAGAGAGAATAGGTAAAGCCTACATGGTGAAAACCCTAACGGGCACCATCAAGCTCTTTACTGGCTCTCCTGACCTTTCATGTCAGATGCTCAAGAAAATCTGCAGGACTCTCTTAGCTTGCATTGAAGTGTTCGCGCCAGATAAAGCCACGACCTCGAGTCTACTATCGACGGCCGACACGGTGACTGATATGATGTACGATCTTTCATTGCAGCCTTCTCCAAAAGTGTAACACCTCCTATACCAAAGGATTATGTTTTTGCCTAGCTTCCACATGCAAACATTCGAAGAAGCTTTCTACACCGGCTTTTTCACCCACGAAAGCAAAATATTCGGCCCAACCTTGACCATCGGCAACCTACGATATGAATCACATTTCCAGATGCTCAAGACGACAGGACTTTATTGACCAAGCATAAAAGTCATGTCAGGGACGACATGAACGCGGGGGGGGGGAGTGTTGAGCCAGCAGAGGATCACACCCACATTTTTGCTCACACTCATCATTTTGTAACCATTGATTGTAATAAATGTCTTTCCGACATTAATTTTGATTTGAGCCATTCATTAAGTAACGGGACTCAATTGAGTTTCCAGCTTGTAATCCCGAAGTAATTTCACTTGCTGATGTAATTAGTTAGAGATGTTCTCACCTCCAAGGCTGAGGTATATAAGCCAAAGTTTTTGTAACCTAAGGGGAAGATTATTAATCAAAGTGAGTTTTTGGAGCGCCGTGACTGTGTCTGAGAGAGAGAGAGAGAGAGAGAGAGAGAGAGAGAGAGAGAGAGAGAGAGAGAGAGTCTTATCTACTTGCTACGCGAGCTACGGAGCCGCCATTGGAGAAGCGACACCGCCATTGTGTTAGCAACGGCGAGAGCTACGCACAGATACCAAGAGTGCGCGCTATCGGCTTCTATGTGGTAAGTTCCTACGAGCTTCGGTGTGAGTTTTCTTCCAACTCGTGTGTCGGAATTGAGCGTGCAGCATATCTATAGAACCACAACGAGTAGAGCTACACATTAGTACCATCGGGGTCAAGTTTCGGTCACCTGTATATTTCGGCCTGTCTTCATACGCGTTTACCGCACGGAGTGGTTATAGGTTGAGTTTGCAGTTCAAGTCTTTAGGGTGTTGTTCTTACCTAGTGTATAGACTTCCCCTTGAGTTTGAGATCGATTCAATGATTCTAGATCTTGTTTCGTATAGCATTCGTTCGTAGTACGGATTTCAGTCACTTGCGTATTTTAGAACTTAGATTTGATTTCCTTAGTAGTGATTGTCATTAGAAGGTCGAGTAGGTGATTTGACACCCACCTAGTTGTTTCCATGCGCCTGCGGGTCAAGCTCCGTCCTCGTCTGACAAATTCTGTTATTGGTTGAGTTCTCGCTATTTAGCTTCCGCTAGCGGCGTAACCGCCTTAACACTGGGCCCCGTCGGCACTGTTGCACCCGCTCCAATCCAATCTATAGTCCAGATTCAATGCGAATCTGCTCATTTGAAAGCAAACGAAGCCCTCTTGTCGCCATCATCTACTCTGTGCAAAACCCCAATACCGCTGCCCACGCCAAAAACAACCACATGGTCTCCCTGCTTCTTTCCTGCCTACACATCCCATCTCCCTATGTCTCTCTTGTGCTCCTCTCCAAGGGATGAAGCGCACAAATGGTGAAGGTGGACAAACACAGAGTATGTGCAGAGTAGAGAAGGGGGAGGATATGCATGAGATCGCAGGTCGCAGATCCGATCGTTGACCAGAGAGAGAGAGAGAGAGAGAGAGAGAGAGAGAGAGAGAGAGAGAGAGAGAGAGAGAGAAAGAGAGAGAGCTACAAGTATCCTCGTGAAGAGAAAGAAAACTTGGCTTATCTTCGAGAGGGCCCTCTACTATTCCAAAGATGGTGATGATGTTGAAAGAGAGGTTGTCAGTGACTCCATAGCTGCATTCAAGAGTGTCGTACGAAATTATGTTCCTTTGCTTGTCAAGAGAATAAAAACTGTCGATGAAGAAGCGGTGATCGGAGACGCTTCAAAGGATACTTTCCCTCTTTTGTTTCTGGCAGATCGAGAGAGGCCTCCATCGCCAGACTTCCCAGCTCATCATCTCTCTCTCTCTCTCTTGCCTTGACATGTTCCATGATAGAGCTAAAATTCAAGCCCCTCTGTGGTACTCCTACTGACACATGGCAATGCTCTCTCTCTCTCTCTCTCTCTCTCTCTCTCTCTCTCTCTCTCTCTCTCCATGTCTCATCTCCCCTTTTTTTCCTCAAACCTTTGGCTACAACCACGTGTCGGCTCCTCTTGTTTTACCTTTGAACTTTTAGAAGCATCTTTCCAGATTCTAGTTAATTCACCTGCTTCCGAAAATTGGCTGGGCCTACTTGTTTTCTCTTACAAAGAATATTTGATTATTAAATTATTCTCATAGCCTTATGTAGGCCATAGTGAACTTTCACCTTGTTTGACTTCTTTTAGTTGGTTCATTGCCTTGACATTCTGAGAGTCACGACACTAACTAACACATAGCATTAGAGGGGGGGGGGGGGGGGGGGGGGGGGGGGGGGGGGGGGGGTAAGGGGATTAACTGCTCGGAAGTCTACGTGCAAAGGCCAAGGCGGATTAAACCTGGACAACCCAAAAATCAAAGTAAAATTAAACCTCGAAAATGCAATCCAAAAACTTGTAGCTCGGGTTTTGTGACACATGGTCTAGCCATCTCACCTGCCCACACATATACCCATGCCCATTTTTTTGCCCTTTATTGTAATCCAACATGCATTGGCTAGGTTTAAGAGGTTTAATTTGTAGATGGGTTTAGTTTTAATAGCCATCTCACGTCTTCGATCTCCTGGATCGTCATGCGTGGACTTCTCGACTGTTGATTCCCTTAACAACCCTTACCCCCCCTCCCCCCCCCCCGACTAAGTGGCACGGGCATGGGAGGGTGGGATCAATGGCGGGGGCATTGTGGGCCGTAGATCCCAATGGCGGCGTCGAAAGTAATCTAGGGCACCCTAGATCACTTTCTGTAATGTATCCTAGATTACTTTCGGCGCCCGCCACTTTGCATACATGTTTTAAGTAAATTAGAGCCCCCACGCTTTAGAATGCGTGCATGAAGAAGTGGTTAGGACATGCGTCTCTCATGAGTGAGGTCACGAGTTCAAACCCCACGCCTGTAAAATGGAGTACCTTAGATTACTTTCGAAATGCGGGTACCTTATATTACTTTTTACCATAGATTACAAAAGTAATCTAAGGTACCCACACTCCCGATCTACGACTCACAATGTCCCCGTCGTAGATCTCTCCCTCCCATGCCCGTGCCACTTAGTCCCGAGTCCCCCCCCCCCCAAAAAAAAAAAAAAAAAAAACCACTTTCCCCCCTTTATGCTATGTTTACTTAGTCACGAGGCATTCTGAGTACAAGATTACTTTGTGCTTTGTGGGATTTCCCTCACTCTAGGGTTTCCCATTATTAATATTAGTATCACCAATGAAACTACGTGTGTGTATAAATTTGGTTTTTTTTTTTTTTTTTTGGGAGGGGGATTTGACACCTTACTTGTCAAATGGGATCAACTAAAATTATAGGTGTCCCAATGGGACTCATTAGATCCTAAATTACTCATCAATGCGAACTCCAAGTAAACTGCAAGTAATCTCATGCTTTATGATTACAATTCTGCATGTATTTATTAAGAACACATGATAGCTTAGTGATAAAGCATTGGCCCACATCGTCTAATGGTTTTGGGACATTGACCCTTCTCGATCATGGAGGTGTCGATTAATCTTGGGGGAGAGAGAGAGAGAGAGAGCATTCACAAAGTTGAGTCACTAAGTAATGACATTGCCTAGCCTTTATCATACTGTGGGCACTTGCTAAAGTCATAGCCTTGAAAGAACAAGGGGGAGGGGGGGGGGGGGGGGGGGGGGAGAGAGAGAGAGAGAGAGCATTCACAAAGTTGAGTCACTAAGTAATGACATTGCCTAGCCTTTATCATACTGTGGGCACTTGCTAAAGTCATAGCCTTGAAAGAACAATGGGGAGAGAGAGAGAGAGAGAGAGAGAGAGAGGGAGGGAGAGGGGGAGGGAACATTCACAAAGTTGAGTAACTTAGTAACGTTGTTGCCTAGCCTCTAACACATTATGGACATTTGTTAAAGTCACAGCTTCAAAGGAATGAGTGAGAGAGAGAGAGAGAGAGAGAGAGAGAGAGAGAGAGAGAGAGAGAGAGAGAGGCTCGCTCTGATACCACTGTAACAGACTTGGACACTCCAAGTCAAGAATCAATCGTGACAACACCAAATAACCACTTCAAAACAATTCACAGATCACAATAGATTTGCACTGGCCCAACGGAGTTCCGTGCCTAGAGATATTGGCCCCAAAGACTGGCGTCCCTTTCAGTATTTCTTTTTGTATTGATTAGTTCAAAGTACAAGCGAGTGGCTCCAGTTTCACTCTCAGACTCTGTGTCCAGATGCTCTCAGAAGTGAGGCCCTCACCACCAATTTAAAGGTTACAAGGGATGCCCAAAAGCAGAGCCCCAAAAGCTTAAAAGGAAAAGCAGATTCTCTCTCTCTATCTCAAGAGAGGGTAAATTAAAGCAATTCAACTCTCTCTCTATCTCCAAATCCTTGCGTAGCAAAAATCCAGCAGATTTGCGTCGCGAGAGAGAGAGAGAGAGAGAGAGAGAGAGAGAGAGAGAGAGAGAGAGAGAGAGAGAGAGAGAGAGAGAGAGAGAGAGAGAGAACATTCACAAAGCTGAATCACTTAGTAACGCCATCTCCTAGCCTTTGTGGGCACATGGAGGCCTACTCAACAGTTAGAGCTATTATAGAATTGGCAACCCTAATTGCCGAGTAGGCATCTAGGTCCATCACCTATGAAATGCAACACCTCTGTGACATTTCAAATGGTGGCATTGCATTGGTGAGAGGATTGTCCATGTAAATATGACCATCAACCCATAAATTGATAGTGTTGCACTTGATGTTGTGCAGATGTTCTTCAGTGTTGGGATCGGATATACCAACTTGCAACGTTGAATAATGGGACTCCTCTTTTTTTTGTGCAAAACTCACAATGGTGAGTATATTATATTGATCAACCCAAAAAATTGCAGATTCTTGTGATGTCATGGCTCGAGGTGAATAATGGGACTCTTAAGTAGAAACATTTTTGACATGTTGTTAATATCCTACAATGGTGGCATATTGAATGACATTGTGAGTAATCTTGAGCACAGAAAGGATTCTTCTAATCTAGTTTGGAATTAAAGATGGATATGGTGATGAATATTGCATTTGCTACAAGGATCCCAAGCTGATGTTATTGTCTATGGAGAGAATGAACATAGAGAGAGGAGGTTTGGATGAAGCTGTGGAGGGAAAAAAGGAAGAGAATGCTAACAATGCTCATTTGAATTTGTACGAATGTTGCTGGGTATTTTAGAGAGAGAAAGAGGGCCTACAAGAATAGGGCTTCTCATGAGTCATGGTCCTATGTTTGAGGTGGTGATAGAAAAGCATGAGAGTGAAAGATTCATCTTTGATTTGCCTACACAGTTGTATTGTAGAGCGGAAGATCTCTATGCAGAAGGGATAGAAGCCATATGTTCCATAGACCAAATGATGAGCCACATGAGGGTGCTCTGTTTATTGGCACATGGATAGGCCCTTAAACATTTAAATACAAGTGCATACCTCCAGTTGATGAAGCTGAGATGAGTATCTCTCTCATTCAAAAAGGATGTAGATGGCAACAATGGAGGAAAATAGTCCCCCAGTATTACAACTCATGTAGACTTAAGATGAGAGAGGCCCTCTCTTTGTAACCCTTTTTTCTAGGGATACCCACCCCCTCCCTGTGGGTACTTTGTATCTTTTTTCACCATTTTAATACAATTCTACTTTCTTCAAGAAAAAAAAAAAGCATGAGAGACAGATTTGCACACTTGGAAAATCTCGGCACTTGGAATGTTCTTCTAATGAAGAGGAAGCTAACTTTGATATGAAAGTGGGATGAGAGAGAGAGAGAGAGAGAGAGCTTAAAAAAAACTTTTTGGACAGCCGGAGGGCTAAAAATTGCTTCTATTACTAACCTCCAAGTGAGAGAATGTGGTTTCAATGTGTGTGTGTGTGTGTGTGTGAGTGAGAGAGAGAGAGAGAGAGAGAGAGAGAGAGAGAGGAGAGGGGTGGGAAATGGACAATATATATTTCAAAAAATAATAGTCACCCACCTCACTTTTTGGTAGAAACTAGTTTAGATGCTCAGAAATAACAAGTGATAAAATCACTAGGCCTGCAAACTTTAAATTTTACAAGAAGGCAGAACAACTCACTCTCACACATTCTTACACACACACTAGCTCGCGCGACCCGCCTACTGGTGGGTCTCGCTCGCTCTTACCACCTCACTCTGTATGTGTTTCTGTGTGTGTATTTTTATACATCTCTTCATGATACATACACGATCTAAACTATCACCAATAACCTATGGATACTTATTTACCCATTGTTCAAATTCAAGTTTTTGTCTTGCTCTATCTTTGGCCCCTTTAAACTACTCCTCTTCCATTTAACCTTTTTGCATCTTTCTCTTCTCCTTCCCCCTTTCGCGTGCGTGCGCCCGCACACATACACACACACACACACAAACACACACACACACACACACACACACTCACTCACACACACACACACACACACACACACACACACACACACACACACACAGAGAGAGAGAGAGAGAGAGAGAGAGAGTAGCGCGGATAATGTGTCGTGCTCTCTACAGTGTGGGTGCTCCTCAGTGCAATGTGCGTGACAATCTCACTCAACCAATGGAAACTCACTCAAACAGAATGAAACATAGGAACAATGGATAACAACATAACAACAGAGACACAACAGTGGACCAGAACATGTGGACTCGACTATCTCAAAGAACCATGTACAGACTCTGGCATGGCAGCACACTCAGCTCCAGCCCTCAGCTCCAGCCCAGGACTCACAGGTACAAATGGGGGTGTCGAGGCTCAGATGTGCAGGGATGGTGAAGCAGTGCTCTGTGCATAGACTCGCTGCTCTCCAGCACGATGCTGGACCAAAGGTGAAGAAGATGATACCAATGACCAACCGCTACTACTCATATGTAACACCATAAAGGACCACCAACGGCTCATAAATGTCAACCATGTGGTGACCTGGCCACGATGTCCACTAGACCACCGTCGGTACCATGCCACTGCCACGTGTCACTCCCAGCCCAGAGGGTCCGTCCAGTGTGAACCAGACCAAGTGTAACCAACTGTCCAATTGTCTGTCCTGTGAAGTGACACTGTAGCCCTGCTATATAGGTTGCCCGCCACAAGACCGCTCACCGTCTCGGTGAGAGGAATACTGAAAAAACTGTGAAAGAAAACCACTAGGTACTGCCTCCGTACATTTCTTGAAGCGGGTGCTAGGCCTAACCATGACCTTACATGCCTCAAAAGTGGAGTAAAACACTGCCCTACTTGCAACGCCTTAAGCAAACTCAAAATTACTTCTTCATGGCCTCGATCCTTCTGCTTCAGATATTCTGAGCTCACCTCAATCAAGTCATCATACATGTCCAATCCTGCTTCAATGCATTGGCATGTCTCTCCATCCAGAGAACCTTTGAACATTTGAACTCTGAAGTACCCTCCCCCAGACTGGCAGAGCTGTTATGTCTGCTCTGCCTTTTATAGGCTGAAGACATACCGAGGCTCCTCGCCTGGTTAGCAAGACCTGCATTTCTTGGAAATGTAAGCTCACTTGCATCTCTGCTGCTTTGAATTTCTTGTGGAAGGGCTGTTCCGGGAGGCAGACCTCTAGAGAACCGAGTGGGGGTCCGAGATGCACTTGGTGTTTCTAAGCTTTGGCCACTGTCTCTTTCGCGGCAAGGAGAGAAAGGAGGGAAATGCCCAGAACAAAAGGCACTGTGTTGTCTGTGCCTACTACACGAGAACGCTCGACCAACAGGTAGAAACTTTGCAACCTCGAGAGCAAGAAACAAAATGAAAAGAGCCATCACAAACTCGTAGCATGCAGAGATTAGGCCAGAAATCCTCCATGGATTTCTGCCATTCATGGCGTGTGAATATATCAATAAAATGTCATAATACAAGAAAAGCCCCAACGTGGAAAATATCAGCTCAGCTCAGCGAGGGGAAAGGGGGAGGGTAGGGGCGAGAGGAAGTGAGGGGGAGGGTAGGGGCGAGGGGAAGTGAGGGGGTGGGCAAGGGTGGGAAGGGGCGAGGGAGTGGGCTGAGGTGGGACAGGGTGGATAGGGGCGAGCCTTGAGGTAGGGGCGAGAGGGTTGGGCTGGGGCGAATCCTAACTTGGCTGGGGCGAGACAATTGGATAGGGGCGAATCCAGTTAGGTAGGGGCGAATCCAGGTAGATTGGATAGGGGCGAGACCAGTGGATAAGGGCGAGAGGGGGTGGGCTGGGGCGAGAGGGTGATCTAGACAAGTGGCTAATTAGCATGAAAGGAAAACCATGTTCAAACACTTGAACAGGCATTCCATCACACAACTAAAAGGACCTTGGTTTGAATCTTCTACTTTCTAAAACACGATCAAATACTGACCAAACGATATTCGAATGTAGCTATCTGGTGTAGTGTGTATGAAGGCATGTCTTCAATTCAACGTACCGACTCCATTGCCAGCTCATGTTCAAGTTGCCCACGTGTAGCCTTCATCACTACATTGAACTCCGTGTATGAAGCACGCATGGCAAGCCACAAAGTATCCATAACTTTGAATGCCACACAATACAGCAACTCGAAGGCCATCTCGTCTTCAGCAAGAACTCTCAAGAAACAAACTGCAGCCCAAGACCTCGGCTTTCCTGACCAAAGGTCAAGCATTTGAATCAACATAAAGGTGATGTTCACACCAGCAACTGTGAACGGATACTCCCACGTTGCTCTTCTACCTCCTTTCTTGTACAACAACTGCTGAAATGTTTTCGGGTATCGTTTTGAGAAGAACAACAAATTCTCGAGAAAAATAAATCCTCCACCCCTGAAATCTGTGGATGGGTCAGTCCCTTGCCACCCCATATCTTTCCATTGAATGGAAACAAATCCATTCAAGTGTGAGTTGGGAAAAGCAGCAGACCATAAATCCTTCAATACCTCACACAAGATCAAGACGAAAGACTTCATAGACTTCAATTGCATGTAGAGACTGTTTTTGATAGCTGTCGTTATGATCACTTCCACAAAGGGAGCATCTGAGTGATCAATCTCTGTGACCTTTACACTTGCCATTGGCTGAGGTGGCTCATTGGGCTCAGCTACTGTAAGAACTTTGGAAGATGGAGGCGGGGTATTCTCAGGCAAAGAGTGAACAGATACCCCATAACAAGGCATAGATTGGGTAGCTTCCAACCACTCTATCAGGTCTTCATCTGACCCATCCGGTGGAGTAGGTTGTTCCAGTTCGGGATTGGACTCCATGGACAGGGAACTATGAAGCACCACCGGATCCATTCCGCCTTCAAGGTGAATCGGTTGCATTGGGGAGCTAGGGGTTCGTATCCACATTGCATCGTTTCCCCAATCATGTAGTGCTTTCGTGTGTCGTAGCCATGTTCTGCCAATGAGCAATGGGAAGCCGCCTTCTACCTGGGGAAGGCGAGGAACCACCACAAAATCCAAGCTGAATGTGAAATCTTGAACCTGCAGAGGCACCTTTTCTACAATGCCCAAGGGGTAGACAGTCCTCTGGTCGGCCAAAGTCATTGTGAATGGGGCAGGCCTAGTGGGCTGGAGACCCAATGCCAGCATAGTGAATTCAGGCATCAGGTTGATAGCCGACCCACCATCTACTATGACCCCTGAGAATTCGCAGCTCATAATAGAAACGGTTAGATGCGGACTCCTGTAATCAATAAGTGAAGCTTCGGGATAGGATATCATGTAGGATTCGGAGGGTTGCACTGGGAGGTGCCTGCCACTAGACCCTGCACCAGGGTACAGAGATTGAATGATGGCAAGGGTGTCACTTCGAAAATTTGCATCAAGTCGAAGCATGTCATACAATGACACTTGCTGAAAGGTATTCTTCAATATAGTCTCTTCTGTAGGTTTTTCTCTTGGGATCAGTGTCTTCTCAGTTTCCTTGATCTTTTGTAAGTCAGCAACTGCTTCTAAGAAAGCCCCATCAATATCGGAGAGCATAGTAAAAGATCCTTTCTTAGCACTAGGGGATGGCATGTCAGCTGCTGGAGGAGGTGTAGGCATTGGGGAGGAAAGGGCTGTACCTGCTGGAAGATTGAGGCCGAGGGTTGCCCTCTGAGCTCGTGTGAGGACACCAGCTGGCTCCGCTACCAACTGCAACTTGTCTTGAGAGGCAGTCATATGGGCAGAAAGTGGTGGCTTGGGGTTGGTACTAACTGCTATCAAATTGATCTTGGGAAAGGTGAATTCAGGTTGGCTCTGACTTGGGCTTGCAGAGGTAGAGGCGCGTTGTTTTGGACAATCCTTAGTGTAGTGATCCCGAGCCTCAGGGCAATGTTGGCATGGAAGAGAGCCTTCTGGCAGAGGGAATTTTCTCTGATAATGCCCATACTCTCCACATATATAGCATAAAATGGGCCGATTGGAGGGACGGAACGGCAGACGAGGTGGTTGTTGCATGGAGTTTGAGGGTGACATGTAGAAGCTCTATGGGGTTGAGGGAGTATTAGCATGATAAAAGTGGGAGATGCGAAGTTGTTGTGCATACCTTGCAAATGAGGTGTTGTCAGTAGAGGTGGCATAGGGTGTTGATGACCATAGGGTGAAACCATGTTGGATGTATGTGTCAACCCTTGTTGAAGGTTGCGGGCGAGGCTCTGTTGTAGTTGCCGCATTCCCTTTAGATAATAGCACTCTTTGTCATCATGGCGAGGCTTCTCGCAGAAATGGCAGTAAGCTCGAAGTGGGAAGTCCTGAGAAGGATGCCCTGGAGATCGACATGAGCTACACCATACCATAGCCTTAGTCTCCTGCTTAGACCTGAGCTCTTCTAGCTCTCTTTTAAGTTGATCATAAGCCTCTTGATATGGGGGCTTCTCCTGTCTAAGAGAGAAGTATCTCTCTTCCTGAAGGGCCCGCTGTAACTTTAGGGCTTCCAGTTCCCTGCGTAAAGAAGTCAAGGGGTCTGATGGACTCTCCACGAGTATAGGGGCCGTCTCTACTTGAGGAGAGTCAGTGAACAGCTTCCTAGATCCCTCTATCCTAGTAGCAGCAGCAACAAAGTCCTCCAGACTGGCTTCAGGACGGAGACTTTCTCTGAGCTTTTGTTGAGAAGTCTTAGGCAGAGCCTTCTCTACCCACTTCTTCACCATAAATTCTCCTGGTTGCTGAGGCAGCTTGGCGACCAGGGACTTTGTTCTGGTCATGAGCTCTGCAAATGTCTCCTTGAGCTGGAGCAACAAGTTGACCAACTCATCTAGAATCTCCTCTTGATAATCCCCTGGTCGGAAAGCTTCACAAAACTGCTGTCTTAACATGGTACAAGGAGTAAAGTGGTTTTCAGCAAACTGACTGTACCCTTTCTCTGCAAGACCATCCAAGGTGGACGGAAAGAGCACCATGTATGCATCTTCTCTGTTGAGGCCACGGCCTCTGCAAAGAGAGACAAACCTCCGAGAATGGTCGTCTGCATCCTCTGTGGAGAGACCTTTAAAGGTAGGGAACTTGATGTTCACCTTTGCCAGAACACTTGTGAGCTCCTCCATCGCCTCTTGCTCCTGTGTCTGTTGCTCACTAGCTTGCTGTAACAAAATGGGGGAGAGCCTTACCGGAGAAGGTGACCTGGAGGATGTAGAACCGGTCGAAGGAATGGAGGTAGCCGTATGAGTAGGTATGGGTGATGGGGTTAATATGCTTCTACTGGGCACCAAGGGTTGATGCCGTCTGTGGTAGTACTTCAGAGGACTCAGTAGTGCACTTTGATGCTCCAATGACCTCCTTGTATGTGTCATGCAGTAACCGCCAACCCCACCAAGCTTTGGGCAAGACAACCTTCACTTGGCTGAACATTGGTCTAGACTCTACTAGACCAATGCGAGTGACTAGACCACCTGGCTTGGACCAGGACGAGGAAGGACTAGACCAGGGACGAGAAGGACTAGACCAGGACGAGAGAGGACCAAACCAACAAGGCGAGAGACTAGACCAGCTAGATTAAGTTGTAAAGGGTGAAACTGGACCAGACCAATAGGCTGCACAGGCAAAGCGAAGAAACCAGCTACTCATCAACAGAGTGAGACTTCAGTTGACGTCCCACCATGATCGCCAAAATGAGAGCACCTGTAGCGCGGATAATGTGTCGTGCTCTCTACAGTGTGGGTGCTCCTCAATGCAATGTGCGTGACAATCTCACTCAACCAATCGAAACTCACTCAAACAGAATGAAACACAGGAACAATGGATAACAACAGAACAACAGAGACACGACAGTGGACCAGAACATGTGGACTCGACTATCTCAAAGAACCATGTACAGACTGTGGCGTGGCAGCACACTCAGCTCCAGCCCAGGACTCACATGTACAAATGGGGGTGTCGAGGCTCAGATGTGTAGGGATGGTGAAGCAGTGCTCTGTGCATAGACTCGCTGCTCTCCAACACGATGCTGGACCAAAGGTGAAGAAGATGATACCGATGACCAACCCCTACTACTCATATGTAACACCATAAAGGGCCACCAACGGCTCATAAATGTCAACCATGTGGTGACCTGGCCATGATGTCCACTAGACCACCGTCGATACCCTGCCACTGCCACGTGTCACTCCCAGCCCAGAGGGTCCGTCCAGTGTGAACCATACCAAGTGTAACCAACTGTCTGTCTTGTGAAGTGACACTGTAGCCCTGCTAGAGAGAGAGAGAGAGAGAGAGAGAGAGAGAGAGAGAGAGAGAGAGAGAGAGAGAGAGAGAGAGAGAGAGAGAGAGAGAGAGATTACATAAAAGCACATCACTTAAGAAACATGCTCAAGAATATATCTACATAGCACTCTTAGTCGTGCTGTTTCAATAGTATCAAGATATTGAGCTGGAGCTCGACACACTTCTCTTGAATCTATATTTTGAACCCAGCTCAAGTAAATTTTGTAATGACGAATCAACCGAAGCTCTTGCTTTAAGAGCATGAGCCTAAGATTGAGAAAGAAATAGGGATCAAGCAATCTGATGTAAATCGTGTCCAACTCTTCATCTATATAGGACCCCCAAACAGTGTAGTTTTTCTTGATCACTTCCCATGCCCATTGCTATCCCTATTTAGCAGGTAACAAACGTTCTTCAAAGGCATCAAGAATAAGATTTTTTACACTTGAAAAAATATTCACAATTGTGTGGGCCATTTATTTGGCTGCAAGAAAAGAGGGCAACATTAGTACTCAAAGCTTAAAATTATGGAGAGTGTGAGAGAGAGAGAGAGAGAGAGAGAGAGAGAGGGAGGGAGAGAGAGAGAGAGAGAGAGAGAGATGATCAACACTGAAGAAAAGTATAAGTGCAATACGAATACTTCAGTTACTCAAATTCATTCCAAAATAGGGCTGCATTGCCAAAAAGTTTCAAGAGATCCATTAGGTCACCCAACCTCAATGTTTTTGTTTACAACAGCTCATATTCTACTCTATGGTTGGACGGTTGAGGATCACTCCAATATATCCCATTGATAAACTTCACAACTTCAAAATCTTTATCTGAAACAAACATTGACATAATAAATATCAACCATATGTAGTTCTTGTAGGACTCTCATCAATTTTATCTCGCTCAATATTTGTGACAGTTTGCATAGTGAAATGCTTAAGCGTTCGCAAATTCCATACCACCCATCAACATATGAATACACCTAATGATGCCACCAGCACCATGTACTATTTCTTTGACAAACGTACTCATCCTTAACCTTCAAATAAATAAGCATCTCTAAATGTATTGGGAGAACTGCCAATACATCATGACCCATGTTAACCTACATTAGCAATTAGCAAAGTTCTCTCTCTCTCTCTCTCTCTCTCTCTCTCTCTCTCTCTCTCTCTAACCTTTATAATAGATAAGTTCAATCCCAAGTGGCATGATGTATAGAATACCCAGGGGTGGTATCTTATTGTTAAGAATAAGATGTTGATTATTCAAATGTCCTCTTGGGTATCATGCTTTCATTTCAAAACTCGTTAGAGTTCTTCATGACTAATAGTCTCAAAGCTAGCATCATGGCTCAACGTGTATAGTGAGTGGGTGCTCATTCAACTTCAAGCCTTTTCATGACTTGGTTCACTCCCTCTCTTTTATCCTTTCTCCTACTTGCCTGTGTCTACTTCTCTCTTTCTCTCTCATAAATTGAATTGAATAAAAGATTCAATTAAATGAACAAATTAAAAAAATCTCTCTCTCTCTCTCTCTCTCTCTCTCTCTCTCTCTCTCCGAACCACCCCCCCCCCCCCCCTTTACTCTTCTAGTCTCATAGACCATTAAACGCTTCTAAGGAAGTTAACCCCCCTTCTTGCTCTTTTTGAATGATGAAGTTAAGTGATTCATTAAATCAACAAACCACCTTGTTGACACAAAATTTAAAGGCACACCAAATTTTTCCCAACAAACTCTCCTGTCTCATCATGATATTTCTTGCTTGTGTCAACCTCTTGCATAATGTCCATCTGTTCAAATGCATATAGATGCGGTTACCTACCTCAGGAGAAAATCACTCGCTCAAGAAATGCTCACTTCTCATTTGCTGAGAATCTTCCTCGGCTTGCCATGTTGGCTATATTGGTTGCATTTTAGGAGATTGCATGCTTAAAAGTACAACCACATTTAACATTTATACCAAAGGCAACTAACATAAGTGTGGTGCTGAGTTTAGAATTCCCTTGTCCCCCCCCCCCTCTCTCTCTCTCACGCTCAAACTTAGCCGATGACTCTCTAGCTAACTACAATTATGTGCAGGGCTAACAACCTTTTGCCTACAATCATCATCTATAGCTGTAAGGTACCATAGCAATGCCATAAGAATAAAAAGAGGTGCTTGATGCCACAAGCTATGTTATGATGGTCATTATGCAAGAGGTTGACATTTCCTTGCATTATCTGCTCCTATAATACTACCACCATCTCATCAACCACTAAGCCTTGTCCATTTGTATATAGAAATGCAAGCATATCGAGTAGAGAGAGAGCGAGAGAGATTTGCTGCTTGCAGGTGATCGTACTTGCTTGGCGAGAGAGAGAGAGAGAGAGAGAGAGAGAGAGAGAGAGAGAGAGAGAGAGATCAATATGCAGGAGCATCAGAGATGCTACAATGGGGGTAGCATGTACTACATTTGGTCGGCATGTACCATGTCTCAGGCATGTACCATGTCTCAGGTTGCCATTCAGATGTTTGCATGTGCGCACCAGTTGCATACTACTTACAATTCTCTCCCTTCATCATCACTCTATGCAGAACTTGCACGGATTGAACTGCTGGACAACATCCACAAACAACAACTATTTCCAAACTCATTATCTATTTTCTTAGTTTCTAGGCGCCTGCAGTGTGCATTCTCGGTCTCCAAGGCTTATGAACCCTCACCTCTGGAGTATTAGGTGCAGGTGGAGCTCGGTTTTTCGGACATGTGTGTGTGTGTGTGTGTGTGTGTGTGTGTGTGTGAGAGAGAGAGAGAGAGAGAGAGAGAGAGAGAGAGAGAGAAATTCTAAGACACAGGAAGATATAGACCTTATGCTTTGCACGCTTTTGCTACATCAAAGCAGCATCAATAGTAGCACCCTTTATTGCCTCTAATGCATCGGCAGTAACCCCATCATCTAGTGCCAGGCTTGTCCCTACGATGTCTTCACTCATGACGTCGTCATCTATTGAGGCTAATTCACAGTAGCAATAGCAACACCCGTTGTTGCATCAATGCCTCTAATGCATTGGCAGTAACTCCGTCATCTAGTACCAGGCTTGTCCCTATGGTGTCTTCACCCACGACGACGCCATCTGTTGAGGCTAATTCATTGCGCCCAAAAGCAGCACCTTCTCCCTTCCCATTAGCTAGGCTCTCATGGGTCGTCCCCTTCACCATCCGATTCAACTATAAAAGGAAGGGAAGGCACAGAGTTGAGCTCCTCTGGAGTTGTGGGAAGCCAATATGCAAGTGCTTGACCTGCAAGAAGAAAGATCTCGATTCACAACAGCAATAGTAACACCCATTGTTGCATCCATGCCTCTAATGCATTGGCAGTAACCACGTCATCTAGTGCCAGGCTTGTCCTTATGGTGTCTTCACCCACGACGACGCCATTTGTTGAGGCTTATTCATTGCGCCCAAAAGTAGCGCCTTCTCCCTTCCCATTAGCTAGGCTCTCATGGGTCGTCCCCTTCACCATCCGATTCAATTAAAAAAGGAAGGGAAGGCACATGAGAGTCGAGCTCCTCTCGAGTTGTGGGAAGCCAATATGGTAGCGCTTGAGCTGCGAGAAGAAAGCTCTCCATTTGTGGGATATGAGCAAGGGAAGGGAATACCTGTGTCTCTGCGTTTGGCTCGCTCTCTCTCTCTCTCTCTCTCTCTCTCTCTCTCTCTCAGCAGGAAATGTGAGCGAGCAAGGAGTTCGAGTTTTGTTCGTCACCAAGCAACTAAATGAGCTTGAAAGCCTTCAAAGCCTTGCAGAGCCGCCACCACGTAGTTGGAAAATATTCATTTGCGGAGCCGGCACCAAGCAACTGGAAAATATTCGTTCGCGTCTCTCTTTTTTGGATGTAGCCTTCATATCGCAGAAGATGACACGTGGAAAGGGCAATCCACGGCCGCCATATTATGTTAGTAGATGCACATGCACATGCGCGCGCGCACACACACACACACAAGAAGTTGGTGCATCATCGGCCATTGTCAATCCAGTTGATGAAGCTGAGATGAGCATCTTCAACAACGGCCGCACCCCAGGTGAGAGTGGTGGGAGGCAACTTAACAAGAAAGGAAGACACGAGCGATTTCTAGTTGCGACTCGAGACCTTCACATCCTTTTTTTTTCGTGAACTCTCTCTCACCTATGCGTAGCACCTACCGGACCCGCATTTTCCAAGCTTGTCGAGCCTGCAAAATGGGAGTGGTGATGCTAAGCGAGGACTACATGCAGATCACCTCTAGCCCACGTCAGAGCTGCAACACCTCATCCTCAGAGCCCCGGAACGCCCCATCTACCCTTTCTACGAGTTGAAACCCGCCTATAAAAATGCATGGAGAGCTGCATGGAAAGAATGTTGAGCCAAAAACATCCAATACTGGCATGAAGATAGCGCAGGAGTACATTTCCTCCTCTAGTGGCTTGCATAGCCTCCATATCAACCTAGATCTACAATCTATCTTGGGCATCCAAGTGCAAGGCCCCGCCGAAGCAGCTGTCGCACAACTCGCTCCCTGTCATACAGCCTTGGTCTCGATTGTTTTGCCCAACTTGCTCCATGTCGGACTGCCCCAACGTCCTCCATTTTCCTGTTAGCTCTACCCTGACCTCCTCCCCTCACCATCAACTCTAGTTCACGAAGCCGTCCACTTGCCCAACAACCTGTCGGCGTAGATCCACACACTGCGCATGCCCTAATTAGAGACTTGGCAAACTCACCCACAATACAATAGGTGGTTGTACAGAGGGGTAGGTGGCCCAATATGGAGGAGGGGCGTATGAGCTCCCTGCAAAAAATGAGAGAGATAGCAGGAACTAAGGTGGGCACTAGACACCTCTGGATCTAGTTGAGAATGGAAAGAGTGAACTACGGAGACCTTATTTTGCACATCCCCATGGAAGCATAGGTAGCCATGCTTAGTCACCTGGCACTCCCAAACCGTAATCCATACTCCCTTTCACCTGTACAAACCTGCACACAAAGCAGAGATAGATAGAGAGGGCGAGACAATGCAGCTTGCGTCCCGTGCATCCTCAGCTCTTCGCACTCCTCTACGACCTTGGCTACAGTCCGCAACACTCATACCATCGTGAGATCAGGTCGTCGCCCTGCTCACCTTGGGTTGGAATGCATGAGGAGACAAATACCTACCACAACCAACATTCAATGCCATCATGAATCCTGTAGTTCTCGACCATGCCAAGGCTGCTAGTCGCCAATGCTACCCTGCTTGTGTGTGAGATGATTGTCCCCCAATCTTCAACTAGTATTGCTCGACGCCCACTCCGCAGAGAGAGAGACACAGACAGAGAGAGAGAGAGAGAGAGAGAGAGAGAGAGAGAGAGAGGGGCAGAAGAAGAAGAAGAAGCCCACTCCGTAGAGAGAGAAAGAGAAATGAGAGAGAGAGAGAGAGAGTGAGAGAGAGAAGAGAAGAAGAAGAAGATTGTTTTAAAATTGTAGCAGAGACCTTAGAGCCGAGTCCCGCCCGTATTAGTGGGGTTAGTGAGTGCAAGACTCACCTTTGGGTCGCACCATAGGGGTAGAAATCTTGAAGTGAAAATAGGGAGGAAGCAAAGAACGTGCAACGCATTTGATTGGAAGGAAACTCCCTCAAAAGAAGGAGAAGAATAGTTCCCCTAACGTTAGCTTATGACCTTGCTTTTTCAAAGTACCAGTAGGGTTATTTTTTGAATTCTATTTCTATGCCTACTTTTAAAAAACTTTCCTATTATAGAGAAAACATTTCCCCACTCCCCCCACTCTTCTTGGGTGCGACTTGGCCCTTAATTATCTATCCGATGAGGAGAGAGGTTTGTGTCCCCTTCCGACACCATGAATATATTTTCCGAAGGAAAGGCTCTGTATACATTACGGCTCGAGAATACCATGGACTCACACGTGCACAATTCCACATAGTCACACACACACACACACACACACACACACACACACACACACACACACATAGCTATGGAAGCTCTCCTGAGAGAGAGAGAGAGAGAGAGAGAGAGAGAGAGAGAGAGAGCTTGCCTACCATAGACTCACACGTGCACAATTCGACACAGTAATACACACACACACATAGCTATGTAAGCTCTCCTGTTGTGAGAGAGAGAGAGAGAGAGAGAGAGAGAGAGAGAGAGAGAGAGAGAGAGAGATTGCAAATGAGGTCCATCGCCAACCATGTCGAGGATATGAGAGAGGGAGATAGAGATGAAAGCCAGAGAGTGAAGACAGTCCGCTCGCTTCATGAAGAGAGAGAAAGAGAGGGAAGTTGTCAGAGAAATTTTAAATGATTCTCTTTTCTCTGACAAGACCCACTGCCAATGGCATACCCGCTACTTTCACTCTCGAGAACCCACCATACTCCACTAGCTCGCGCGACCCGCCTATCGGCGGGTCTCGCTCGCTCTTACCACAGGTACATGTATATTGTGTGTATATGTCTATTTCTATACATCTCCAATTCATGCTCTAACAATGCTACCTGCTGTCAATTGAGCAACTTGGCGATGAATGCCAGCTCAGACACAATTGGACATCCTCAATACGGGGCGGGTGTGGGTGATTGCCATGTTGATGAATGATGGGTAGAGAACAAATTGAATATTTATCGAATACAAACATATGTACACCACACTTGGCATACATATGACCAGCAAGTTGTTGACATATTTTTTCCTTTATCCGCTACTTTCTGGGCTTGCTTTGTTTGTGTACTTGCAATGATCAATGCATCCCAGAAGACCACATCTTGAATAGGTAGTTCATCCAGAAAAAGATTCCCAAATTTAACGCTTGTGTCGACTAAAGATGTAAGCACATGTCATCATATTTGGAGAGAGACCTCACTAAACATACATTCACTTACGTCAAATCCCTTGGCTATTTCCACATGCCTTCTAGATGTGAGCATGGGTGATCATATTTCAAAACAAACCTAGTGCCACATGCCTTCTAGATGCATGTTATCACATTTAGAGAGGCCCCCCGTTTTGCATCCAATGAAAAAAACATAGATTAGCTTCCTTGCCTACCCATTTCGGAAGCTCTTCAACAACTTGGAAAGAATCCTCACCATACAATTGTTGAAGACATAACAACCCACTATTTCGTGGCCTTGTTCTTGTTTGCATACCTTACAATGGTGAATGTATTCCAAGAGACCACATCCCGAATAGGAAGCTCATGAAAACAAATACACCACATTTGGCAACCCTGCAAACCAAAGAGCAGAGTTCTCAAAAAGAAGAAGAGTGGAAAGATGGTAATTGTTGCAGGGATGAAGTCATCGTGGCGGCTGCGCTTCCCAGGCTTACCTGAGCTCCTCGAGGTCCCTGTGTTGCCGCTACCTCCTTAGTCAGCCTCACAACCCTATTTCTGTGCGGATCGTTTTTTCCCACTCTCCTCCTTGAGTTTGAGCAACATGCGAAGCGAGGCCCACATTACTTGCTTTGTTCGTGCCGACCGGCTCCACACACATTTGTTAGTTATCGGCTTTGGGTTGATCGGGTGGCTCGTACCCGAGGTCCCTGTGTTGCCGCTGCCTCCTTAGTCAACCTCACAACCCTATTTATGTGCGGATCGTTTTTTCCCACTCTCCTCCTTGAGTTTGAGCAACATGCGAAGCGAGGCCCACATTACTTGCTTTGTCCGTGCCGACCGGCTCCACACACATTTGTTAGTTATCGGCTTTGGGTTGATCGGGTGGCTCGTACCCTCCAACATCCCAACAATCAATGGCCAGAGCCTAACTGGTCTCTTCTTCAATAGCATTGGCCCCGATCTTGCGCACTTGCTTACATGCCCTGCTCTCACATCCCCCTTCTAATTGTGGATGGCCACCTGGCACATTGGCCTCTTCATTGTTCTGCTTCTTGGATTCAAGGGTTGCAAGGACGGCTACTTCTGAACGTAGGGGTCTTGCCTCTCTCTCTCTCGCTGCGCAACTTACACGTGAAAGCTTGGCTACCTTCCTAACTTTTTGTTGAGCAAGGCATTCCCAGTATTAAATGTTCACTTTTTGAGAACCTCACATAACACGCAAGGTTAAAGAAGACTGTTGACGTTTATCGGGAGGCCAGTGGTCGAAGGAGACCAAGGAGTAGGAGAACTAAGTAGTGCATGGGAGGCTTGTAGCAGCACTATCGTAGAGAGTGGGGTCTATGTACCTCCCTCCCGCAAATCAATGACCACTTAGTACGCATGCTTAGAGATACAACTTGATTTTTGCTATGAGCCCGCAACTTAAAGGTCCAACTCGATTATTCCCTTCCTATTGAATTGCAAGTAGCCACCAACGGGCTGCCTCTAGAAGCATAAGGAGTCATCTTGGCATGCGGGCATGCTGCTATCGTGGAGGGTGTTGTGTACGTGGAGGCCTTGACTGCAAGGGGATGCGCAAGATGACGGGGACCAAGGGCTTGTATATGGAGAGCAATAAGCTAAGAGGGTGGATGTTGTGTGGCTGCATGCATTTGCAGCCACATGGACATCCACCCTTGCCTTTTAATATAGAACATAGATACATAAGAATATAAGATAAGATTGTAGATCAAATATGTCCTCTCTTTATCCCGTCGTCTGCCTTTCTACTTAATTCCACATCCTCCAGCCCCTTCACTCTCCTCTCCCGTATCTATTTTGGTTGGATTGTTCAAGATTTTTCTAATCTTTATTTCTTTTTGACGATCGAGATTTGTTTCCGAGTGCTTAGCATGTAATTTGTCACAAATTCCCTCGCAAAAAAACAAATAATGAAGCAATTCATCTCCAAAGCTTACATGACCAAATCAAATTCGAGATTTAGCATCTTGTATTGATAGACAATTAGTCTTTTTATGAAAAGCTACAAATTTTTTAATTTTTGGAGAAATATAATCTCACAACCAGGGTATTTTGGTAATTTTCCTTTACACTTATTCTCTCTCTCTCTCTCTCTCTCTCTCTCTCTCTCTCTCTCTCTCTCTCATACACACACACACAAATTTTGCACACCGTGTGCAAGGCTTGTCCACATCAATATAATTGCATGATGCGTTCAAGAAAAGGATACGTAAGGCTGGAGTGTGGAGAGGAGATTGTGTCTTCTCGATAGTAGAGGAGCCATGAAAGATGGGTCTCGACTCCCACTTGGCCTTTTGGGCGTTGGCAAGCAAATGGGCATCGACCAGTCATCATTTCTTTGAGTGCTCCAGGAATCGCTGATTCTGATTGCGCTTCACTGGAAAAACCATGGAATTTCATCACATGCACAACCTTGTGCCCTTGCGCCACATGGCAACCCGGAATTCCTTTCTACTTAATAGAGAGTATAGATTGCCACCACTTCGAATCATAACTTTTCTATTGAATATTTCCATGAGGATGTGTGAATTTAAAAAATAAAATAGAAATAATCTTTCCTTCTTCACTAACAAAAAGGGAACACGTCACTATGGCCTTAGCCCTTTGGGCAAGCCAAAAAGTCTTTTTCTCTAGGCCATCCTAGGCCTTTGCCCCCACAACTTCCTATCTGCTCATAGCGTGGGCAAGCTTAAACCTTAAGAATTTCCTTAAACTCGGAAACAAAAAGTTCCTTATAGACCCCATTCACATTCTAGCCTAGTGGATAGCCAAAAAGGAAACCTCGCCGACTAACAAGTGGGTGCAACGCCATCGGCATATAGGGAAGAAACATGATTTGGAAACCTAGAAGAAAAGGATCCTATAAGGTTCTTTAAGTGTATGCGAAGTGAGAGGAGGTAAATTACCTTTTCAAAATATGAGTTAGGATTGATTTAAGGAAAAATAAAAAAGTTACAGGTTTTTTGGAAGCGTGTAACACACATATATATAAATATAAATAAATAAATACATATATATATATATATATATATATATATATATATATATAGATATGTGTGTGTTTTTTTTAGAATCCTTTGTTTTTTTGAAAAACTCACAATCGTGAGTGAATTGTATTATAACCATCGAAAGAAATACAGAATGGTCTCAAGCTCAAATCAAGCCTTGAGGTTCGGGAGACAACAAGCTGGACGCGTTTACAACATGACTTGTTTACAACATGACTTGAGTGATTGGTCTAGAACTATCAAAGCCATGTTGACACCCATAAGGTAAATCCTAGAAGGTTTGTTTTTTTAGAATCGTAAAGTGCAATATATAGAAGTAATGACAAAGGGAATCAGGACGCCTTAATTAGGTTCGTGTAAAAGACTTTACTACTGCGATTAGGCAAGGGTTCTTTTGCTACTTAGTCTACAACCACAAAACCCATTAATTAGTCCCTAGATTCCCTCGAAATCTAGGATTTGAAGCAAAATACCCATCCTCTTGCCATCATCTCTATGTAGAGGGAGCCACCTCGCCATCGCCAATTCTGCTATCTTCGTCGCCATGGTAGCAGCCTCTTAAGGATGCACCTTTCCTTCTTCTTCTCTGCTATCCCTGCTTGCTTGACACCTATTGTCCCGAACATTGCCGCCTCCCTCCCTCTCTCTCTCTCTCTCTCTCTCTCTCTCTCTCTCCCTCCCACCCCCCCCACATAGCTCCACATTGCACCTTCGTCTAATCAAGTCGAACACACTATGGTCTAATTAGACCATTGCTCTACGACAACGAACCCTCGCTTTTCGGTGCCTGCTGTACCTGCACCTGGAAAAGCCCATCACCCACCCACCTTCTGCACTCTCAAAAAATCCGAGAGAGAGAGAGAGAGAGATTCTAAGCTGTCCGTGAATTGTCACCATGACAAACAAGAGAGAGAGAGAGAGAGAGAGAGAGAGAGAGAGAGAGAGAGAGAGAGAGAGAGAGACTTTTGCTCCCTATTGCATGCGAGTGACAAACAATAACACACACACACACACACACACACACACACACACACACACACACACACACACACAGAGAGAGAGAGAGAGAGAGAGAGGCCCGTCCCCCATTCCTACGCTCGTCTATTGCACCTTTGCCTGCAAGCTTTTGTCTCTTGCGCCTGTACTGGTTGCATGCACCCTAGGAGCTATTGAGGTCAGTGCTCACATAAAAAAGTGGAGGCCCTTCCTCTCCTGGCATCACTATATCACACGGCGACTTTTGCATTCATTTGCAAGGGTCACGGTGGCTTTCCCAAACAATAACTCAAACAATAAAAAAGTGATAAAATCATTAGCTTGAGTTTAATTGGAATTAGTGTTCTTGAGCCGGTTGAAAATCAAGACTAGCTGGTCACAAACCATGGCAAAGGGAAGAAAAACCGGTGAAATATGTGAGAAATTAGTTCAAAGATCTTGCAAATTATAAAATTTATGCTAGTATTTCCGATTTTCTTCTTTGCAAAGAGGAAACTCAGCTGGCGTGAAACTAAGCTATAGAATGCAAGAAAAATCACCCGAGGCAGTGAAATGAAAGATGAAATAAAAAGAACTCATTATTTTATATATATATATATGGGACTGGAGGAGGTGAGATGTGGGGGAAAGACAGAGAGGGAAGGGAAGAGAGAGAGAGAGAGCACTATGGGGAAAGACGTAGAGAAATATTATTTTTGTGAAGGTGTCCGTCTGCAACGAGATGAGAATATTGCGAGGAGCACACAGAGAATGGGCATGAGAGAGGGTTCTATCAATGCCATGTTAGCTTTGAGCATCACATCTCAATGCTCACACTAGCCAAGCATAAAAGCTCTATTGGATTTGAGCATTGCATTGTTCAATGCTTATACTAGCCAAGTTGACTCGCGAAGGAGGGAGAGATGGCCTCAACACTATCTAAGATAGGGTCTTAAATGAAGCCAAGATGGTGGGATCAACAGGGGGGACGTGCCGACACAAAACCAAATGCTTGTGTGGATGTCCGATGCTAAAAAGTAAAGAAGGATAGAAAAAGTAAACAAGAACATGGGGGGTAGACATTAACTAGCGTTATCACCAAGGACACTCACATGGGTGTCTACAACCCACATGCGCTTGTGTGGTTAGCTCCCCAAGCTCCCATACGTGGGGTGGTGGGTTCAAATCCCCGGTCGCGGGCCATGGTGTTGACTCTTTTACAACTGTTCTTGTGCCTTGAGATTCCCCCACAACCGACCCCGCCCTTGATCTCACCACCTAGGCCTCATTAAGACCCAATGTAAGATAGTGCTCAGGGAGAGACAAAGAAGGAGACAAAGAGACGCGGTTTTCTTAACAAATGAAAGGATCCTTTATTGCCAAAAAAGAAAGGAAGGGAGAGAGAGAGAGAGAGAGAGAGTCATATGCGTAGAGCAAATATGTGCGATTGAAGGCAAGAGAGGGAGAGATTTTGGGTTCACACCCTCTCGACAATGCAATGTGTGAGGGAAGGTAGGAAAAGGAGAGATCTTTCTAAGATTACGTCGTCTATAGGCTTCTTGCATCGTGACACAATCCATATAAAGAATTGAAAGTTGACCGAGTAGGTGTTACCCGTTTTGAAAAAAATACAGAGGTGAATAAAATATGATACTGCGTCGCCACACTGAAACGAAAAAAGGAATGGAGGGTTTTTTTTTGGGGGGGGGGGGGGGGGGGGGGGAGGGAAAGCAACGAAGAATGAGGCGGAGGTAGCATCAAACGCGAAGTAGGGGGTGAAGATGGAGACCAAGTGGGAGTGCAGGTGGATAGCTTTGCAATTGATGAACAATGCGCTTTTTTTTAAATGTTAACATTCAGGCACACAACACGGATTTCACGGAGGTGGGTTGGTCTAAGCCAGTCGTTAAATGGGTGATACTCGATAGGAGCTAGGTTCGAATACTTTGTGCTGCTTTTGGAAGCTAACGGATTCACTAAGCTGGTATCAAAGATTCCGTGGAGGAATCTAAGTATTAAACAAATAAATAGGAGAGCCTTCCAGGTAGGGAGTATCTAAAACATTGAAAATAAACATTCAAATCTAAAACATTATTTTTAGTTGGTAATATGGTCATTGATATATAACTTTAAGGCTCCCGCCCCTTTTTCTCATCTCGTCTCGAGAGGTTTCAACTTTTGTGTTGTGCGTCTGTGAGGCTTTCAAAGAGCTTGCATATAGATTTGTCCCTAGCAACCACTCTTAAATACTTCAGTTCCCATTTTGCCGATTCTTTGAAAACTAATTATTGAGGCATCATAGCTCCACCTTTTGTGTTGTGCGTCTGTGAGGCTTTCAAAGAGCTTGCATATAGATTTGTCCCTAGCAACCACTCTTAAATACTTCAGTTCCCATTTTGCCGATTCTTTGAAAACTAATTATTGAGGCATCATAGCTCCACCTTTCTTAAAGAAGATTTATTTCTTGTCAATATAACCCAATGGGTGAGTGAGAGGGGATGATTGATGGAATCGGGAGATCTTACTTGCATGAAATTTAATACACTATTGCCAAGCGTTGTCAGCTTTCAAAGGATTCTTTTGCATTTTAGGACTACTAGCTCGTGCAACCCATCTATCGACGGGTCTCGCTCGCTCTTACCAGCGTTACATGTCTCTCTCTCTCTCTCTCTCTCTCTCTCTCTCTCTCTCTCTCTCTCTCTCTCTCTCTTTGTGTGTGTGTGTGTGTGTATCTTTATACATCTCTCCATGACACATATACACAAACGATAAACATTTTCACTAATAACCTACGGATACTTGTTAACCCCCATGCTCAAACGTCGGTTGTTCCACTCCATCTTTGATGCATGTGAGAGAGAGAGAGAGAGAGAGAGAGAGTTAATGTGTACATCTTCTTTTTTGGTTATCGTGAAAGTGTGTGCTTTTTCTCCTTAGATAGATCTTTGAGGCCCCTTACTATTACTCCTTCTACATTAAACCTTTTTTTGCTTCTTTCTCTTCTCCTTCCCTCTTCTTCCTTTAGATGTCTATTGGGGATGTTTCTAATAATGCTAACATCATCTCCTTGAGAGCTTGACACTACCTTCATGAGGTAAAACTTATCAAACCCAATATAGCCAAGTGACATGATCTATACAACACCGCTCTCTTGAGGATATGAGGTTAATCACTACAATGCCCTCTATAGTATCGCACCTTTATTTCAAGGCTCATCAGAGCGCTTCATGTCTGCTGACACTTACATCCTTGGGGTCTTTTGAAACTATTCTTTGACATGAAAAACCATATCTTCTCATGTTCTAGTGAGTGTGCTGTGTGGTAGATTGGCTATGTTAATTGTCACCTGAATAGCATATCTAGAGTTCGAGCCCTATCTTTAGATAGATCTTTCCTAAAACGCTTAAAACCTCTTCCTTTCTACTCCATGATGAGATCTTTAAAGATCCTTATTAGGGAGAAAACTACCAATCCCATCTTAGGGTTCTTGAATTATTCCCACCCCTTAAGTTATAAAGCACCCAAGCGTAGTAGATTGTACTCATGTAAACCATAAAAGATTGATAGCTTGTCTAGGTACTTTCAAGTACCTTCTATAAACAGTAAAAAGTACCTTAAAGCACCTGTTTTTGTACTTTAAGTACTCAAATTGTATCCCATGGTAGTTCTATGATTAATATAGCTTTCCATTATATTATATCATTGTATGTCTCATATTTGAGTTGTGTTCATCTCCTGCCTTTCTCACAGATATCTTGGCACAAAGATCCAACTCTCTCTTCCCCCTCATATTTTAACAAAAATCATCCCCAAACATTTCCTCTCAATCCCTATATAATTTCTCTCTACAGGTGTAAGCACTCTACTTGCATGATAGATTGATTTGAACCACCCCTTTTGTGCTTCTTGCATCAGAACTGCTCCCACTGTTGCATGGGATGCATTTATAACAGATGGATTCATAGTTCTCAATTTTATGGAATCTGTATTGATGCAATCACCAACATTTTCTTGAGTAGGTCAAAAGTAGATTTTTGTTCTTCGTTCCACACATAATCCACATCTTTTTTGGTCAAATGTGTGAATGGTAAGCATTCCTAAGCAAGGTACCTAAAGAACTTGCTTTTCCACTTCACTTGACCAATGAACCTCATAAATTGCTTCACTATTTTTGGTGGTGAAGCCTTCATGATTGCCTCCACCTTTCTTGGATCAGTTGACGTTCCCTCTTTATTGATGATATGTCCTAATAAAATGCAGTTTTTAGAGCAAAGGCACATTTTGTAGGGTTCAATGATAGTCTGGATTGTCTGAATTTCTCAAAGCACAATCTCAGATGCTTCGAGTGATCCTCCTTTTTCCCTGAAACACTAAATCCATCTAGAAATATAACCTTCATGAGAACGTAGTCAGGTAAGGACAAACACCTCCATGACCCACTTCTAAAAAGTAGGTGGTGCATTCTTCAATCCAAAATTCATCATTGTGGAAGTGTACACTCCCCATTCAGTTATGCAGGTTGCTTTTATCCTGACCTTTAGGGCCATACTGATATGATCATATCCATTGAAACCATCCAACAAAACTATACATCTCCTCATTAGCTACTATTGCATCCAACATTGCACCACAACATGGTAAAGAGATGGATCAATAATTGTTACAGCATTCAATTTTTTATACTCTACACACACACACACACACACACACACTAATTTTCACATTCTTCTTTGGGACAACCACAATTGATGATAGCCATGTTACATTGTTCACTGGGTAAATGAAACCAACTTCCACCAATTTATCAATCTCTTTTTTCATCTGTTTGGCATAATCGGGGTTCATCCCGCACCTTTGCTGCTTCACTGGTAGTGCATCTATTTTCAAACTTATGGTGTGTTGGCATGCAGCTGGATTTGGTCCTTTAATATTAGTATATGACCAAGCAAACACATCCCTGAATTCTAATAACAAAGCTTTCAATGCCCTTTTAAACTCAATATCCAATTTAGTAGATACTTTCACCATTTTGGGGTCATCGTCATCTCCCAAGTCCGTATCTTTTAATTCACCTTGTCTCACTTTGGAACTCTTGGACATTTGTTCTTCAAAATGCTTCCCGATCCTCCTCCAATCTCTAGTATTTAGCTGTTTTAACTATTTTCTTCCTGCTTTCTTTCATGTTCACTTTAGGTGACTCTTTCTGATTTTCAATTGTATTTGCAACCTTTTGCACATCGTCCTCAAAGATTGGGACCACTATTGCATTTCTTTGAAGGAACTCTTCTTCCTCATCTTCCTCAATAGCATATAAAGGGCTGAATCTAGGTGGGATAGTCTTCTTTGGAAGCATATGCATCCTAACCATCTTCTTCAGTTGTTTGATCACAGTTGTATATGCATCCCACAATTATTTCACTTTGGCTGCCCTTTGCCATGGCCTTTCCTAAATCATTGGGTAAGAACATGTTGACTCTTCTAGTGTTAGGACAACAAAATTGACCACAAAAGTTAGCCTCTCTACACTTATTGTCTCGTTTTTTCTAAGAATCTCCAAGGGTTGCATCTTTCTTTGGTCAGTCATTTTTACCTAAAAAGGCGTTGGCTCCCATTTCATGAGATTCAACTTCTTATAGAATAATTTAAGGAGAATATTGTCTCGTTTCTAAGAATCTCCAAGGGTTGCATCGTTCTTTGGTCAGTCATTTTTACCTAAAAAGGCGTTGGCTCCCATTTCATGAGATTCAACTTCTTATAGAATAATTTAAGGAGAACATTAACTCTTGAACCTCTATCCACTAGCCTATTTGAAAGGTGAACCTTCCCAATAAAAATATTTATTACAGGTACTTTGTAATCTACATCCATTGGAGCTACATCTCCACAATGAATCTAAGCCAAATCAATTTGACTGCTTTCCCCCTTCTGCTTTCCTTCGTTTTCTTTGACTTGACTTGTCAATTTTTGAAAATTTTTGACTAAAATGAGGGACTAATTTCAGTAGTTGACTCACCTTTACTGAAATGGGTGCTTGCAACAAAGCCTCAAAGAGATCATCTGATAGCCCTTTGTCAAGTAAGTCCTTGGAATTATCTACCTTTTCTAAGGAATTTGATTTTCCATTTTTTGGGGATCTATTGCCTAGATCTTCCCATATTGCCTACATTGTCCTTGCTAACCATGAATTTGCAAGTTCTTGAGTGTCCCGATTTAACTGAATTTCCTTTGGTACCCTCATTCTGATCTTATCTAGGGCTTCCCAATCAATGGGTGCTTCGGGACTATTCCCTTGCTCTTCCTATTTTTCCTTCAATTTGCCCTTTGAGCTTGTAATTGCTAGGCTTTCCACCTCCAGAGGTTTCTCCAAAACTTCGCCAATCTTGATACATGCAAGGCAATCACACTGAAAGAAATGTAAGGTATCAACTTCTCCTTTCAACAATTCAAATTGGGCCACTTCAGGGTGTTGGTTCCATATCTCTCCATTTGCCAGACTTTTCAGCTCTTCAACTTCAATTTATATTGTTGGGGTAAAGGTGCTGCGCCTTTGCCCGGGTCGGATGTCCAGTGTCTGGCCACCAACCCACCATGTGTACACACTTCCTTATTCTTTCAATACATAAGAATAAGGAGCTCCTCACTCTTAGTTCCAGAGGTTGCTCCACCCACACAGTCTCGTGCTTCTCCCCTTCCTTGCACGCATTGCACTACACCATTGCACGCATACATCTGCGCACATGTGCACTCGCAAGTGGTATCAGAGCTACAACTTGAAAATGGTGGCGGTCTCTCAACGGCAACGGAGCTCCCACAAAGGTCAATGCTAATTCACGGCACCGGATCGAAGTGGTTTTGGGCGGATCCATAGGGCGAGATCATAGATCTTGGCACCCTGATGCGCACAGCCCCTCTTGGCTTGGAGGGGATCTTGATGATTCTCTAAGAATCAACTAGGAAGTAAATCTGCAGAGTCTGGCAAAAGAGGAGGTTGAAGCAAGGGTAATTTTCTTGAGAGCAGAGCAACAGAAGGCACACACACACACACACACACACACAAGCACACGCGCGCACACACACATGCTGTTTGAATTGGGACAGAGGAGCAATTTGGGCAGCACAAGCGAAACCAATTTTCAGCATATCAAAGGCAGTCAGGGAATCGGGCAGGGAAGTCAACCAACGAATCAAAGCTCTAGAGAGCTAGGCAATAGAGCTCATGGGCAGCAGGTTCGGGCAGAGAAGGCGTGAGCTTGAGAGAGCGTTGGCAGCTCGTAAGGCAAGCTTGGAAAGCAAGTCAAAATCGGCAAGGCTTAAGCAGAGGAGCATGAATTGCGTGTGTGTAGGTAGACCTTGGCATCACTGTAGGATCGAGAGGCAGTAGAGGTTCTTGCTTGTGTGTGTAGTTGCACACGCTCTCTCTCTCTCTCTCTCTCTCTCTCTCTCTCTCACACACACACACACACACACACAGTCAACATTCGACAGAGACAGGTTTTCGAGCAATTCTGCAGGGACTAATTTTTTTATTATCTCCTTTGACTTACACACAAGTATGTGCAAGAGCTTGATCCCGCCAAATCCTCGACCACCCCCCCAACTCCTTGACCCCACTCACACACACGCCCGAGAAAGAGTGTGAGAGGGAGATAACTCTTCTCAGCAAGGGAATGAGAGAGTGCGAGTGAAAGAGAGTGAGTGTAAGAGAGCTTGAGAGAGAGAGCAAGCGAGTGAGAGAAAATGAGAACAGGTTTTTCGACATCGGCATCGAAGTGCTCCTGTCCGACGGCGGCGGGAGGCGGTTCGACATTGACACGTCGGTTTCAACACCGATTCAACGATTTTTTGATTTTAGCATTTTTCTCGACGTTCGGCGTTTTCTTCTATAGTTTTGCGTTGATGGCTCAACATCAGTTTTGACACCGATTTTGGCGGTTTTTCTCAGTGTTTTGGCGATTTTCCTCTACAACTTGGCATCAATGGCTCAACACCGGCTTTGAGCTTAGACGACATCGACAATTAGCCGTTCCGAGATCAGTCTCCAAACCGTTCAAGCGGCTATTTGGCTAGCGTGCTTCCGCTCGGCGATGAAAGACGACATCCCAATGGTTTTCCCCAATTTTTGAATTTGATAGCACATACCGATAGATATTGCTCCGACAACCCATTTTGGAGCGGGTTTTTCTCTCGAGCACGCTTAGCTCTTGGCATGTGTCTTCAATCGACGCGTTTACTAATTGCTGAGGTAGTGTGTGCTAGTTTCCTAGCGGTTTGCATTCCAGAGAGCCTTTGGCACAGTCTTGTGCAGTTTCATGCTATGTATGCATTTTGTGGATACAACTTGAGCTTGGTATAGCTTGCAGGTAGCACGTTCGCAGGTTTACACGTATTTTTGAATAGATATACGTCCATATTGTACATAGTCTTCTACAAGACTAGATCCTTTTGCTTGATTTTCTTGATCTTCTTTAGGAAATCTTCAGGGGGGGTTTTACCTTAAAGCTTGCCAAGAATTTGGTTTCAAATTGTCATAATCTGGAAAATTGTTAGTACCATATTGCTTGAACCATGTCATGGCCTTCCCTTGCAGTGTGGCTACAAAATGCTCCTTCTTAATTACATCATTATATAGTACATCATGCCCACCTACAGACCACCAAGTCTCAAATTTCCCCACATGGTTGTCAGCATCTTGCGTTTCTTTCCCACTGAATTTTGTTGCCCCTACTTTAGGATTGGGTGGTGGTTGAGTCATTATTGGTAGTTGAGGGGTGTTTGACCTCCCAATGGGTTAAATGTCAATGCTAATAATGGGCGTAATTGAAATGGATGTGGTAAAAAATTCAATTGTTTCCTTGCCCTCAAAAATTGATGGACTGCTTGAACTCCAATGAGTTGGTGGATAACCCTATCAGGAGTCTCTGGGGTTGTTCCTTGCTCTTCTGGCTTAGGTGAAAAACTCTCCCCTTCTTCTTGTTCTAGGTCCCCCTTGTCTGGCTAGTTCCTGTGACTCAATGCCTTCAATAATTGGTGGCAAACTTGTAATCATTGCTACTTCAAAGATAACATCCCGTGACTATCCACCTAATCTCTGATTTGAGCTTCAAGCCAAGCATCCCATCTTCTCTTTAGAAATTTGGTGCCATAAGTGGAAATCAGTGATTTGCCCCTTGAAATGGTCTTGCATTTCTTCTTCTTTTTCTTTTGTAGAATCTCAAATATTCAATAACCTACTTTTGGCAATAGAAAGACAGGTACTTAGGAGCATTGTAGACCCCAAAGGGTACGTGATTGGCCCTGTACATGTGAATCCTCATAGCTATATTGAGTCTCAAGTCATCTAGAAATGCGTCAAAATATGTCTTCAAAAAGGCTTTATTATAAATTTCTTCCTCTATTGTAACCCAATTAGAGAATTTCCTCAGGAACTCATCAAGGTTAGCCGCCATCAGCCCCAATTAATTCCATTGCCAAATTGGCCCCACCAAATGCGTTCCACAATCAGTGGGATCACCAAGTGTTTATGGGACTTTTGGCAATTGAGAAGAAGATGTACAAACATCTACCATAGCCATTTTATATTAGCAAATAAATGTCAATAAAAGAATAGTAATCAAGGAATCAACAAGTCACTGCTTGCCCACTGAAAATAGTAAAGAGAGAAAAACAAGAATGACATGGCACAGGGTCTTAATCCTCCTTCTCTTCCTTCGTCCCCCGTACAAAATGTTACATCCATTTGAGATAAATGAAGAACACTTTGGTGCCACCTCACCCTTCTTTTTTAAATCTATAAAAAATTAGGACTCTCTTCTACCTTTCCCTTTTGTAATTTTAGAAAATGGAATCTGACCATCTAATAAGAGAGAAGGAGGGTGATAAAACGTGTTTCTTGATTTGAAGAGGTTTTGACCCTTTTTTCACTATAATTACTGACTACTGTCCGAAAATAAGGAACTAGTTAATTCTGGCTTTAACAACAACCATTCCTTTCCATTGGGAAACTTTACAAGTACATTTTCCATTCAATGAATTTTCACATACAGCCAATTTGTTAATTACAATGCCTATGGTAACATCTATCGGTTTGCTAGGGACGTGCATCAAGATTAATGTGATCCCTTGAGAGGCAAGCTATATGCCAATATGGCTTTGAAATCATTCACTGCATGCATTTTAAATGATGATTAAACATACATACCCTTGTCAATCATAGAATTCTTACAACCCCGGGAATGAACCTTGATACCATGCACCAAGTGATGTGTCTAGGTGGAAGCAACAAAACAAAAAAGTGTCTTTATGGGGAAATAGATAGATTTATGCTAATCTAGGTTGAAATAATGGAGTACAAATATGAAAAAATTTATTCTATTCCGGCGTCCTCACACTGTCAGAAAAATGATTTGTAGCTATGGCCATTTTAATGTCGTCCACATGAATGAATTTGGGGTAGGTGCATACCTCAGCATTGGGATGGAACAAACAAAGTTAAGCCTTCCAAATTGACCAAACTGTGTAAGATATTCCATGGTTCTAATGATCCTTGTGGTCATGTGTGATAAGCTATGGTGGATAGACAAACAAAGAATTCATTTTGAAATGAACATAATGATTGTATTAGAATTAGAGTTACATGCTTTGCATAGTGTCCATTTATAGGCTTAAAAAAGGAAGTTTGCATTAAATGCAAGAAAGTGATATTCTTCAAATGTGGGAGAAAGTTCAAGTGGCATGTGGCTATACCGAAAAGCATGTGACCATAAAGAAGCATGTGTTTAGAGAAATCTATGTAGTAGGATGCATGCTTGCAAATAAGGGTGCATGCTTGGTATGCTTGGCTTTAGAGGTTGGTCATGTATTGAGTGTAAGCTAAAGGATTACCCCAATAGGCACCGTTGTAGGCCAAAGCTTACACAAAGTGCATGGATTCACATTGAGAGTCTAATATGGGCTACCTAGGGTAATTGCATATGGCTCATAAGATAATTCTAATGCAAGAGAGTAGGTATTACCACCAAAATTTGGGTTTGGGGTAGTGCCTAAATCCATTATGGTACATCCTCATAATAAACATTGACCTTCCCTTCTTCTTCTTATTCTTCTTCTACAATGTGTACTTTACCGTTGGATTCTTTTGGTTCCTAGCATTATCTTTAAAGAAACACCGGTTGGGTGCATGTCCCTTCTTGTTTCAATGAGGGCATACCTTAATGCAGAAGCAATCTTGTGATTTGTGGTTTCTTTCGCCACAATGTGAGCAACCTTTATCGTTTACAACAAATGCATTATTTTGAGACATTGTGTAAGTGCCAATTTGTTTTTCTTCCTCTAGAACATCTTCAAATCCAGCAATGTGATCTTTCTCCTTGAGCACAATTACAATGTTATGAAAGCTGCTTGGTAGGGATTTGAGAAGGATGGCTATTTTATACTCATCTGGAACTTGTTCCTTAAGATAGACAAGTTGGGTTGAGATACTCTTAAGTTTTTTGACAAGTCTAACAACATCATCTTGCTCTTGCATAGTGAGACCATAAAGTTGAAATTTGAGACTCATTTTGGAATGCTTGCCTCGAGCACTAAAACGACGCTCTAGGGTTTTCCAAGCACTGAAGCGCGGATGTTGCATCATCTATGTGGGGAATGAAGTTGTCTTTGAGTGCGGTGATGATGATTTCAAGTGCTTGCTCATCTTTGGCCTATTGTTGAGCATTCAAGGTTCTTGTTGAGGCTTTCCCTGAATTGGATGGTGGTTCAATGCTCTAGAGATTCTTCTTGATGAGCACTTCTCTCACTTTTTTCTGCCAGGCATGAAAGTTGAGGCCATTGAACTGGTCAATTTTTTTGGTGGACATCATGCATGTAGTGTGATCTTACCAAACCAAGTGTCAGTGTTTGAACCCCTTTTACAATTTTGGAATGTTAAAAAAAATGGTGGAGCCTTTTACATCAAAATTGCATACACAATGGCTTGTACAAAGAAAGATGGGCTTTGTGCAAGTGAATCCTCAAGGGATTTTACCAAAAAAAAAAAAAATCTTGGCTAAATGTCAAGTCACTCTTCACTTTCGTGAAACACCTCTTTACTATGGTTGAAGATCTTGAATTCTTGATGTGGTTGAATGACCTTCAAGATGTGCTTGTTCCGCTTGCTATATGAACGGATGTTGTTGATTAAATCTTGAATGCCTTGTGATTTAAATCTTCCTGACACTATGCTATAACTTTAGAGACAAAAGGGTGTTTGTGCTATGGGTTAGCTCCAATGAAGGAGAGCTATGAGAGCTCGGGCTCCAAATGCTACAATGGAGTGAAGGTAAGAGAATTCAAGAATGTGCAGTGAGAACAACTGCTTACACAAAAAAACCTCAGGCTTTAGTGCCAAGTTCCAATAGCTGACAATCATGTGGTTTGGCAAAAAAGAAAACGGCATCACCAGTGGGGGGTCTAAATGGTTGTAAACAGAGTGGGATGGCCGACACAGTATGGGCTGCTTTTTCAGATGACATGGGTGGTGAGGACGCCATGACCACTTGCCAAGCAGCTGATGAGCTTCACGAGGGCAAGTGAGGGTAGTCGACAATGAGATCGGCCAGGGATATAGATGTGTGTGAGCAAAACGAGATGAGCCTTCTTTAATGTTTTCTTATAGGGGGTGGATCCCACCTTTTAGCACACACATGCGTACAAAACACATTCTCAAGGACACCATACACACTTTCTCGATTGGAAATGAGTAGAAATAAAACACAAAAGCATGCAAAACTAATGAAGGTGCCATTGCATGGTGCTTGGCTTATATACAACATGAGTACATTCATCAGAAAGCTCTTGATGAGGGATTTTCATGCATATGTAAGTATCGATTATAATCAAGCAATAAGCAAATCCACCCTTCTACTCAAGAAAGCCCACACATGAGTGGCTTTATGATTATGAAGTTGTAAGAGAGCAAGTAGAGCTTGAAACTTGACAAAAAAGACCTCTAAGTGCAAGAAATGAATGCCTAATGCAAGTTCCTAAATGCTTAATTAGAGAATTCCAATGTTAATTAGCATCCCAACCAAGCTAGGGAGTAGCGGCTCAAGGATATACACCCAAGAACATGGTCATACAAGATGATGGGTCATTAATTAGGCATAGGAGATTAAGTAGAGAGAATAGAAACTAATAGTCAAGGATCTAATGATGTTTAGGAGATATTAATCATGCTAAGCGCTCTGATACTAGTTGATAAGCTATGGTGGATAGAAAAATGAAGCATTTGTATTGAAATGAACATAATGATTGTATTAGACTTAGAGAGAGAGAGAGAGAGAGAGAGAGAGAGAGAGAGAGTTACATGCTTTGCATAGTGGCCATTTATAGGGTCAAAAAAGGAAGGTGGCATTAAATGCTGGAAAGTGATATTCATCAAACATAGGAGAAAGGTTGTGGCATGTAACTATAAAGAAGCATGTGGGAAATCTATGTAGTAGGATGCATGCATGCACATAAGGGTGAATTCTTGGTGTGCTTGGCTTTAGGGGGTTGGTCACATATTGAGTGTAAGCTAAAGGCTTACCCCAACAATGTGGCCCGATTTTTGAAACTCTTTGTTGTTAAAGGTGTCATAGGTGTGCATAGCAAGGTGGAAGGATTTGTTCTTACCCTATACATATGCATAGGTATATCATAGGTATGCATAGCAATGTACTCTATGAGGCTTTATTGATAAGTTCATAAAGTTGCATATCAATGTTGGAATCAAATTTGGCACTCTCACAAAGATACTAGGCTTCAAACAACTAAGTTTTAGAGGGCCTAACAAGTAAACAGATTCATGCTCATTGATTCCGTAAGCAGTGTGACAACTCGGACAAATGTTGTTAGAAAGACATCCTTATTCATGACTATTGGCCAAAGAATGTATATGCCCCTTGAGGCAAACCTTCTATTGACAAATAATCACATGTCAGACGTGGAAAGCTAGGGTTAGTTGATCATAGGTAAAAAAACCCTCAAGAGCTTATAATTGAACACGAATCCCACCTCCTTTGAGGGACCATGAGGTGCATCCTAGAAAATATGTGTATTTTGCACCAAATTTTTCTAAAACATCCAATGAAACAATTGACATTGAGGCTAAAATACTTGTAGATTTGATTAGACAAGTGTTGGGTAGCTCTCAAAGAAGATTGGTTCCTTTCTCACATGATCAATGTGGAGCCAAGGCTTTATATTTCCAAACTTGTGGTGGCTCCCACCATCATGCTAACATGTGAAAAGTGAGATTGCACCAATAGTGAGCTAAAATATCAGCCTTATGGTGTGCTTTTTATCTACTGTGTACAATTGAGAATTGTTTTGATACCATCATAAGCTACCATGCATGCTTGAGCATGATTGCCAAGTGCACCTCTAATGGTGTGACTTTTGCCTAATTTGAAGTGCAAATTGTTTAAATACCATCATAAGTTGCAATGTATGCATTACCATGGTTGCCAAATGGAATTGAATGATCAATGTCAAACTTAAGAGTGTCTCTTACAATTGTGCAGAGCCCATTTCCAAAGCAAGGAACACAATCTTTGCTTTGTATGGGAGAGAACCTTTCACAACTCTTTCTTGGAATGCATATTATTTTCAATAAAGACCCTTTGAATATGAATTATATAATGTCCCACTAGCATAGACATACCATGCATGCTTTACTTGTCTAGCCCATGCCCATATATGGAGTAAACTATGGATTAAAATACCCCCCATAAATAGATGTGGATGATTTATTTGAAAACCTTGCAAAAATTCCCATTTTAGCCCATGTTTTGATATGTAACAAAGGAAGTGAAACTACAGAAAGATGTGTAATCTCTACTCGTTTGGGTTGAGTTGAGTTCACATATAATGAATTTTAGTTAGTGTCTAACCCATTTTAGCCCATGTTGTGATGTGTTACAAAGGTAGTACATTTCTTACGCCACTAAGTGAAACTACATAAAGATGTGTAGTCTCTACTCGTTTGGGTTGAGTTGAGTTCTAGATTGTACCTTCACCTCTTTTAGAAATCACATATCATGAATTTTAGTTAGTGTCTAACCTAGAAATGTGTAATAAATCCTTAGCTATAAAAGTCATTTTAGCAAATGTGAAAGGGCTTGCCATCTCTCCTAATCTTTCACCTTCTTGGCAACAAGCTCAACCTTCCATAGCTTACATGCTAGATCTGCTACCTTTGTTGAGGCAATGAAGATCTCTCTTCTTCTCTATTCTCTTGTATTCCGTATTGAATTCTTGCATTCTCTCTTGTGCTACATGCATAATTGTGTGACACATTAGCATGTTTATGCTTGAGTGTAAAGATGTCATCTCTTTGGTGTGTGCCTGTGTGCGCTTTTGTTTGTGCAAGTGTGCCTATCAATGCATTCAATGTTGGATCAATGAGTGTGTGAGAATGCTTTGTCGATTGTAGATCATAAAGTGAGTGGGTAGGATTAAGAAGATGAAATTTTTACCATACATGAAGTGAGCATAAATTTGCGACTAAGTAGAGTTTGATTGAGCAATGACAAGATCAAATGTGTGTGTCTATTCCCACACTCTTGTTTGGTTTCTTGCAGCAATAGCCACGCTATTGAGCTTGCAAGCTCAATATATGGTCTTTTGTGTATGTGTGTGGAGCTCATGGCTATGCTCCCATAGCAACATATTTAGCACTATTGTTAAGAGAAGCAAGATATGCCTATAGCGTCTTCAATTGCTCCAAAGTCCCACATTATCCTTTGAGTAACATGTGCTAATGTGACTTCCTAAGGATCTCTCAATTGTACAAGAGTACTGCAAAGGCATTAAGAAAATTTAGCTACCAGTCAATTCAAATCTAAATTAAAAAATAGCAATACTCCACCATTCAAATATGTGCATATTGTTAAGTCCAAAAATATTGTCAAGTAAATCATTCATACTAATCTAATTTCTTGTAGGAAACTTTTACTCACATTCAAGTATTTCATTCATCACTTCACATGAAGTTTGAAGTGGAAATAACTCGTGATTCACACCCCATGGGAGTGTTGATAACATCAAATTCAAATTGACTGGCTAGAATTGTCCTATCTACCCGTTGGGGCCCGTGAGGTCCCTTTAGTATCCCGGTGGGCTTGATATTCCCTCCAAATTTTCAAAGAGGCACCACATTTTGAGGGGCCTATATAAACAATGGCCCATCTTCTTAGACACCCCTTTTGGCACACACTCTAGAGTCCTCACTAGAACCAGTTTTTGAGGTTTATCCTTGAGCTTTGTCGTGTAGTTTTCTTGCATATTTTTTTTTCCCCAATAAGAACATCCATGAATAGTTACCTCACTTAGTTGTCTATCCACCTAGAATCAAGTTTGGGTAGGAAGCATTCTTGTGGAGGCTTTAGGTGGTGTTAGTGCTTGGGGCTCATTTCTATTGTTAGAATGGAGCATTTCTCATCACACTATACCGGCGTACTTTTACGACTAGTTACCTCCCTTGGCTATCTATTCGCTTGCAAATAGATTTGCGTAGGAAGCATCCTCATGGATTTTTAACGTGGTGAAAGTGTCTGGGGCTCATTTTTATTGTTGGAATGGAGTGGTCCTCAATCACAACATTGGTGTACTTGTATTTTATGACCAATTACCTCCCTTGGATGTCTATCCACTGAAGCAGGTTTGGGTAGGAAGTATAGGCTTGCAGAGGGTTTCGGTGGTGCAAGTGCTTGGGTCTCATTTGTATGGTTGGAATGGAGTGCTTCTCATCACTACACCAACGTACTTGTATTTTACAACTAGTTACCTCCCTTGGCATCTATTTGATTGGAAATTGGTTTGTGTAGGAAGCATCCTCGTGGAGGGTTTAGGTGGTGCAAGTGCTTGGGGATCATTTCTCTTTTTGGAATGGAGCGCTCCTCCATCAATACACCGATTTCATGCTATTTTGTTTTTTTTTTCTTTTGCCTACGTATCACTTTTTTTGGGCTACAGATGTTGCTTGCTGATGATGCCCAGAGGGATCCGACAGGCCAAGGCTCTATACCGACGGGCAAGATTGACAAGACCATCTGGTAGGCTTCGGGTCACATAGTCATTTTCTATGAATGTGAAGAATTGTGAATTGAGTCTTTTGTTAACATTGTGATCACATGAAAGAACATGTGATTACATGAATATGAAATCCATGTGAGTTAGATTATCATAAAATGGTAGTGGGAGGTGTTAAGGCTATGAGTGCCACAACTAGTGCAAACACTAAAAGACAGCCTATTAGCAAGGATTCTCCATTGAACTCCATTTAACTAGGTGATGTGCTCATTTGCAACCTTCTTTGTTATTGGTTTTGTTTTTCAAAGAGTTAGTTACCACTCTCCTTCTATTTACCATACCTAGATAGTGATGTGTATGCGCAATTCCTTACTTCGGACTGTTGAGGCACATTTTAACCACATTGATATGTTTTTTCCCTGTGCATTAGATATATATATCCATCATTCTCCTTAACAATGACTCATTCAATTGGAATTCTTCTTTCAAAATTTCTTGATGAGAGCATGTTATCTTACTCATCACTATCTCTACTCCTAGGTAGTTTTGTCCTTTTTATGAAAAGGATGACCATAAAATAGAGCTCTCTTTTTTTAGCCTTCACAACATTTTGTGAGAAGTAAGAGGAATAGGGGAGTGGTAGTGGTAGTGGCATAGCAGGTGAGGCGTAGCAGGGAGGGCTAGCTGGGTAGCAGATGATTGAGGGTCTTGTGCTTGCAAGAGGGGCAAACATCTGCAGGTAGGGAGATTTGTTTGTGTTTTTTGTGAAGGCTGTGCTCCTTGGCTGTGGGAGTGTGTGTGTGGGGGTGTTTTCATGATTGCTAGAGTTCCTCCCTTCTTGCAAGCATTGGTGTAACCTCAACTTTCTTAAGCCTATGTGGGTGATATTCTCTCGCACGGATTGTGATCCATCCCATGGATCACGATCGGTCCTAAAGTTTTTGTTGAGCTCCGTGTAGAATGTAGCGGCTGTGTAATCCTTTGGGATAAGTTCCGGTGCTACTAGCCATGGAATTTTGAAGGGAAGTAGGTGATGGATTGCAATCCACCTATAAGTAGCTTGACCAATCGTAATCCATCCCATTCACAACTAGCTGTGACCTTTCAAAATTCCTCAATAAATACCTTTGATGTCTTGGCTTAGTGATGGGTCATGCCTAGGCATCAAGCTAAAAAGTAATAATAACATCAAGCAAGTGATCTTAGGGGAGGTTCTCACCTTTCCCTTCGTGTTTCATCACGGGTGATGTCAAAAGTGCAGGACGGCATTGAGGGGGGTCCCCAAAACCCTCTAGGCGAGGTGCAGACTTTGTATTCACTGTGGAAGGGAGGAAAAGGGCTTTGGATTTGTATGTAAATACCTCCAATCCGGAAAAGATTCTGAAGCCTTTTCACTTTGAAGCTTGGACATTGGCAAAGGAAATCTTGCACGAGGCGATTAGACAAAGTCATAATAAAGTTGAAGATGGATATGTGGAGGCAACACTTTAAAGCCTTTAGACTTGCTAAGCTCACCTTATGGTGCTATATTTTATGGGCCAGCCAATGTCGGCTCAAGGCTTGTGAGAGTGGCAGCAGTGATGACTAAAAACAAAAATGTGATCTTCCAGTTCATAGTGGTATGTGGAAGATTGCGCCTTCGAGCAAACTGTTTAGGAGCTGGTTATGAGAGGAGACATTTGGGTGGTTTCTTATTTGTGTATTCTATGCCTTGGGTAACCGCCCTCAATCGTGCTGAAGAGTTTATGAACTTTTGTTACGTTCAAGGGAATCCCTATCCGGCTTCATGACTATGTATGACTCCATAGCTGCTATGTTGGGTCGGGTGCTTTTTGGTCCAAAATTGTAGCATGATATGTTCTTTATTTTAACCTACACTTACCTTTGGAAGTACCAAGCCATGAAATAATTATTGCCAAGAAATCACTCATGCTTAACCAAAGTTGGGCTTCTGTAAAAAGATCATATTTAGGATTTGAACGAAGTCAAGTAGCGGCAGTCAATTCTACTATGTACCTCAAGACTAGTTTAGTAAGGCTATGGCCCTATACTTAAGTACAATCCTCACAATATCACCATCACTTTTGATGATTATGAGAATCCAAGATGTGTTTGGGACTTTGCTCAAGCACATCCTAAAGCACTCATGCTTAACCAAAGAAATGGCTTATGTGAAAAGGTCATATTTAGGATTTGGAAGAAGTCAAGTAGCGGCAGTTGATTCTACTGTGTACCTCAAAACTAGTTTAGTAAGGTCTATGGCCCTATACTTAAGTACAATCCTCACAATATCACCATCACTTTTGATGATTATGAGAAGCCAAGATGTGTTTGGGACTTTGCTCAATCATATCCTATGGTGATGAACCAAGCAAATATTTTTATGGAGAGGATGCCAATGAACATCATGCTTATGTAAACTATTCATGCATTACTACCGATAGATATCTCTCATGTGGAGAGTGGTATAAGAAAGAAAATTTAAATTTAAGTGCACAAGTAGAAGTTTTAAACTTTGAAACCCGGGATGTAAGTAGACACAAGAGCAGAACTTCACTCATAGGAATCAAGAATTGGTTTATTGGACCTTTATGCATTTATGTAACTTCTCCAAAGTAGTATGTAATCTTTTATAATTGGAATGATTCAATTTTGAGTTGACTTAAATTTCTCTAAGGTAGTAATCTTTGAGTTGTAACCTATGTTTTGTTAGTTCTTGACTAGCTTGAGCAATGGGATGTGTGTGTAGATGGCTGACAATTTTTCTCAAAGAAAATGGGTAAACATGCTCTCAAGATTGATAGCCAGAGATCATTTTCAGATGGGGATGGAGGTGCAACGACTTGTTACAATCAGACATGATGGGACAAAGAAGAATAGATTATTATCGACAGATTGTGTTGTACCAAATAACTTCCGAGCATGGTCTCATTACGCTGTAGGGAAAACCGGGAGTTCAGACCACTAGGACACAAAGCTACACCTGTGGGAAGCATTGAATGCATACAATACGAGATAGGGAAGGAGATCTTTATCACTAAATGTTTTCTATACATCAATGCCCATGAGTGTACCCTAAGACCGACAAAAGAGACATGGTTAGCTAGGACTATAGTAATGTCATTAAGATGCTTTGACATTGTTATGTTTAATATGTGGGGTTGGAAATGTTTACACAATGATACACATTCTGTTAGTCTAGTGCCCTAGGACTTATTCTTTGATTTATTTGGAAAGTCCACGATAGACAACCCCCACAACATAAAAATCATGTACAATGCCTACAATAGACCCCAATGCCTAGTAGATTGTACAAGTATAAGTTCTAATGCCCTAAAACTTATTCCTTTGACTTATTCGGAAAGTCAACAATACACAATCTACACAACATAAAGATCCTATACAATGCCTACAATAGACCTCAATGCTTAGCAGATTGTGCAAGCATACAAAGTATCAATGGATGGGAGACACCTGATGAGTTTCCTCAAAACTCTTCTTACTTCAATTATTAATTTAGCTTTAAGAATACGACGGTCCATAGCAACATGGGAGTGCCAGTGACACATTGCTCACTCACATAGGAGTGGTACAATTCATATGCAACCAAGGAAATGTTTGAGCCTACAATCAAAGACCAATGGGATGATCCATTGGACATAATTACAGAATGGGACCACTATGATCCAATAGTGAAGGATATCATTTAGTAACGGTTAACATATACTACACTATGTTAGGACGATTAGAGATTTTTAGTGGCCTTTGAAAGGCCTTGTAAATTTTTGGACCATTGAAATTTTACAATGTAGAATTGGTTTTAATTTATTTATTATTCTTTCTTTCTCTCTCTTATTGTATTCTCAATTGTCAGCTTTATTTTACTAAGAGAGACTTAAGACAAGATAGGATGTATTGTACTAACAGGGATATTGGTTTATATGGTGCAATGGGTTACCATGCCTCCTAGAGGAAATGCAGTGGCTACAAATGCCAATGTACCAATTGTGCCTCAACCTACAATAATTGATTGAGACATCAATGCTATGCCCTAGCCTGCAAGTCTTAACCTGGAAACTTTAATGGAAAAGACAAAGATGTGGGCAACATTCTTGAAGATTGGATTGAATGCATGGATGATTACTTTGATTTGGCTCATTTTGAAGAGAACAAGGCTATTATTGCTAAGTTCAAATTGGAAAAGACGGCCAAGCGTTGGTGGAAAGATCATTGTACTAAGAACAATGTTGATCCTAATGCAGCAATTTGGGATTATTTGAAGACTTAACTAAAGAAGAACCATCATAATAGGGTATATCATTCAGACTGTATGAATGAGTTTCTTGATTGTACTCAAGGAACTAGAGATTTGGAGTCATATTATCAACATTTCTTGACCCTTATACTCCAGTGGGAGTGGCTCAACAAGTCAAAGCGGCAAATTTGTGTCAGTTTTACATAATCCTATGAAGACTAGACTTTGGACTATTGGCTTACAAACTTTGCAGATGTCCTTGATGTGGGTAAACCTATTCAACTAGAGTTATCTAACAGTGGGAAGCAAAAACCAGAACTGGCCCCTGTTTGTGAGATCAAAAGACCTTGTCTTCAAGATGAACAAAGATCTCTAAACTCAAAACAAAGAAGGGAGAACTTATTATGTATGAAGGCAAAGCGAGATCATCTATTCTACACTTGCCTTGATCCTGACCATCTGCCATATATTTCTCGTTCAATAACTCAAGCTTTACAAAATTTGTAGATAATTATGAGCCTAGAAATTTGAACCCAAATCGAACTTTCAGAAACTTTAGACCTAGACCACATACAGCTCAGTAGAACTTCACTGAGTAAAACTTCAATTAGAATCAGAGATGTCTTTTTAAAATAAGAAAAAAGGATTGCAATATCCACTTCGTGAAATTTTGGTTTAAAATGCTTGACAATACTGTAAGGTTTTAGAAAAAAGAAAGTTTGTTTTCATGTTCTAGTAGTATAGGTCATACAGACGTTTCAGTTTTGCAAAATTTCATCTTTTTGCTTTTTCATATTTTTTTGTAAAAGGCAGGGCCAAATCCTTAATCTACGAGTTCCAGGGATGCTATGGTTTAGTTTTATAAAAATTAGTTTTACGCGTTTTACGCTATTGTTAGCTTTTCATTATTTTTGGTGCTTTAAAAACGAGTTTGCTTTCTTGTTTCGATGGACAAGGAAACTTGTGGTTCAATTTTAGATTTTTTTGCTTTTTATGCTATTATTAGCTTTTCATGCTTTTTGGTGTTTTTGAAAAGCAACGTGCTTTTTAGGATTAAAAATATTATTTTTAGTCACTATCGGGTATAAAAACGATCATCCAATGAAGAAACAAAATTTTTATGGAAAATTTTCTTTTAAAAAGCGACATCGTAAATACGTCACGCCAATATGAAAGTCATATTATGTTAGGACATCACGATATATCATAGTTTAGTCATGGTCACATCAGTTGCCTCGATATTGACCAATAAATCAATTTTTGCTGTAAAAATTGAAGAAAAATAGGAGGTATTGACTACCAAAAGCAAATCCTTGTTTTTAACAAAGTTTGCAAAAAGCAGGAGTCTATTCAAGGCCAGAGAGAGGTGCTAGCAATTGCCTTGGGACACACTCCTGCCTTACCCAGTGCCTATAAATTGGCTTGTAGTGCTCAATTTTTACTGCCGATAGTTGCTTCTAATATCACACGGCTATACATACGTATTATACAGAGTGGTGCAAGCTTTCCATCACCATCTCCATAAGGTCTTCCCTCTCGTTCTTGGGAGGAAGAAGAAGAAGAAGAACACACTCTCTCTCTCTCTACTTGCTTACTATTTTCTATTTTCTTTTCACGGTGTGTGCGTGCTCTTCAACGACTTTGTGGAAAAAACCTCTACGCAGCTCTCATCACCGCTCTCTTGTGGAAAAGCAAGGAGCCTTTTGATAGTCGTTAATCACTTCTTAAGCCCAGTAAGAAGCTGTAAAATCCATAGCCATCATCTCTTTCTCTCTCTACTTTGTATTTTGAGTAACTACCCTCTCGGTGCTTGCTTTTTCTTGTACGAGGGCATGCACATATATGCATAAAAATCACTTTTTGTTTCACTTCATATAGATGGTAAGAACATTGTTTTAATCGTATCTCCCAAGCTGCTATGAATCACGTCGAACCCCTTGAATGAGAGATTAAACTCATCATTAAGATCATTTTTCTTTTATGTGTCATCTGAAAATTCCGCACGAGTAAAGAGTTATGGTAAAAATATAGCTTGTTGCCCACTACACTTGGTCAATATTTTGGATCCAAGGCTATTTGGAGAACCACCATATAGATTTATCGGGTGAAGAAACCCACTTAACCAAATAAAAAACTTGATTAAACTTGCTGATAAATGTATTTAGATTATTGATATCACTTTGTGAGTGCGAGTTTTTAACCGTTCCTTGTACAAAGTTATCTACATGTGTGGGATGCTACCGAGGGGAGTACAATATAGTGTTATGAGTTTGAGGAGTGGTTATGTTTTATGGTTTATTTTGGTGAGTTGATTTCAAGTGTTTGATGTCCATAAACTTATGTGGGAGTATATGGTTAGCCAACCTGACTTAAACGGGCAAATATGAATAAGGTGGCTTTCTTTTCATGTCACGATTTTTTGCACAAGTCTCATATGGGCAAAGTGATGTGATAAAATGTTATTATATGGGTTTGATCTTGATACATTGCTTTGAGGTCTAATACTTTCATTTGCATGTTATGCATGCACACAAAAATAGCAAAAAGTTATTTTTTTTGCATGTATGTGATGTTGTAGCATATGGTTGACCAAAGTGGTGGGGCTACGTTGCATCATGATTAAGTTAATGGGATAATTTTATATGATTTATAAAACCTCATGGATGGATATGGATGCCGAACGTGCATGGGTATACTGCTTTCTACCCTTCTAGATCAAAATTAGCTCTAGTGCTAGGGGGTGAGGTGTGGTCATAGTGCATCATTTATGCATGATTACATATTGTCAAAATAGTATCTTGAAGTCATGTTTAGTCGCTAGTCAAACTTCTTTTATGCATGTCATGTTTAGTCACTAGTCGGACTTCTTTTATGCATAAAAGTTTCATGGTTTAAGGGCCATATGTGGGGGTTCAATTTGATTGAGTGGATATGTCAAACTCCAATTGTGAGAGTTGGTTTAGTAAGGATTATGGTTTATGGTCAAGGGATGAGATCCCTCATGGATCATGGTTGTGATTTTGAATGTGGAAGCCAGTGTGACTCTTAGAATTTTTTTTGGGATATGGTTATGCTGTCGAAACTTTTGTAACCATGTTATATGCTAAAGTGGTTTTGCAGGATTGGATGTGAATCACCCTCAGTTGGGTGGAATTCTCACCCATGTGATGAGATTGGATAATGTTTTGTGGTTTTGGATTGGAATATGAAGTGGTTTTGGTGATTTATGGTAGACATGTAAGGCTAGAGACCCTATATAGTTGACTGCTCGAAAAAGATTGTTTGTGCATATGAAAATTTCTATTGTGATTGGACTCATGTGTTACGTTTCTCATAGCAGTGATGCTACAAGATTAGGATCACCTACATCAATTATCCTTAGATGAAACGATCGTTGACCTAGTGCTTTGCTGGATCGGGGGTGTTGCCTAAATATTCTTTTTTGTTAGGCTCATTTACAAGGATAGTGCATCAAGGGTTGAATAACCTACACGGCTAACGTGTTGGGGGGACTGCCCTGGATTTTCCTGAACACCCAATGCTAGGCATCAAAGAGGCGTGGCACTTAAATTGATATGGTTGGTGTTGATTTTCTACCACTTGCTAGTAGTTGGGATGCTTTCAGATCTCGGGCTCATGAAGGGAAACGAAGCAGCCTTAGCTTATGTTTGGCTTAGGTAAGTTGGAGGTGTTCTAGGTTGATCCCTATAAAGTGAAATTCTCTCTGTTAGTAGCTAAGTGAAAGTGGAGGGGAAAACCAGTCGATCCCTACATAGGGTCTAGTGATGTGCTAGTCATTTATATTTTGATGTTATGGTATACCCAAATTTTGATATTGCATTAATTCATCGTTGCCTATTTCATTTAGATGGGGCATTCAAAGATTCTCTTATGTTTCTATGTACTATATTTCAACCTCTCTCTCTCTCTCTCTCTCTCTCTCTCTCTCTCTCTCTCTCTCTCTCTCTCTCTCTCTCTCTCTATTCCCGCAAAGCAGTGTATACATATATTCACCCTCCACCTCTTTATTTTTTTGAGCACGCTTTCTACCACCCATTCAGAGGTAGCACTAGTTGCTAGGTGCCTCTCGATGTAGTCTGGATTATGGCCTAAACTCCATGCTAGGTCGAGCGATAAGAAATCCTTCCCTATGTAAACACTTCTACAACCCTGATGTATATTTAAATTGTATAAAAGTGTAAATTGTATATTTTTTGAATAGAGCCCTGAGGAGGGTATCTCTCAATATACAAGCAACAAACATATTTTTGTGGCAATAGACTATTGCACCAATTGTGTGGAAGCACAAGCAATGGAGGATAATAAAGCAAAAGTGTGGCAAATTTTTGTATAAGAATAATATGACAAGGTTTGGATGTCCAATGGACTTGATCCTTTATCAGGGAGGTCATTTTATTAATAAAGTGATCAAGAAGTTGATTGAATATCATCTGATTATTCACAAGAAGTCCACAAAGAATTATCTTCAGGAAAATGGTCAAATAGAGTCCACAAACTAACTCTTGATCAGAGAAGAATGGTTTCAAAAAATATAAGGGACTAGGATACCAAATTGGATTCTTCTCTGTGGGCATTCAAGGTAAGTACATGGATGACACCATTTAAGATGGTGTATGGACTGTAGGCCATTGTGCCAATGGACTTTGTTGTTCCAAGTTTAAGGATTGCTGTGAAGTAGAAATTGTCTGGGGATGAATTTTCAATTTTTAAGTAGGAGCAATTAAAATTGGAAGAAAGCACAATTCAGGCTAGCTATATAACTGAATTTCACCAAAGAAATATACAAGCTTGGGTGGATCGAAATTCAAAGTACAATTTTTATAAAAAAAATTAGAAGGAGATTGGGTATTGATGTATAATAGCAGGCTAGGAAAGAGGCCAAGAAAATTGAAGTTTAGATATTTGGTTCGTTTTCTCATTGTTGAAGAAATTGGACCTTCAACTTAATTTTTAGTTGACTTTCAGGGGAGAATTTGTCCTAAGGGTATTAACGCATTTTGATTGAAGCCATATGTTAGTGGTGGTTCTCATTTTAAGGAAGGTGAGATAAGAAGCTTAAATCTAAGAGAATCTTTGGGAGAGGTTTATGTCGTAAGCGGGGAAGGTTGGAGAAGATTGTCTTGCTAGAATATGCAATGCTGCCATGGAAGCACTGGAATAATCTCATAGTTAAGTTAGTAGATGGGTTAGTAGTAAGTGGGATGTCCGACCAGTTGGCCTGAATCCCAACAAACTCCCACTTGAAGGCCAACGCAGCCCAAGTAACCTGGTATGTACACCCGTGAAGCAATCTAGTGGCTTCACCCTATACCCATCAACTCACTGCAATGTGTAAACTGCTCCAAAGCTAAGCCTTTCATCAAAGCATCTATTGGTTTGTCGTCAGTGTGTACCTTGACCAAATCAATGAGCTTTCTGGTCAAGAAATCTCTAACGAGATGATACCTGACTTCAATGTGTTTCGATTTGGAGTGAAACACGGGATTCCTTGCCAATGCAAGAGCACTCTAACTATCACAATATATCACTGGAGTCTCATCAATGCCAAGATTTTTGACCAAGCGAGATAACCATACAACCTCTTTACTTGCATCCGACAACGAAACGTACTCTGCTTCCGTAGTGGAAGACGACGTACAATCTTGAAGACATGACCTCCAAGATACTGCTGCTCTAGCAAAGATGAAGACATAGCCAGATGTCGATCTCCTATTGTTGACACAACCCACATAGTCTACATTCTCATAACCCACGATGGATGCATCACTGTTCTCGAAGCGTAAACACCTGCCGATCGTACCTTTGAGGTACCTAAGAATGTGATTCACTGCTTCCCAATGCTTGCTGCCAGGATTTGCCAGGATTCAGCTCACCACTCCCACTGCAAAAGCAATGTCCGGTCTTGTGGCCACCATAACATACATGAGACTGCCCACTGCTGAAAAGTATGGTACCTTAGCCATTTCTGCTCGCTCAGCATCAGATTTGGTGCATCTTCCTTGCTAAATTTCAAGAATGCCTGAATTGGGGTACTCAATGCTTTCCCCCTCTGCATATTGAAATGTTGCAAAAATTTCTCAATGTATGTTTCCTGAGATAACTCAAGAATATGACGTTTACGATCTCTTTTGATTTGCATGCCAAGAAAGTGTGCAGCATCCCCCAAATCTTTCATTTTGTAAAATTGTTGCTAAGTGTTTTCTTCAAGTTGGCAATCTCCACAATGGATTTCCCAGCTATAAGCATGTCATCAACATAAAAAACTAGAATGATCATCGAGCCATCATCTAGCTTTCTTGTGTACAAGCAGTGATCCTCTTTGCTCCTTTTATACCCTTGAGACCTCATACATGCATCAAACTTATGATTCCACTGCCTTGAACCCTGCTTTAAGCCATAAAGTGCCTTTTTGAGCTTACATACTACCTCCTCACGAGATGCGTTCTCCTGAACAAACCCTTCAGGCTGTTGCATGTAAACATCCTTATTGAGATCCCCGTGAAGAAATGTTGTCTTCACATCCATTTGGACAAGGTCCATGTCCTCAATCGCTACAAGACCAAGTACGGTTCGAAGCATTGTCGTCTTGACCTCAAATTTGACTCCCTTTTGTTGTTTGAACCCTTTGGCTACAAGTCTAGCCTTGTACTTTGGATTTGGATCACCTGAGGTAAATTTCTTCTTGTAAACCCATTTGCAAGGTAAAGCTTTTGCATCATTTGGCAGTTCTACCAAGTCCCAAGTTGTAATCAATACCTGGCTCAAAATGTGCAGGTGGACAAGAGACTCTAGTAGACTCACTCCTTGACCATTGCTATCCGCTCCCTCTGGAGCATTGCTAGTGGAAGGTACATCACTAGCCCGCTGAGTTGATTTCACTGTCTCTGAGGCAACATTCTCAAAAGGGACTCTCCGACCTCTATTTCCTTGATAGGTTGTTTATGCATCTTCGACTCAGTGAGGATCACATCTGAACTACGGATGACTCGTCGAGATTTCGGGTTCCAAAGACGATGTCCCATCTCTCCATTTGCACCATATACAATGAAAATACATTTGTGTGACTTTGGCTCTAACTTCTGTCGAAGTTGTTTAGGCATGTGAGCATAAGCTTCACAACCAAAAACACATAGATGGTCATAGTGGGGCTTATGTTTAGACCATAACTCTTCTGGAATCTCATAATTCAATGGCATACTAGGAGAACGATTTATAATGTGCACTGTGGTCAAGACGGCTTGTGCCCAAAAGCCTTGTGTGAGATTTTCCATAGAAAGCATGGTTGTGACTCTTTCTTGAATCTTACGATTCATGTGCTCAGTAACTCCATTTTGAGCTGGTGTGTATGGTGCAGTAAACAGCCTTTTAATCCCCCTTCTAGCACAAAAATTGTCAAACTCCTTGGAGACATACTCTCCACCGTTGTTAGTCCGCAACCTCTTGAGTATCTTGCCAGACTGATTCTCAACGAGTGCCAAAAAAATTTGGAGCACAAGAAGAACTTGACCCTTATGTTTCAAAGGATATGCCCGCACCTTTTGAGTGGAGCCATCTATGAATGTCACAAAATAGATGCCCCCCCCTAGAGATTTGGTTGACATAGGACCACAAACATCACTATGTACTAAATCTAGAGGTTCAGCTCGCTTTTGACCCAATGGTAAGTGGACGGACCTAGTCTGTTTGCCATAGATACAATGTTCACAAACAAGAAAGTCAACATAAGACAAGGCAGTTAAGTAGTCAAAGTTCTCATTCCTTTTCGGCTATTATGACCTAGCTGTCAATGCCACAACTTAGTAGACAGCAGCTAAGCTATAGATATGTAAGCATGAGTAACATCTGACACATGCATGGAATACAAGGTACCATGCTTCTGGCCTCTGAGTACAACAAGGTTACCTTTGCATACTATCCACGAACCATTGCCAAATGTGGTGTTGTAGCCCAAATCATCAAGCTGACCAAGATCGAACAAGATTTTAGTCAACTTGGGCACATGTCCAACATTACATAAAGTCAAAGTGCGTGCCATTCCTTACATGTAATTTGACATTTCCGACACCCTCAATGTCTAGTTCATAAGCATCACCAAGTCTCACTTTGCCACAAGAGTGAGAATAAGTAGAGAACCACTCTCTATGTGGTGTCACATGAAAACTCGCACCATCTACTATATCCAATTATGTGCATACTATGTATCTTCTATACCAAGAGCCTCGCCAGGTAGATCTGTTGTGAAGACCAAGACGTCAGAGGTAAGTGGCATAACAACCACTGGAAGAGTCTCTATAATAGGAGCATTTGAAGACTCTAGCACATTGATCTCCTCTAACTTTGCTTTGCCCTTGTTTGAATCATCAGACTTAGAAGTGTCATTGGATTGTTTATCCTTCTTGCTTTGCTGCCATTTTCTGCAATCCTTCTTCACATGCCCTTTTTTATGGTAGTGATAGCACTCGACATTACACATAGAATTCCGAGACTTACTGTGTGAGCCCCCATGTTCCTTGGTTTTGGCACGACTTTGAGTGCGACCCCTCTGTCTCTCACTAGCAACATACGCATCACCATCCTTCTTGCCTTCGAGAGATTTCCTGCGAATCTCCTTGGTAAAAAAACTCCCAAGGATGTCATTGTACACAAGACCAATACCAGGTGCTGAGTTGCTAATCGCACTACAAAACGTACCCCAAGATGAGGGTAAACTGCATAGCAAGAAGATACATTTGATTTCATCATCAAAGACCAAACCCTGAGTGGTGAACTAAGTGAAAATGATATTGAACTCATTAATGTGAGTAAAAATAGTGCCCTCTTCCTTCGTACGAAGGTCAAACAGCTTCTTCATCAAGAAAACCTTATTAGTGGCACTTTTGTTCTCATAACTGAAACACAACTTATCCCATACATCTCTAGCAGTTCTTTCTCCAACTATAATGAAGTACACCGATTTGGTCAAATACAAATGGAGGGTAGATTTGGCCTTAGTATCAAGTCTCTCCCACTCAACATCTATATACTCGCCTCTGGGCGCTCCATGATAGGATCCAGCTGGCCTTTTTGTATGAGAACATCTTGAATCTGCTCTTTCCAGATAGCAAAATTTGTCCCATCAAATTTCCAGATATTGTAAATATCGTTTTCACCGCTTGAGGACATGGCAAGCTAAAGATAATATGGTGATAAACACTGGTAAGTTTGAGAAAAAATCAACAAAGTTTTGTTGGTGTTGCAGCTACAGGGGATGCTGCCTTTGAGGCATGGTGTGGAGAAGATGCAGTAGAAGAGGAGCCTGCAGAGAAAACGAGAGCGAGAGAGGGTAGGAGTCGACACAGTAGAAAAGAAAGACAACGCTATTTTTTATTAAATTGTTCTTTCTAAAACCTTACATATAAAAAGGCAATTTGCCATGCAAACTTTACTTTAACTGGATCTCTACTCCATGCCTATAAGAGGCTTTTCCCGCGGGCTAACCGACAAGGGCTTGAACCCAACAATCCCCCCCTCAAGCCCGAACTGGACAAGCAACTCATGATACCTCGAGTTTTTGGTGTACTCGTCAACCATGAGTTTTAGGTTTTCTCACAACCAAGGATTTCTGGTGTATCCATAACCTGGTGCTAGATCAGTAACCCCCCCTTGAACAGATAGGGTGTAGGTAAGAAAAAGTTAGCTACCAAAAATGGAGTTTTTGGTTCACTTCCAAACCTTGGGTTTAAGGTGTACCCAATAACCTCATGAGAAGTGATAAAAATAGGCTGAGAACTGAGAAAAATGGGAGGTCTTACCACTCATGTGTGGCAGTGTCTAGAGCCCGTACAATCTTGACATGATGACAACTGACAAGCATGACAATAACTGACAACAAATAATGTACAAGAGACTATGACTAAAAATATGTCATTGTGTAGACAACATAACAATAACAAATCTAGGACACTAAACAAGGATGAATCCGTATACCACGTTCTTGATTCAAGTCTTCGTGCATGACAACTGGTACTTCATGGCTCCAAAGTATCCTCCTCTTCATGTCTCTCGAGGACAACTTATATGTAAACCATTGAATTGCTAGAAGAACATTCAGCACATATATGGTATGTTGTTTGTGCCAATTTTTGAATTCCTATCGAACGTTTAGAATCCCCCAATCCTCCTTTGCATCCATGCTATAACAAAGTTTTGAGATGCCATAGGGAACTGGCACCACTTGTGAGGTGGTACACATATGCATCTTGAGATGCTGTGAAAATTGCCCAAAAAATGTTCCTTTACTACTTGCCTTTTGAGATGCAAGGATCTCACCGCCTTGTAGAACTGCTGCAAGAAGCACAGCGTTTGGAGATGCTTGCGAAACTGCCCTCTGTGAATGGGGAGTCACCTCTTCTGCAGTGCCTAGGAAGCAGCGTTTTGAGATGCTATGTCCTTCAATGCTAGCGCCTTCTTCAACTGCCAGGGAATTCTAGCGTTTTGATATGCTATGAAGATTTTGTACCTTCAACCTTTGACTGGCAGCGTTTTGATAGGCGATCTGCCTGCCTGCAGCGTCTCAAAACACCTTGCCTTGCCTTGCCTTGCCACAATCAACCAACAATGCTTTGTTCACCTTCCCACAGCCTTTTGAGAAGTGCTACCGCCCTGCAGCGTTTCAATATGTTGTTACGACTTCCCTGCCTTGCCAGTGCCAGGAGCACCAAGCCTATGGCTCTGATACCAATTGTTGGTGTTGCAGCTACGGGGGATGCCGCCTTTGAGGCATGGTGTGGAGAAGATGCGGTAGAAGAGGAGCCTGCGAAGAAAACGAGAGCGAGAGAGGGTAGGAGTCGACACAGTAGAAAAGAAAGACAACGCTATTTTTTATTAAATTGTTCTTTCTAAAACCTTACATATAAAAGGCAATTTGCCATGCAAACTTTACTTTAACTGGATCTCTATTGCATGCCTATAAGAGGCTTTTCCCACGGGCTGACCGACAAGGGCATGAACCCAACAAGTTTCCCCAGAAAAACTGACAGAATCTCAATCCAAAATTGTCACAAGAGATCAGTAATGCATCAAAAGTAATTCTCTCAGAGCATAAGACAGGCGCATCAACCACTAACTGTGCATAAAAAGTCAAAAGTTGACCCAAGACTACCAGCACAGCGTCAAATGCACCTAGCCCTCTCTATACATGCCCTATGGTGAGGCCACAAAAAAGGGGTACTCTAGCAACCTGTATCACCGAAAGGATCTCAACATTCGAGAATCCCTCAGCTCAAGAAAACCTCAAGCTATCAACCGTCACAAAAGGTTATGCAGACAAGAAACCAATCCAGTCCCAGAAAGATCCTCTGAACCGAGTCTCAAAAATGGTCGGGAGTGCCAAAAACAAGCCAAATTGGCTCCACAAAAGGTACATATGGCAGTTTTCGCAACTCAATGTACATCCACCATCAACAATACTGCAAGGTGCAGTATACGCGCTCAAACAGGCCCCAAACAAAATGTGCAAGCAATAACAAATCTTTGCGGGGAGTAAAACCGCTCTCAAAAGAGCTCAAGCACTATCAAAAGTGCCAAAACAATGCATATGCGCACCAAGTACTCCCACTAAAATCTGTGCTGATGCAAAACACTGCAACCTGTGACAAACCTAGATGTCCTGTATGTATGCAAGAAACTGTGAGGAGATGGATGCCTAAAAAATCCTAGACAATGTCGATGCGGAAAAGTACTCCTAATTAGCCCATAAACACCATCTCTGTAGCACATCATAGCCATAAAACGGCTGTATACAATCCCAAAATAGTCTCCAAACAACCTGCACATGTGTCCTGTACCTGTACATGTACTTGTAGCAAAATGGAGTTGAAAAATACAACTCCTGACGTGTATCTCGGATGAAGCTTTCGACTGCACGAACAACTTCGAAAGGGGGGTAAAACCCAAGGACGGCTGATTGAATTGTTCTCCGAACACTGAATTTGCCGATGCCAAAATCGAAAACTTGTTTGCACTTTTAAAAATGTGCACGCGCGCGGACGCAAAAATGGCAAGCACAAACCTTGCTATGATACCACTTGAAGGTGTTGCGGGAAGCATGTGTGAGTGCAAGTGCGAGAGCAAAGAGAGAGACCTGCTGTTGGGTGGAGCGCAGAGCAACCCGTTATCATGTTTTAGCTCCTTATTCTTTTGTATTAAAGAATGAGTATATTTAGTTAAGTTAGTAGATGGGTTAGTAGTAAGTGGGATGTCCGGCTAGTTGGCCTGAATCCCAACAGCTCGGAGATCGGATTCCTGAGCCGACAAAACTTATTGGGAACTCACCTCACCGACATTCAAAATCCACCACCTCTTCCACATTTTGACTTCACTAGTCAGTCCAACTAAACCGACAAAAACTTGAAAAAAGCATATGGAATCGCTTCACAGTCAATTGAACCAAACTTCTCCAGCTTCTAACTTTGCATCCGTGAGCTTGATGGATGAGCCATAAACTCCCATGGCCTTTACTTGCCACATAGAAATCATACAAATCCTTATGAGACTGAGAAAGCCTCAGATGACACATCGATCGAGGCAACTAATTTGGCATAGAACTGACCCGGTGAAATTTGAACTGACAATAACTTGGCAATCGGGACACCAGTCGAAGATTGGAAAAGATTGATATGCTCCACAATTCAAGATCTACACATCTATCTACTGAAACCAGCTCTGATCACCTGTCTCCACCTACCCTGTTTGTTGAGAATCTAGAAACCGCTTCAACTTTGAACAACGATGTTTTTCACCCTGTAGCTCCGTTTGTTGAGCCGTCTGGACCAGCTTGTAGACATACTGAGGGCCACCTTTGACACTCTCATTTTTTCACTTCAACACTTCAAACATGCACCTCTGATGATAGGCACCATAATAGAGCATTCTGGCCTTGAAAACCACATATCGCCGCATACATAATCGCTACCCCTTGCCTTCTCTTGACCTTTCTAGCTGCTCTATCACTTGGGTATGCGCTTGAAAGCCCATACAATCCTACTTTGCACTCATTGTAGCACCAACCAATTTTGGTTGTACCAACATCACACCACATCGTGAGTGGTTTAGCACTTTCTCTAGTGGAGCTTTCATCATGTACACTTGGTTGATGGTTCAATGTTTGACATTGCAGGTGCAAGAGATGTTTTCTTGTCATTACCTACTGGTGCCTCTTATATGATGTGCGATATGTTCCTTCGCTAAGATAGAGTTTGATCTCAGTGAGACAGCTAGCATACAGATACTACTTAGAGAGTAGTCTTTCCAGATGCATTGCATATCACTAGTGATTGCAAAGGGAGCTCATAGTGGCTTGGTATAACCTATGCATGTATCTAAGGTACGAGACAACATAGTTTTGCTTTTGTTCTTGACATGCATTGAGCGAGAGACCAGATGTGTCTCCTTTGCTAGTGAGCTCCACCATGCTCACTATGTGAATGGACATCCTCTTAATTTTTTCCATGTAATATAAAATTTGGAAGCACCTGCATCAAAGGTGGTTATATAGAAATTGTAATAATCCCATTTTGTAATCTCCAAGAGATTTATGAGAAATAATTGTTCTCTTGTATGTGTGATAAAGGACTTAGCTATTGTCTTGTCTTGATTATACTAGTGTTTATGAACTTACATATTTAATGTCTTATGAGCATTTCTTGTCATCTAATATAAGAAGTTTATTGTCTTCAAGTATACTTGCAAGTCTTTATAGTTGTATCCACAATGCTATTATAGTTGACCTTAGAACTATGTAGCACGAGGTAATGTCACACCTATCCAAGGTGTGATGCATCTTTGCATGTCTTACGAGTGCTATCATAGCTGGCATCTCAACTATATAGGATGTGGTTAGAAAGCACATGTACACGGTGTAGTGCTTGCATTTGCAGGTGTGCAGAGGCTGATATCATAGCTAAGATGCTATATAGCATAAGGTTTTAAAATAGCTATACAATGTGTGGTGCTTATATTTGTAGGTATGTTTAAGAGTGCTATCATAGCTGGCATCTCAGCTACGCAGCATGGGGTTATAAAACACCTTTACACGTATAACCAAGCCACAATGTGAAACATGTACACATCTAAGACCATCTAAAATCTACTTAGCCATGTGCATGCACAAAGTAGGTTGGAAAAGATATGTTCACAACAATACCATGGCTAGTAAGACATAGGCAAAAATAAATGCTCAAACTTCAAAGTTGAAACCTCAAAAGCCACTTACGTGTGCTATCACTTTAATACCAAGGAAAAATCAGCACACATTAGGGACATAACAAGTTTGGAAGAGATGTAGGAGAGATTTCAAATTGCCTCTTAAGGCATTGCATTTTAAATCAACTCACTCCACATAGGGGACATGTAGTGTCTTTTCATAGCATTATCTACAAATTTGATTGCCCTTACAAGATGAAAGTACATATGATTGACACTCTTATTATCAAGTAGTTTTTAATGCTCAGGATTGTAATAATACCTTGTAACAACATATGTGATTCTTGCACATGTACTTTTCCAAACATTCCTAAGAACTTTTTTGGTCTTCCTCTTTGCCGTAACACACTTCAACATATAAAAATCTACACCTTCTACATTGTTAGCTTCAACGTCCATAGCACAATTGTCTCCCTCATTAAGCAATTCACCTAGCATACATAAGGATCCTTCAAACATTGGGATGGCATGGGACTTTCGATCCACATCATTTGCCTCCTCTTGTTGTGATGTAGCTTCAGGATTTGGCTTTATATGTGACCAATTCTGTACATATGATTCTTTGAAGTAGGATCTTCAATGACCAACAACACAAGCATCGCAAAAGTATGATAAAGATATGGTATTCACTTTAGTTATGTTTGCGATACCCATAAATGTTGTGAACCGCAAGAGATCCATGTACTATCTCACATGACCATGCACTTGACTTGTCCACATCGTTATGTTTACCAACCAAAATTTCATGCTTACCTCTTGTCTTCTCTTACCAGCCCATTCTAAAGCACTAGGTGGATGAGAAGGCAATTTTTAGCTCAAGATTTAGTAACATCTGAAGCACACCTCAAAATGACACCATTAGACTTAAACTATTAATGTGCTACTGCACTCTTAATATTTCCTTTAGCACCATCATATTCACCCTTGCATGACTAGATGCAAAGAAATTCCATGTCATCTCCACCTTTGTGAGCTGATAATATGACCTAGTAAAATAGAATGGCCTTTTACTACACCATCAAACCAAACATATGCCTCTGTGAAGTTGCACTATCAAACCTTGATCTTAAATTTCAAACCTTGATCTTAAATATTAAACCTCGATCTTTCAACCACTAGTTATGAAGAAGAAATCAGCGCTTGACAAACAAATTATCGTATTTCTTATCATAGAAAATGTAGAAATGCATCTTCTTTCGTATGTTGTAGTCTCTAGGGCTACGTCTGTAAGTGATCTAAACAAGGATGGTGCATTGATTCGTCTGCTAATGCAGGGATTTTGCTCCTTGAACAAATAGTCCTTAGTAAAATCTTTTAGCAGAGATAATGATATCTACAAAAAAAGTCTTCAAACGCTCCTTGTATTGCTCAACATGCCATCTGCATGTGAAATTGTGCTTGATAGATATTTTTGTGCACACTAAACTTCTTTAGTAAATTGCCGATATGTACTTGCTTAAGAAACAAAAAATTTCGTTGCTTGTAATTCATACTAAAAAGAGACTGATAAAGCCATGTTTACTATGTCAAGAGCAACTGAGAACAAGGGCACCTCGCTTTCTCATTAAGCAAAGTAGTATCCCTTGGGTATAAGGCATATAGTAAAACAAAGCCTTCCACATTAGGCCAATATATTTTCACAATTTGCATGATTTATTTTAAAAACACGAGATAGAGGGTGAGTGTTAGGAAAACCAAATCCAAGCAAACCACCTCCAAAATGTGAGGAAAAAGGTATCTGAACTCGTCAAAATCCTTGTAAGGCTTCAACTAAACAAACTTACCCATGTAGGTGTAACAAACCAATGTTGGCACGACCTTAGAAAAACATGCCAAACCACTACTAAACTAGTTCCAACTAGTATTATCTTTGTCATTTGAGGAGGCTACATAGTCCAATCCTAGAGGTGGTAGGATCTCCCTTTTAACCAACAAAAATTTAACATAAAATAACATTCAAACAACCTGAGTCAAATAAGCAAGCTTTCAAATAATCCTCATCATACCATAGCCTTAGATGTTTATCATAGCTAGTACTCTTAAGAGTATCTTGAACATTCTTAGTTAGAGACAAGAGCAGGAAACAAGCCATTATGTAGATGCAATACATCTTTTCCAATCAGATCAAGTAAGTGCTCAACATAATGTATTTTATGGTGCAACTTCAACCTTTGAGGTGTGAAGGAGTCCAAAGCAACTCTAGAAAGAAAACCTTGAAAAAAAACCCTTTTAGCCATCGCATGTTTGAGATTTTTCCATAAGCAAGAATTTCAAATGAAAACTAGTTCAAGCATATCTTTTAGAGGTTTTAAAGAATTTCAGCAATATCATGACAAGCTAAGCACAATCCATTTATCCATAGAAATAAGATCAAGTCACTCCCAGGATGCATATTTTAAATGAAGGCAAAAAAAAAAAAAAAAACATAAAAATGTAGTATGGGACCTGTGATGAAGTGCACCCTCACATTCTCCATGTGTTGAAAAGGGGAAAACTCACAAACTTTTCAACTTTCTCTCTTTTTTTTTTGTAAACATGAATTCCAACAGCTAAGTGAAGCAAAATCCATTCATGCCTTTTAAAGGCATAAGATTAAGCAAGTGCCTTAGATTAGAGTTCAAATGTTATTTTGGCATAAGCATATCAATACCTTAAGTCAAAAGTCCCTATTAGCCAAGCACTCAATTATGAAACAAAGCCAAAGTAAACCTTTTGTTAACCGGTATTGCCATCCATTTTTCAACTCAAATAAGGCCTCAGTTAAATGAAGCAAGAAAGAAATATGTGAGGAAAATACAACACGTCATCCAACCCTCAGTCTCTTACCACACAATCTCCACATGATTGAGTAAAGCCCTGATTCTTTTACCACAAAGAAAATCACCCAGCCAAAGCTTCAATCTCTCAACACCTCACACTTTTCAAAGGTATACTTCCTCACATAAACATTCCTTGCTTGGCAGCCAAGAAAACAAAAATCACAATACTGTGAGGGATAACCCTCACTTTTTAAGAGAGAAATGGCATGAAGCTTAGCTGGAAACCATTTTAAAATTCAACATGATGCTATTTAGGTCCAGCCCCAATTCCTAGTAAAAAATTAAACATAGTAGCAGATCTATACAATGTTAGATGGGAACAAAAATATAATAGATGGGAACTTTTTGACCAGGACAAGGAGCTGAAGGAATTACATGTGAACAACATTGATGAGGGAGAGGAGTAAATGCCTATATCAACAAATGGTCAAGAGGGGGATAGAAACATGTTTCCACTGCAGGCAACATCAGTCGATAGAGGACAGAATGAGTCTTGACATCCAGGGGGAGGAAATAACTACCAATCCAACTCTAAGGAGTATTAGGTGTGGGTAATTTAAGGTAGGGTTCCCACTAGGCAAACGAAATCCATAAGGGAGTGTTAGTGTTGGAAGGGTTAGGTATGATGCAACCCATATGGAAGTTATTTATGGAAAGGGGAGAAGAGGATGAGCTAATGTTAGTGTACAGATAGGACATCTCCAAAACTTTAAGATGTATCTCAAAAATGTTGCACAGAATGTGAATGAAGATACTCTTTCTAAATTTATGAAAGAAGCCACTCCATTTCAGGTAAAAACTTATTGACCTTAGAAAAAAGCTTAGATTTGAGGTAAGCCTTTGCACAAACTTCTTTGCTGACCAGTATAAAAAGACCTGATGTGTGTCAAGTTGAACTAGTGTTCAGGAAAAATCATTTTCCCAACCTTACACAATTCCACCCCCACGGCTTTTTCTAAAAGGAAATGTTGAAAAATGACATAATTTTTTGTATACACTATTTTTGTTAAGATCTAGGCTGGAATTTTCCTCTTGCTCTCAAGTGGCATTTTTTAATTTCAAAGCGGCAAGAATGTAAGTTGAAACACACTTTTCTCAAACCTGGGGTTGAACAACTGGTTAAGGTCTGTTCTCAAATAGTTTCATGAATTTTCTTTTCGTGAAGTGCCTTTAAAAAAAAAGAGTGTGTTTGTGTTCTACAATTTATTGGCTTTTACATTCAAATTAAATCCTTGACACAATAGCCCCTCAAGATCAATCACATTCAGAGAAGTGGCCCTTTGCTTAGCAAGTATTGGTTGTAGGCCAAATGAAAAAGTTTAGCAAGTATAAGAGATCTAAAAAGAAAGGACACCAAGTTAAAAATGTGTGTGTGTGTGTGTGTGTGTGTGTGTGTGTGTGTGTGTGTGTGTGTGTGTGTGTGTGAGAGAGAGAGAGAGAGAGAGAGAGAGAGAGTTGTTGTATTAAACTCAATACATATACATAAAAGAACATAACATTCAAAAGAAACCTCGCTTTAGATAACTATACAGAGATTTGAACAAAAATGACACAGTCTTAGATTCATTTCTGTACAATATAATAAGAAGGAGACATAATTCCAATGATCCTATACAAAAGAAATATAAAGTTGTGACAGTCATTCAGGTTGAATTGGCAGGTCAAAGTCAGACAACAACTAAGCCAAAAACCTCTTTAGTAAAGATAGAATTCTCACATGCATCCATATAAACAAGGCAACATATTCGTTAGCCTTGAATACGTATTGCAAGTGTCAACGAACCTATCAATGATTATCCATGTCCTACTTTAACTTAAACATACTATCCTCTAAGTAAATTAGAGTATCAAATAGTGCAAAGTATCAGGAGACCAATATCCCTGCAGAACTAAAAGACATAGTTTTCTAAGTGGTTTTTTTATGATAAAAAGACCATCACCCCTTGTGATCCAAGTGTCAACTAATATTTATTTAAACTCTCTTTTCTTTGTTATCATTTTTTTAAAAAAATTATCTAAACTGTGAAGTATCCAAAACACATTAACATGATGCCTTTAATAAGTAAATCCACCCTTTTTTTTTAAATTAATATATAAAGGCATCAAAAGACCATTACCCCTTTTGATGCAAGTGTCTTGAAAAATGTTCAATCCGAGTAGTCAAATTAAGCACTCAATTTATAAAATTTGGTTCATTCAACCCAACTTGTTGAGCCATTACTTTGCTAAGCCCAAGAATGGTTAGCACCACGTTTTGAAGTAAAATTTCATGTAAAGGTTTTTAAAAATTCTCAAGATATTGAAAGATGACCTGCAAGCTTTATGATCAATCCTTTTTAACGGCCAAACTATCAAGCTTTAGATGACTAGAATCATCCCTGATTCCACAATGGAAATACAATATTTTGAGTGTGTCAAGCACCATCAACAACTCAAACAATATTTTTATCACAAGTTTCAGGTTAATTTCAGTTATATACAGATAAGTGCTTGGACAATCAAAGCATATGTATTTCAATAACCATGACTAAGCCAGTTAAGTGAATAAATGGGTTTATAACTACATTTGATTATCACCAGCAAAGTAGTATACGGAAATGAGAGGTAGGTAGGTAGGTCAAATGAACTAGAGCTTATATCAATGATTTTGGTCAAACACCATTGCCACAAGAGATCTGTAAACCAAAAATCATTAAACCATTCAAGCAAAAAAGACCAATGTAGCAAGGATCCATCAACTATGGGAGGAAAGTACTACCCCTTGTAGATTAGCCCTTCTGGCTTAGTGTACCCGATTTATACTTGTTTGAATATTTTTATCCCCTTTTTATAAAAATAATTAACCAAAACGAGTAATAACAACACACAACAATAGATCAGCCACCAATATCCTAGTGCGACACATTGCCACATAGGCATGAAATGACAAATGTAGCTGAATAATCAGTTTACACAAAAACAAAAACTGCCAGTAGAGCGAAGCCACATCATGTATCATAGAACGACAGTATGACAAAGGAAGTTAAAGTAAGCAAAAGAAAACACAATTAAGCAAAAAACGACAGATAAAACATTCATCATGCCACCCCATTTAAAAAAGTAACCGGTAATTCAGTCTTTTATTAGTGTATATAATCAAGATATAAACAAGTGGTTAGGCACACACTTGAGAGGCAACAGATTAATCAATAATTTCAATGAAGCAATATTCAAACCAGCAATACACATAGCAATCCACTCTCTATTGCACAATTTTTACATAGTAGGTCAAGGTTAAGTGACGGAGTTAAAATCCCTCACTTGTTTAAATAGGAAGCGATGTCTACTGGTGGAGTTCCATCAATATCCTCGAGGTGAGCAAAGCCATCAAAGCAGCCAGTAGAAAAATCCCCAAGCAATCCCTGCTCACAAATGCACCAGGACAATAGTATAGGCTTAGGTTCAAGAGAGCCCAAGGATCAAAGAAGGTGTAAAAAAATAAAGTAAAATAGCTAGTATACTAAGTAAAATAAATTTATGTGTGTACTAAGACAAGTAGAGGTAGTAACTTTATGCAAGGGGATATGTAGAGGCTGTAGCCTCATAGGAAAATCTATGAGAGTGCATCTCTCATGGCCAAATGGAGGTGCCTTCAATAAAAAGAAAGTGCTAGACATATATGTGTTCTTACGAATTACACTTCCAAATATATAGCTCGTGAGCAAATAAATGGGGGTGCGAGTATGCAAAACCACTTTGTAAAAGGCACAAGCAAGCTACTTTTCTATAACTCAATACAATACTTATACAAGGTTATGTTGCACTAGACTTGCTAGAGACAATGTCGAGCAACTTGCACTTTCAAAAAAATTGGCACAAAGCATAGCAATTTAGTTATTATAGCAATGCTCGAAAACACTCTTTTTCCAAAAACTTGAAAAACCTACATATGAGAAAATGAATATCTTTGAAGATTTTTGCATCTAGAACTTATAGGGTTTTTCACCTTGAAGATCTCAAAATTAAAAGGTAGGGTTAAACTAAAGTTACGTCTTTCTTTAGCACTTTTGCACACCTAGGGTCACCATTCGGCACGATAGAGACTTTTTCCCTAGGTGTACTCTCACACAAGGCTTTTGAGTCATCCAAATAACAAGAAAACCCTGGTATAGACAAATGCCTTGCAACTAGCTAGCCACTCACAATATAGTGCAAATCTTAATAGAATTGGTTATTCTGTGCGACACTTTCTACAAACTAGATAATGAAGATTGTTGGAAAATTTTGGGGATCATCCTCAAACACAATCAAATATGTATCAATTCCAAATAGGAATTATCATTTAGGAAAGTTAGAAAAAGAAGAGAGAGAGAGAGAGAGAGAGAGAGAGAGAGAGAGAGTTTTAACGTCGTAGGAAACAATTATTCGTACAAGGTATCAATAAAGCAACCCAGATTAGCAAAAAAGTTTCCAAACACTTCAAGCATTTCACAAAAAATGCATCGCTCTCTCACCATTTGATCACACGCAATCAACCCCTACCATTAAACATGTTACACCACAAAGATCAGTTCATGTTGAGAATCTCAAAATGGATACATAGTAATATGTGGGAATATACATGACACATACGGCGTAGAGGCCATTGGTCAAATAATAGTATCATCACATAAGCTTGAGGTTGAGGTTTACTAATCGCATCCCATTGAGGTTTACTGATTACATAAGCTTGATATTGAGGTTTACTAATACCTTGCACACATACATGTGAGACAAAACCAGAGTGGCACATGGTCAACTTTGAGTATCATTTGATAAGTTTGCAATTGAGCATCGAGCATACCTCGAGCCAAAAGGATATGGAAACTATGTCACAAGTAGCAGAGATCAATATATGAAGGTGCTGTAAAAACATGTTAAGTGCAGACAGCTACCCCACTCTTTCAAGGAAGTGCATCCATCATCCGAACCTTAGAATCAATCTCTTAAGGGAGTGCCACCCATTATCTAATCTTACGATGGACTAGGCTTGATTTGGTTCATTCTTCGTGGAGATACAATTTGAAGAGAGGTAGGAGTTCCAAATCAAAGACTTCTTCGAAACCCCTTTAGGAGAGGATCCCCACTACCTACGCCACAGCCACAACGTGCATGTTAAGGATCTATCATACCATTGTAAATCAACTTTATAAGAGAGGAAAGAATTTATGCATTAGTTGTTATATGCCAAAGCATAACATAAGGAAATTTTTAACGAGTGCATCTCAATTTCTTTGAGAAAATTTAAATAGAAGGCAAAGAAAACTCATTGAAGTTTGTAAAATTTAGCAATTATGACATACAAACAAGACCGGTTTGACCAATCCTAGATTTTCACTAAATGGACCAATCCTCTTGATTACATGTTATTGTTGCCACACTTTTGTGATTGACAAATTGGGGCTGACACAAAAGCTACAAGGACTCGCGAAAAAATGCTTTCCTTGTGTGACACTCTTCACAAAATAAAGTCCATTTAACTCGTACAATGATCATAGAATAAAGCATTTTTAGTTGAATCTTTGAGCACCAAGTTTCTCTTAATGTTGTAGGTTTTCTCCAGCTCCAAATATGAAATTAAGAGGTTTGAATCAGGCATAATCAAAGTCTCATACCCCAATCGGTACCCAGCCATCCAGCCATCGCATATCCCCCCTCAATGAGATAGGCAGTTATGCACATTGTCATAAAGAGCTTTGAGAGCCAACAATTGACTACCGATGCAATGATCACCATCCAAGAAAACAATTATAAAGGACTTTAAGCTGACAAAAAGAGTCGCTCTTGCAACCCCAAAGCCAATTTGCAGTCTCTCAAAATTTGCTCTGGTGTTGCTTTAAGATAACAAAATGCTATTTCAGAACAAGAGGAAAAGGGGAAAAAATTTCAAAGGATTTTGAGGAAAGAATAAAACTTTTCCATCTACATTTGAGGAATAATTATCATCCAAAAAAAATTATACCTCCAATAACTAGCCCTACCTACACCTATGTAACCATACAGCTGCAACTCCCTACCAAGCTCATAAAAATAGGAAAAATAGAAGGTAGCAACACTCACAATCATGTCATGTGATTTTGTTATATACATGTGGCCCTCCAAAGTCTATATGGCTCCTAGACATGAAAGAACATTTATCACAAGATCTACCTTCAACTAGTATACGAGCATCATGAAATGGATGTATTTCTTACAAAGATTAAAGATCTCAATGAGCAATTAATTGCCATTGATGAAGTCGCCAGCGAAGCAAGGACATAGTTACACATTAGGTTATTGAGCCATTTGATGTTTGCTACATGATGATATGTGGGAGAGGCACTCCTCTTACACGAATAGACGACAGAAAATGGCGTTGATATGCCTAATTAGTCCAATATAACGCTGCACACGCTTGCTTTACAGATTATCTAGCCATCAACCCACCTGTTTGGATTCGTTGTACAGAAGTCCGAGCAAAAATCAAGCCTTGCTCTGTTGTGAACCAAAAACTCTCTTAAAAATCCTACAAAGCAGACGTGAAAAGAAGGTTGACCCCCTTGTAGCAAAGCTTCTTGCAAAATTTCCACACAACTTTGCAGAGCAATCGTATGTTAAATCCTCTATGCAATTGCTCAGGTAGAAATCTTATCACCATAGCAAAGTGCATAATACATTCCAAGAGAGTTTGTCCACAGCCATTGAAGGGGCTGCAAGTAAACAAGCATCAGCCTTCTATCATCCACTTTGCATCATATCAAAAGTAATTTCACCATACTTTCTGCAAAAAATTACCACTACATAGTATGTTGTCTGTGTCCGATTGTATTGTGTTCTACTCTGTTTCATCTGCCGAATTATTCTCATCCTGTGAAGACCAACATCGTGCAAGTTAGAATCTCCAGAGAAATAACTATTAAAAAGATCACAATAGAAAGCCAGCTTAAAAAACTTACCGTCCGTCTAGAAAGCCCATTCATATCAGACACCCTGGAAGACTCTGTCCCATTCACAAGCTTCTCACCATTCCCTTTTTCCTCCCCATTCTCTTTCAAACTGTTGGTGACAATTTCTTCATCTTTACTCCAGCCAGAAGTACCAACTGACTTAGGGCCTTTCTTCCCTTGCAGAGTCCCGATCCGACCATCTTCCCTGGACTTATTTTCATTCACAGTAGGCTGGGGACCAGGTCTCTGTTGTCTACCATCATCTCGAAACTTTGATAGATCACCAAGGTAATCTTTCCGCCACCGTTTCTCACGAGGATTGTACTTGTTTTCTCCAAAGAAACTGTCGTCTGCATACTTGCCAGGTTCTTCCAAGGGCAACCCTAGTTCTAAGCGACTGCACAACCCAATGCTCTCTCTCTCTCTCTCTCTCTCTCTCTCTCTCTCTTCTCTCCTCTCTCTCTCTCTTCTCTCTCTCTCTCTCTCTCTCTCCTCTCTCTCTCTCCTCTCTCTCTCTCTCTCCTCTCTCTCTCTCCTCTCTCTCTCCTCTCTCTCTCTCTCTCTCTCTCTCTCTCTCTCTCTCCTCTCTCTCTCTCTCTCTCTCTCTCTCTCTCTCCTCTCTCTCACTCCTCTCTCTCTCTCTCTCTCTCTCTCTCCTCTCTCTCTCTCTCTCTCTCTTCTCTCCTCTCTCTCTCTCTCTCTCTCTCTCTCTCTCTCTCTCTCTCTCTCTCTCTCTCCTCTCTCTCTCTCTCTCTCTCTCTCTCTCTCTCTCTCTCTCTCTCTCTCTCTCTCTCTCTCCTCTCTCTCTCTCTCTCTCTCTCTCTCTCTCTCTCTCTCTCTCTCTCTCTCTCTCTCTCTCCTCTCTCTCTCTCTCTCTCTCCTCTCTCTCTCTCTCTCTCTCTCTCTCTCTCTCTCTCTCTCTCTCTCTCTCTCTCTCTCTCTCTCTCTCTCTCTCTCTCTCTCTCTCTCTCTCTCTCTCTCTCTCTCTCTCTCTCTCTCTCTCTCTCTCTCTCTCTCTCTCTCTCTCTCTCTCTCTCTCTCTCTCTCTCTCTCTCTCTCTCTCTCTCTCTCTCTCTCCTCTCTCTCTCCTCTCTCTCTCTCTCTCTCTCTCTCTCTCTCTCTCTCCTCTCTCTCTCTCTCTCTCTCTCTCTCTCTCTCTCTCTCTCTCTCTCTCTCTCTCTCTCTCTCTCTCTCTCTCTCTCTCTCTCTCTCTCTCTCTCTCCTCTCTCTCTCTCTCTCTCTCTCTCTCTCTCTCTCTCTCTCTCTCTCTCTCTCTCTCTCTCTCTCTCTCTCTCTCTCTCTCTCTCTCTCTCTCTCTCTCTCTCTCTCTCTCTCTCTCTCTCTCTCTCTCTCTCTCTCTCTCTCGCGGAGTTTTCTAGAGATGGAGATATCATTCTCTTGGGAGACTTTAATGCCTGCATGCATGCATGTATGTATGTATGTGGATGAGGTTTCTGACTACATTGAGAGAGATGGTGATAGAGGTGCACAGCTGGCAGGGACATGGATTCCACTATTGTTATATGCTGATGATATTGTGTTGATCTCCGACTCTCAAGAGGGGATGCAACGTCACTTGGATGCTTTGCATAGGTTTGCTCAGGAAAGTGGTTTGTCTGTCAACCTTGGTAAAACGAAGGTCATGGTATTTAATACCACCCCATAGTGGATCACGAGGTCAGCGCCAGCATTCACATACGGCCAGGAGACAGTGGAGTATACAGATGCTTACACTTACCTCGGAGTGGTTTTTAGTGGGCCAGCATTTTCATTCAGGAGGGTAGCAGAGACTAGATTGGAAAGGATGTGTTCACAGGTTCAGTTTCAGGAGCCTCGGACGAAGCTCTGGCTCTTTTGACACTTTGGTGGCTTCTGCATTGCTTTATGGAGCTGAGATTTGGGGACCTTCATTGGATCGTCACGGGAGGACAGGCCGCAGTGACGGATGGGGGGACATGGAGAAGCCTCTGGTCTCTATGATCTCGCGGCTCATTATCCGAGCAGAGCTAGCTGCCCCCCCACTAGTGGTTGAGGCGCTCACCAGATCTGTCTCCTTCATACACCACATGTGGGAATTTCCCAGAGACAGATATGCCCGCCTTGCACTTGAGTCCTCTCAACAGTTAGCCATGCAGGGAGATTCAGCATGCTGGTATGGGGAGATGACATCATGGTTTCAGGCGCATGGGTTCAGCATAGACAGATTGCCTCCCTTCCAGTACTCACTAGATGCACCCTCTCTGAGTCTTACACGGTCCGAGATCACCAGGCTCATCCGCCAGGACTCGACTCAGATAGACACCAGGAGGACATGGATACAGCCAGCACAGGAGCTGGGCACGAAGATGGCTTTCTACAGAGAGCATCTCCTCCAGCTTACGGAGGATGGTTTTGTGACGAGGCCCAGATACATGGACACCCACTTGTCTCATGGGATAAGGTGTGCTATTGGCCAGATACGCACATCTTCACACCAACTGCGGATCGAGACTGGGAGATCCAGCGGAGTACCAGCAGAGGACTGGACATGCCCCCTGTGTGACATCGAGCCTGAGACAGAGTTGCACTACACATGCCATTGCTCCATCTACTACGAGATACGAGGCCGCTTCCATTGCTTGTTCAGAGAGGGCTTTGGACCATTCTCTAGAGTCATGCGGTACGATGATCAGAGATGCTTGGGTTTGTTTTTGCCCGAGCTGCGCAAACACAGAGAGAGCCTGATGAGAGGAGAGGCTAGCCAGTCTCAGAGACAGATCACAGACTTAGAGCGGCCACTAGACACCCGGGGGAGTTACTACCACAACAGAGCTCGTCGCCTCACACCAGAGGCACACTGATCGACCGAGCGACTGAGCTGGGGAGATGTAGACGCCCACGACTGCGGAGGACTACACAACATCAACGGAGGCTGCAGCAGAGGATTCGGATCACTTTGGCCCGACATGCACGACGGATGGGGGGACATGGAGAAGCCTCTGGTCTCTATGATCTCGCGGCTCATTATCCGAGCAGAGCTAGCTGCCCCCCCACTAGTGGTTGAGGCGCTCACCAGATCTGTCTCCTTCATACACCACATGTGGGAATTTCCCAGAGACAGATATGCCCGCCTTGCACTTGAGTCCTCTCAACAGTTAGCCATGCAGGGAGATTCAGCATGCTGGTATGGGGAGATGACATCATGGTTTCAGGCGCATGGGTTCAGCATAGACAGATTGCCTCCCTTCCAATACTCACTAGATGCACCCTCTCTGAGTCTTACACGGTCAGAGATCACCAGGCTCATCCGCCAGGACTCGACTCAGATAGACACCAGGAGGACATGGATACAGCCAGCACAGGAGCTGGGCACGAAGATGGCTTTCTACAGAGAGCATCTCCTCCAGCTTACGGAGGATGGTTTTGTGACGAGGCCCAGATACATGGACACCCACTTGTCTCATGGGATAAGGTGTGCTATTGGCCAGATACGCACATCTTCACACCAACTGCGGATCGAGACTGGGAGATCCAGCGGAGTACCAGCAGAGGACTGGACATGCCCCCTGTGTGACATCGAGCCTGAGACAGAGTTGCACTACACATGCCATTGCTCCATCTACTACGAGATACGAGGCCGCTTCCATTGCCTGTTCAGAGAGGGCTTTGGACCATTCTCTAGAGTCATGCGGTACGATGATCAGAGATGCTTGGGTTTGTTTTTGCCCGAGCTGTGCAAACACAGAGAGAGCCTGATGAGAGGAGAGGCTAGCCAGTCTCAGAGACAGATCACAGACTTAGAGCGGCCACTAGACACCCGGGGGAGTTACTACCACAACAGAGCTCGTCGCCTCACACCAGAGGCACACTGATCGACCGAGCGACTGAGCTGGGGAGATGTAGACGCCCACGACTGCGGAGGACTACACAGCATCAACGGAGGCTGCAGCAGAGGATTCGGATCACTTTGGCCCGACATGCACGACGCCCGGTCAGACTACTGACCATGGAGGAGATTGATGAGATCCACCAACGATCGATGCTGGATCTCTTGTGATCTAGCTATCCCAGCTAGCTGCTTAGTTCACACCTAGTAGTTTAGGATTCCATAGTATTTTATTTTGTCATTCTCTCATTTTGTCATCTTGCTACTCTGACTTTGTATCAGATCCACCACATTGTAACTTTCTGGTCTCATAGGTCACTTTGGCCTTTTGAAGACGTTAATATAACACTTCGTTTTCATCTCTCTCTCTCTCTCTCTCTCTCTCTCTCTCTCTCTCTCTCTCTCTCTCTCTTCGGCTAGATCTTTAAGGTCTCTTGGGATAGTTTCCTACGATGTTAAGACTCTCTTCTTCTTCTTCTTCTTCTTCTTCTCTCTCTCTCTCTCGGCGTGATAGTGGGCAGCTAGCGTGTGCTCCTATGCAGATCAGCCATGCACATCAGGTCGTGCGAGCAGCAGGTGGCATGGGTAGCAAGGTGTGCACAGGGTTCGTAATTCCAATATGCCCACGATCTGCAAGGTTACAGATTATGACCTTATTTCGTCAGCAGAGGGGTCCTTTGGTTGAGGCAAGGAGGGGGGCTGCTTGACGGGAAGGAGGGAGGTTGCTTGCTTGATAGGAAGCATGGGGGTTGCTTGCCTACACACACATCACATCAGTCCTACACGTACACACATTTTTGAGCTTTCATTCCTGCACACACTTGCACTAGCTCACATATGAGAGAGGGAAGTCACTTCAATCAAACACTCCCATGAAATCAAGCAAGAAGGTAGCAAAGGGCGATGGGATGAGGAGGGATGAGGTGGAGGCGGCCATCAAGCAAGCCATATTGAAGAGAGAATGCTCTCAACATGGTCAATAGGGCCCTATCGGAGAAGATCACGGCTCTAGAGGCGGAATGTGCCTCTCAAAAGCAAAGTGGCAAACTGAGGGAGAGTTGGAGGACATGTGCTCCCAGACCAAGCTTGAAGACAGCCATCCATGACAGAAGAGCTGAATACCATTAAGGCGCAAGTGCTCACCATCCAAGCGGAGGAGGAGGAGGTGGCACGGGAGACCTCTTCATGGGTAGAGGTGCTTACCCACACCAAGACTCAAGTCGAGGAAGCGGACCAATGGATCCAAGCGGCCAAAAAAGGCCAACATCATGAAACGCCCACTCCAACCTCTATCATCAACGTGACAATTGAAGAAAAGAGAAGTAGGAAAACACGCGCTCTACATGTACGAGTCACAGGTGTCAAGGACACCAACAATGTGAACGAGGAAGTGAAAAGGCTCTATGCACCTATGGGAATTATGGAGCCAAAACACACCGGAGTATGGAAAGTGAGAAAGAAAGGAGACGGTGATAGGAGAACTTCCCAGGAACATGCTCTAATCATTCGTTTCACTACCATAGAAGAGAGGAAGGACTTTATCAAAGAGAGGACTACATTAAAACAAACACGGATTTTCTTGGGAGATGATCTTACATTGTCTCAACTAGCACACATGAAAGAATGCATGCCCGAGATCTTGGTTGCCAGAGCATTGTTAACTGCGAAACAGCCGAAACTCGCGAAACGTCTCCCTTGTCTATTGAAACGCCATGACTAAAACGGCTAAGTTTTTTTAGGGGTTTTCAATGTTTACCCTTAGCATGGCAAATGCTTTCATGGATTATTGCCAAAACACTTTTGCACGTGTATGCAGACCCAAATGGGTACAGCACATCAAACTTACACGTTTGAGCCATAGAAATAGGGGACCCGAGGACATGGCCCTTTTTGGCAGGAACGGAACAGGGGACGCGTCCCGAGACGGGGTCCCCGCTGACACATGCAAGGGAGACACAAACAGAGGACCCCACACCTTTTCTCTAAGGCTTTCAAAGTCTTGAGCTATATGCCAATGTTGCCCGCTAGACTCTACTAATCCACTCTTCACTTGTACATCATTACTTTTTCCCCTTTGAGTATGATGATTGATCATCACGTCAACGTGTGCGGCCCATGCTCGCCGCGTTCTTACCGCATGTCATATTTTGATATTTATAAGTACAAAACCCACTTTTTCTTTGCAATCTTGTGCTCTTACTGCTGTCTGGTATAGAACAAGTGTCTTTTAGCACGCGTCCCCTGGCCCGTCCATGTTTTTGCCACGTCCACGTCCCCGTCCCCATGTGACTATGGTTTGAGCTTGCAAATTCATCACCCTTTCACTCCATGCAAGACTCACACTCACGCTCACACCAATGGGTAACCAAGACCCAGCTCTCTCTCTCTCTCTCTCTCTCTCTCTCTCTCTCTCTCTCTCTCTCTCTCTCTCTCTCTCTCTCTCTCTCTCCCCAAAAAAAAAAAGAAAGAAAGGGGCTGATTTCTATTACTTGAAAAATCCCTCAAAAAGCTCAAATGGTGCCGATTCCAAGGGCAAGTACATCATTGATTACAAAGCCAGCCCAAAGGCGATAATTGTCACAAAGTGATCACATGGAATGACCTAAAGGACAAAACGCGACCGAAGGGCCTAAACCGTAGCCAAAAGAAGCAGAAGAAGTTGTACCAACTTACAAGTTTCGGTTGAGTGGCCCAAAGAGGGTTACACATAAAAACCTAACCCTACCAACTTGCCAAAACCTAGCCAAGGGGCCTAAACCCTTGTAAAAACAAAGCAAACCCACAACTTGCGTAGAGATAATGACATAGCAACATGTACAGACAACCCTCCGGCCGCTTGCTTTTGGAGTGAGATGCTCTTAGAAGTACAGCTCTTCATGTAACTGCTTTTGGATAGGCCCATGGCCTTTATAAACGTGCCAAGGCCTCATATCAACTTGGGAGAACTAAGAGAGGAGGACCCTCAAACATTGTACCTAGTGAAGCATAATAATAAAGAAATACACAGAAGGGGCGCCACTCTTTGGGGCAGTGCATTTGAGCACAGAACTACACCGTGGCATGTCGACTCTCCCTCTCTCTCTCCCCTCCCCCCCTCTCAATTCAAGTATTGCACAATTATTTGCAGTTTCTCATGTGAGTTGCAATAGATCTTTGGCTTGGAGTGTCCAAGTCTATTACAGTGATATCAGAGCTCAAACGATTCTTCTTCTAAAAAAGATTTGCTCCCTTTTTATAAGATTTTCCAATTACATGGTATACCAAAATATATCGTGTCAAATAGAGATCCCCGCTTTACAAGTTTGTGTAGCAGGCTACAGTGTCACTTTCACAGAACACACAGTTAGTACAGTTGGTCTGGTCTAGTTCACACTGGACGGACTCTTTGGGCTGGGCAACGACACGTGCCAGGGATACGACGGTGGTTCTAGTGAACATCGTGGCCAAGTCACCCCCACCACTCAGTTTGGAGATTGGCTTAGGTGGCTGACATTTATGAGCCGTTGGTAGATCATCTTCTAGATATATGGTCCAATGTCATCGAGAGGAGAGAGTCTATACACACAACACGTCTTCACCATCCCTGCACGTCTGAGACTAAACACCCCCATAGTACATGTGAGTCTTGGGCTGGAGCTAAGTGTACTGCCACGCCAGAGTCTGTATCGGTTCTTTGAGATAGTCGAGTCACATGTTCTGGTCTGCTGTTGTGTCTCTGTGAGCTCAGTTGTTACCTATTGTTCCTTTGTTTTCAGTCTGTTTTGAGTGAGATTGTCACGCACATTGCACTAAGGGCACCCATTGTAGAGAGCACGACACACAATCCGCTCTACAGGTGCTCTCATTTTGGCGATGGGACCTCAAATGAAGTCTCACTCTCTGTTGAGGTACAAATCGAGAAGCTAGCTGGCTTTTACCTAGCTTCGCCTACTTTGCCTTTAGCTGTGCAACTTGCTGGTCTTGTCCTCTCTCGCCCCTGGTCCAACTGGTCTAGTCCTCTCTCGCCCTGGTCCAACCAGCTCTCGTCCTGGTCTAGGCCTTCCTCGTCCCTGGTCTAGTCCTTCCTCGTCCTGGTCTAGTCCCTCCTCGTCCCCGGTCCAACCAGGTGGTCCAGTCACTAGCCTTGGTCTAGTGGCGATTGGACCAGTTTTCAGCAACAAGTACAAGGTCTTCGTGCCCAAGGCTTGTGTGGGCTTTTCGTTACTGCATGACACATACAAGGCAGTCAAAAGAGCGACAAAGCCCACTACTCAGTCCTCTGAAGTACTACCACACGAAACGTCAACCCTTCGTGCCAAGTAGAAGTCTACCAGCTCTAGTACCCCTACCTTCCCCTACAGCTACCTCCATTCCCTCAACAAGTTCTACACCTCCCCAGTCACCCAAATCAATAAACTTCTTATCCCTTGTGTTACAGCAAGCTCTAGAGCAACAAGCTCTTGCACAAACAGCCATGGAGGAGCTCACAAGCGTTCTAGCTAAGGTGAATATTAAGTTTCCGACTTTCAAGGGTCTCTCCTCAGAGGATGCTGACGACCATGCCCGGAGGTTTGTTTCTCTCTGCAGAGGTCATGGCCTCAACCGAGAAGATGCCTACTTAGTAATCTTCCCATCTACCTTGGATGGTTTAGCAGACAAGTGGTACAGTCAGTTTGCAGAGAACCACTTTGCGACTTGGACCACTTTACGATAGCAGTTCTGTGCAACATTCAGGCCAAGCGACTACCAGGAAAAGGTTTTGGACGAGTTGGCCAACATGGTGCTCCAGCCATAGGAGACTTTTGCAGAACTCATGACTAAAACCAAGTCTCTAGTTGCCAAGCTTCCTCAGCAACCAAGGGAATTTATGGTTAAGAAGTGGATGGAGAAGGCTCTTCCTAAAACTTCCCAGCAAAAACTCCGAGAGAGTCTCCGACCTAACGCAACTATGGAGGAGTTTGTCGCGGCTGCTACTAGGATAGAGGGAGCTAGGAAGCTGTTCACCAACTCCCCTCAAGTAGAGACCACCTCAATGTTTTCGGAAAGTTCTTCTGATCCGTTTACTTTTTTACGTAGGGAATTGGAAGCCCTAAAGTTACACCGAGCTCTTCAAGAGGAGAAATCAATCTGTCTCAGACGCGAAAAGCCCCCACATCACGAGGCTTTGGATCAAATCAAGAGAGAGCTAGAAGAGCTTCGGTCTCAGTAGGAGACTAAAGCTATGGTATGGTGCAACTCGTGTCGCTCTCCAGGACACCCTCCACAGGACTGTCCCCTTCGGGGTTATTGCCACTTCTCCGAAAAGTCTGGGCATGAGGACAAGGACTGCTACTACCTCAAGGGATTGCGACAAATACAGCAATGTCTTGGACTTACTCTTCAACAAGGGCCAGCACTTGCATCCAACATGGTCTCTCCCTATGGCCATCCACACCACATGCCACCTTTCTTGTCAGCCCCTCCTATGCGAGGTATGCAGAGCACTTTTCCCTCTCAGAGCTTATATCACACCCATGCTCCCTCTCCACCTCACAGCTTCTATGCCTCCACCTCCAACTCCATGGAGCAAGGACCACCTCGTCCTTCGACTCGCCAATTGAATCGGCCCATTTTGTGCTACAGATGCGGGGAATATGGTCATTACCAAAGCAAATGCCCTCTGCCTGAAGGGTCCCCTCCCTGCCGTCATTGCCCTGAAACGAAGGATCACTACAGTAAAGATTGCCCTAAACTTCGTACATCCACGGCTACGGACCCAAATCAAAGCCAAAATGAGTTTACCTTTCCCAAGCTTAATTTGATAGCTGTGAGCCCCACTCCCCAACCACCCCCTTCCGCCCATGTGGTTACCACTCAAGAGAAGTTGCACTTGGTAAAGGAGCCAGCGGGCAACCTCACCTGGGCCCAGAGAGCCGCTCTCGGTCTTAGCATTCCAGCAAGTTCAACTCCCCTCTCACACCAATGGATACCCTGCCTTCAGCTATTAACAAGCCATCCCCGAGTGCCATGAAAGAATCCAAATCTTTGCTCTCCGATATTGATGAAGCTTTCTTGGAAGCAGTTTCCGATCTATAGAAGATCAAGGTACCAAAGAAACCATTGGTAGAACAGGAAAAGCTTACAGAAGAGACAACCTTGAAGAACGCCTTCCAACAAGTGTCGCTCTATGACATGCTACGACTAGATGCGAGTTTTAGAAGTGACACCCTTGCTGTTATTCAGTCACTTTGCCACAGAGCAAGTCCTAGTGGCGGGCACCTCCCAGTGCGAACCTCAGAGTCCTATATGATATCCAATCCCGCTGCTCCACTCACTGATTATAGAAGCCCTCGCCTGACAATGTCGGGTGGGTAATTTTCAGGAGTAATTGTGGATGGTGGATTTGGCATCAATATGATGCCTGAGTTCACTATGATGGCTTTAAGCCTGCAACCTACTCAACCTGCCCCTTTCACAGTAACATTAGCCGACCAGAGGACTGTATACCCTATGGGCATAGTGGAAAAGGTGCCTCTGCAGGTACAAGATTTCACTTTTAGTTTCGATTTTGTTGTGATTCGTCTTCCACAGGTGGAGGGCGGATTTCCCTTGCTCATCGGTAGACCATGGCTACGACACACTAAAGCACTTCATGATTGGGGAAACGATGCCATGTGGATACATACTTCTGGCTCCCCAATGCAACCCATTCGCCTAGAAGGAGGCATGGATCCCGTCATGCAACATAGTTCTTTGTCCCTAGCAACCAGCCTTGAATTCGAACAGCCTACTCCACCGGACGGGTCAGACGAGGATCTGTTAGAGTGGTTGGATGCTACCAAATCTATGCCTTGTTATGGAGTCTCTATTCACTCTTTGCCTGAAGGTCCACCCTCTTCCAATGTTTCCACAGTAACTAAACCTAATGAGCCACCTGAGCCAGCACAAAGGTTGAAAGTCACTGAAGCTACTCCCAATGCGCCCTTGGTGGTAGCCTTTGGATCTGGTGAGCCTATGAAGAATCACAGAAGCGGAAAGAAAGAGAAGCTCAAAAACCTTCAACATCAGCCCCATCGGTGTCTACTTCTCCGACCAGAACAAAGCTCTCCTCCGTGTCTAGCGAACTCCCTTCACAGAGCTTCCTCAAGACGTGATACAACCAAAAAGATGTTCATTTCAAGCGTGATAAATTCCCTCCTCATGCTCATGCTCATGCTCATGCTCATGATATCTCTCTGCTCCATGTCATTCCAACCTCTTCCCTACAAGAAACCACTACCCTTCGAGTGCCAGCCTCACCTCTCACTACCCCTCTCTCCCTCCCTACCCTCGCCCCTAGTTCCCCCTCACCAGCCCTCGCCCCTACCCTTTCCCCCTCGCCCCTACCCACCCCCTACCTACCCCTCACCCCTACCCTTTTCCCCCTCGCCCTTACCCACCCCCTACCTAGCCCTCGTCCGCCTATCTAGCCCTCGCACCTATCCACCCCCAGTACCTAGGCCTCACCCCTACCCACCCCTCATCCCCCTACCCACCCCCTACCTACCTAGGCCTCGCCCCTACCCCCTACTCACCCCTCGCCCCTACCCACCCCCTCCCTTGCCCTCGCCCCTACCCACACCCTTCCACCCTCGCCCCTATCTAGCCCCTCTAGCCCCCTCACCCCTATCCAGCCCTCCCCACCCCTCCCAGCCTCAGCCTCATCTAGTTCTTTCTCCACCCCACTGATCAGCCCCTTAGCAAGCTGCCAATCCCCTCCTATTCCTCAATCGACTCCCCTTCCCTGCACTTCAGGAGCATTGTGGCTATTTGCTTGTGGCTTTCAAGCATTCACCTGGTTGCCATCCTGTTGTTGTAAGTGTTTTTCGTTCTGCCATCACGATAGAGCTTAACCTTAATTGCGGTCTTACTCAAGCTTCTGGTCATCCTCTTTTCGAGCAACTTCATCTGCAAGCGTGGACCAGGTCATTTTCCCCTACTTATGGTTATGGAGGATAAAGATGCGCTCGATCCAAACCGAGCGCATCTCTTTGTTGTGAAGCCTCAGTCTGTTTGGCCAATTGGGATTCTTGGACTATGCAATCATACTAGGTTCCTGTCTATTCAAAGACTTAAGGCGTTTGCAAGCAGTGCAATGTTTTTAACTCCACTTTTGAGGCATGTAAGGTCATGGTTGCGCCTAGCACTTGCTTGAAGAAAGACGTACAGATGCGGCACCTAATGGTTTTCTTTCAAGTTTTTTCAGTATTTCCTCTCACCGGGACAATGAGCGGTCTTGTGGCGGGCAACCTGTAGCAGGCTACAATGTCACTTTCACAAGACACACAGTTAGTACAGTTGGTATGGTCTGGTTCACACTAGACAGACTCTCTGGCAGGGATACGACGGTGGTTCTAGTGGACATCGTGGCCAGGTCACCACCACCACTCAGTTTGGAGATTGGCTTAGGTGGCTGACATTTATGAGCCGTTGGTGGATCATCTTCTAGATATATGGTCCAGTGTCGTCGTCGAGAGGAGAGAGTCTATACACACAGCACGTCTTCACCAGCCCTGCACATCTGAGCCTCGACACCCCATTGTACCTGTGAGTCCTGGGCTCGAGCTGGGTGTGCTGCCACGCCAAAGTCTGTATCGGTTCTTTGAGAGAGTCGAGTCACATTTTCTAGTCTGCTGTTGTGTCTCTGTGAACTCAGTTGTTACCTATTGTTCCTTTGTTTTCAATCTGTTTTGAGTGAGATTGTCACGCACATTGCATTGAGGAGCACCCACTGTAGAGAGCACGACACACTATCCGCGCTACAGTTTGTTTTGGAGAGCACTATGAGAGACTATATGCACATGGCTTAAATTCTCGTCATCTTTTCATCCACATACAGATGGGTAGTCAGAGATTGCCAACTCAATGGTTTTAGACTTGTTGAAATCATATATCTCTAATCACAAGACTCACACAGGTTTTGCCCTTAGTACAATATGCTTACAACAACACAGTTCACACGTCTATCGAGAAGGCACAATTTGGAATTGTCGAGGGTGTCAGAAAGTTTCCTCCTATTTTGAGGACCATAGACAAGATTTTTCAAGCAGATCAGTATACACAAGATCTCGACACTACCTTTGTCAAGGTAAAGGAGGCTTTGGAGAAGTCTCAAGCACGACATAAGAAGGCACTGGGCAAGCATCGACGTGACTTATAGTTGAAGGAAAATGATTGGATACTACTCAAGTTTGAGAAAGCACGCTTGTGGAAGCGTAAGGGTAGGGAGAGGCTTTTTAGTATGAGATACTATGGATCCTTCCAGATACACAAAAAGATAAATGAAATATCCTTTAGACTGAAGTTACCACATACTTAGAAAGATTCAAAATGCGTCTCATGTGAGTCTATTAAAACCTTTCATAGGTGAAGTGCCAGTGGACACGGAGCCAAACGAGCAACCAGAAGTCGAAGAGACGGAAGAGATACTCATTCTAGAACAGGTCCTGGCTCACAAGGGAAAGTGAAAGGTAAGCTAACACGACGGTATTTGGTCAAGTTCAAGAATTATCCGGATCTTGATGCCAAGTGGATGGAGGAAGAGAACTTAGGAGTCAAGACGTACTCCTCAAATACTAGAGCTTTATATATACCTAGATGAATCCAGGATAAGGCCAGATTCACCCTTAAAGGAAAGTGCAAGGTATAGACCCATGATAGTCACCCACAAGACAATATAACCTTAAGCTCCATCATGCACAATATTGACTAAATACCAAGACATCCCCACTAACGTCGTTATTGTCAATAGCGGGTGTAGAACTAGGTACTAACATATGATCCCAAACACAACACACAAACACGCGCACACACACACACATGAGCATACATCAACACAAAGTTTGGTATATTGAGTTCCTATCAAGACTCCGGAGATCAAGGGCAAACTCAGCCACAATGAAGCCTAGCACCAAAAGAAGCATTAAATTAGAAAAAGTAGCCCAAAAATGAGGTATACCACAAAAGATAGAAACAATTAGCACAATATCAATTGGACGTAACTCGGACGAAAACTTCACAATGTGAAGTCTGCATGTCTGCTATACGACTAAAAAATATACCTAGATGAATCCACTATAAGCCCAAATTCACTCTTAAATGAAAGTGCAAGGTATAGATGACTCCAGGATAAGCCAAAATTCACTCTTAAATGAAAGTGCAAGGCATAGACCCATGGTAGTCACCCATAAGACAATATAACTAGAGCTTTATCTTGAAGCTTTAGGTTTAGCACCGACTATTCCAAAAGTTACCAATGAATCAACAGGTTGAATCTGGTATGATGCGGGTTGCAAAAGAGCAGAGTCACTCCGCTAATTTGTCACAAATTACCTCGATGGGAATAAAGTCACTGATTTCTTTTGAGATTTGAGGGACACTGATAGGCTGACAATATTATGTTGAATGACTATGTAATGAAGCATGTTAAAATGGGAATTTCAAACATGAATATGCTATATCTGCTCTCTCATGTGTGTGTTGTTTAAGTATGTGTCGGAAAGATTAAATGACTGCAGAATTTTAGTTTCGTCACCTTAGGCGTTATGTGAATGTGATAGTAACAAGATTTAGTAGATCAAGACATCCATGAAAAGATCAACGCACTATAGATGTGATTGTTGAATAAGTTACTAACATCTCGAGGCGGATAGTCATGTGCATGTGATGTTAATGTTCAATGACTGTCGTCTACATGCAAGTGCTGGATATGTGTGGTCTAGTATGTCGGTTGAAACTGACCTGTAGCTTCACTAAAGGGCCGTAAACTTCACCCGATCTATTTTGCTTGTACTTTACGACACAAAGTAACTTCACGAATAAACCTGTGACTGTAATTCAACGCTGCAAAACAAATCACGACTTGGTAGCTAGAGTGCTCCCAAGTAGACAGTGACACCATGTTGGCCCCACAGGTTGGCACCCCTTTCGGTATTTCTTTATTCCAATTAATCTTGGAGAAAATCTGTAAACTTCTACAAGCTGTCCCACTACTACTGGGCTGAAAATCGCCTACTGTAGACCAATTTCGGTAACATTACGATAGTAGAAGGCTAGAAAAAATCCCCATGTGTTAGGTGACTTTCCATACGAATTAGAGCACTGTTGCAAACCTAGCAAGAAAATACAGCACGCTGAATTCTCTGTTTTCAGACTCTAAAACGCTCCAGAACAATGTTTAGCACTTCCTTAGTTTCCATGAAGCTCTTGGGACCTTTAGGCATCAAAAAGGGTAAAAATCCTAAACTTGCAAAACATTACAGCATGCTGTAATTCTCTGTTTTGGGTTCCATTTGTGTGCCAAATGCATTCGTTTCAAGCCCTTGAATTCCCGCACCTGTAGCGCTACTTGCACTTTGATTTAGACGAGATTTCTCTGTGAGAAATCTCTCTAAATCAACCTCCTGCTTGGAATTAGTAGTTAGCAACACTCTTGCCTTGGCAATCGCGCATAAACCCACAAAACTGTGCATACAGATGAATAGCCCTTGAGCTGGGCATCGCGATTCTGTATTCAAAAGGTGAGAGAGGTGCACGAGAGCGTGCCTTGCTTGTTGACGAATGCACCATATTATTGTATGCATACTTAAGCATGGGTAAATACTAATCCCACTTGCCCTTATTGTCTGACACATAGAATTTAAGCAGATCTAAAAGACAATAGAATTAGCCTCTTCTGACCTTCCATCGGTTTGTAAATGAAATGAGGATGAAAACTTGAGCGTAAGCCCATGTTTTCAAACAAGCCTCTCCAAAATAGACTCGTCATACGAGAATCACGATCACTGACAATTGATTGTGGCATACCATGGTACTTAAACACATTGTACATAAACAATCGTACCATCTCGTCAGATTTTATCTTCGTCCTAACACGAATAAAATGGGCCAACTTGCTGAACCTACAAATAATGGCATAACCATAATTGCATGTCTGTGTTCTCGGAAGATCAAAGATACAATCCATAACAATACTTTCCCATGGCTTATCTAGAATAGGAAGTGGTTGTAACAACCGTGGTGCCTTTTGCCTGTCAAACTTGACCTTTTATCAAATTATGCATACTCGCACAAAGGCATCGACATCCTTCCTCAAAGAAGGTCAATAAAAGAATGTCTCGACCGCTCTCATTGTCGCATCTATACCATGATGCCTTGCATACGATGAGACACGACTTTCTACTATAACCTTATGTCGCAATGTCCTAGTGACACAGTCTTCCATGCATTATCATAGAACCGTCCCTGAGGAGATAGTACTCATGGCGTTGTCCATTCATGAAAGATCCTTGCAAAATCTTCATTATTAGGATATTGTTCCTTCATGTCATCAAGCTCATGATGATAAGGAATTGACATAGCTGAAATTTGTGGTTTTCTTGACAATGCATCAGCCACCACATTCTTCTTGCCTTCCACATGCACAATCTGAAAGCGGAACATAGACAGAATGTTTGCCCATCGCATATGCTTTTCACATATTGTTGATTGTGTCAAGAAGTATCCCAAGGTCTGATGATCCGTTTGGACAACAAAATCAGTACCTAGCAGGTACAATTTCCAACTTGAAAGCGCATGAATCATAGCCGGTAATTCTTTTTCATAGACTTGCATAGTCTTTTCTGGCCCTTGCAAGATTCTACTTTCATAGCCTACTACCCAACCATCTTGCATTAACACTGCACCAATACTATTGCCACAAGCATCACACTGGACCACAAATGACTTTCGGAGATCTGGTAAAACAATTACTGGATCCGAAGCCATCTTTCACTTCAAGAGATTAAAAGCTAAAATCTTTGTTCGTGTAGATTTGAAAGTGACCTCTTTCTTTTGCAAAGCATGTAAGGGTGAAGCAATCTCAACAAAGTTTTGGATGAACCTTTTGTAGTAGGAACACAGTCCCAAGAAGCTATGGACATCATGCACAGCTTTTAAATCTAGCAATGTCTTGATTGCTTCCACCTTGGCGGGATCCATTCGGACACCATTCTTTTGACACTATGTGGCCTAAAAAGTGGATCTCTTCCAAGAAAAAATCACTTTTCTTGGGGTTGATGAGCAATCTGTGATTGCGTAGCTTGTAACGGACTTGAACACTCCAAGTCAAGAATCTACCGCGACAGCACCAAATAACCACTTCAAAAGAGTTCACAGTTCACAATTTTATTCGACACTGGCCCGGCGGAGTTCTGTGCCTAGAGATATTCGCCCCATAGATTGGCGCCCCTTTCGGTATTTCTTTTTGTATTAATCTGAGTTCAAAGTACAAGAGTGCAAGCAGGCACTCACACTCAGACTCTGCGTCCAGATGCTCTAATTTGTGAGAGGCCAGCCCGCTTATTTAAAGTACAAGGGTTACCAAAAGCAGAACCCCAAAAGCTTGCCATAAAAAGCTACCCATAAAAACCGCCTATAAAGGCTTTCAAAATAAAGGAAGTCTATCTCTCTCTCTCACACAAGCTTTGCTTGAAAAAAATTAAAGCACTCTTTGCGTAGCTTTTTTTCCCAAGCATAGCGTAGAATTTCTACGTAGCCAAAAGCAGCCCAAATTCTGTCGCAAAAGCTGCCCACGCACAAGGCCTACAGTCCGTACGTATTCTACAACGTGAGCAGCCCCTGTACGGTCCCACGTTTTCCGACGGATTCTGCGCGGCATTTCTCGGGCGGTACGTTGCACTTGCCTGCATTTCCACAGTTCCCACAGGGGAGGGTGTGCGTGTATGAGTACCGGCTGCCACGTCATCCAATTTATGACAATACCCCCTCTTGAAAGCATTGTAATCGCCCTCGATTACGCCTACAAAACAGACGGAAGCTATAAATTGTCTTAGCAAACACTAATTGTTAGTACCTACGCACTAGGAACACACATCTAGCACATGTACCAATCGACAATCACATCACACAACATCACAGGACATCACTCGACATCACAGGACATCACATGACATTCAACATTCATTCGGATCTTAGACCATAATTTATCGGCAATGTAGCTAGCAATCGCATCTAGATCCATTCAAGACTCTCATAGATGCTCGATTGACTAACCCCTATTGCAACCATGTGTATTCGAGATCATTTAGAACAAACATGCTGCAGTCATTTCGTCTATCAGTTCCTCCACATAAAAACAAGTCAAGAACAAATCAGTTTCATATTCCGGAATTTCATTTCATAAAGTCATACAACAGAATACTGTCAGCTCTCAGTATCCCTGAAGCTCAAAGAGACATCAGTGACTCTAGTATTCTAAAAATCAAGGCATCTGTTCACAAAGGAGCGGAGTAACTCCCCTCTTGTGCATCCCACTGCACCAGATCTCCGGTCAAGCTGAATTCTCGGTTCCATTTGGAATGCTAAACCAAAAGCTTCAAGGTAAAGGTTCACAATCTGAGGAGTATCTGCTAGGTCCTCCTCCTCCATCCACTTCGCATCCAATGCGGATTTTCACTTCCTCTTGGCTCACTCAGGAGTACGAACGTGATGTGGCTACCGCTTGGACTCATCTTTGGATCATCAAGGAAGACACTTTGAATGCTTATTGTCATAGATATTGGGATACTTTCCTACCAGCCTCTTCATTTAAAAAGATCACTTTTAAGGAACAGATCGGCGATTTTGTTGTGGTCTACCCAAAGAGATATAAGATTACTACTTACTGCAGAAGTTCGAGTCCATACAACAATTGATGGGACATGCTAAGCAAGGGTTTGCGATGCATTCAGGTATTCATACGTATCCAGCTGATCAACTTTTGACAGAAATCAACTTTTGCAATGCATTCGGACAGAAATCGAATGATGGTAACAGAAGAAGAGGGAAGTTTCAGAAAAAGAAACATACACATCCCCACCAGACAAAGGAACAGCAATCCGAGTACCTCAAAACGGGGAAGTGCTTTGAATGTGGGGAACATGGACATATGTCAGCACGCTTCCCCAAAAAAGGCACCCAGAGGACAATCAGAAGGCATGCTAGAGAGTTCCAGAGCAGCCGAAAAGCACGAGAGAAAAGGAAAGACAAAAGCAGGACTGGTACCGGATTGTGTGGGGACCGACCCTGATCAAATGGATGAAAGTACTAAACTTTGCCGCGCATGGGGCAAAGTGCGAGACCAAGAAGCCATAATCTTCTTTGACGGAGGAGCCAAAGCCAGCTTTCTTTCACCCGAATTGGCGGCTCGACTTGGAATGACACCCGAGGAAATTGGGCCACAGGCAGAGGATGTTCTAGTGGCACCCGGAGGGGATATTGCCATTATACATGTCATTGCCAAACTTTGTTTGCATTGTCAGGGGTGTCTAGGGCAGGAGGACTTTTATATCACGCCTTTGGAAGGGTGTGACGTCCTTCTAGAAACCCCTTGGTTCCACAAGAACAGCCCAGTGGTCGATTATAGGGCAAGGAGAAATCCAGTCTTTTTGTTTACTCGATTTTCTTGAAAGACTTACATGATAAACAAAGGTCAAATATGTATGATCTCGAAAAGGAACAAGAATTTTTACATCCGCAGGCTGACTGACTCTATTAAGGCCTACCAGGCGAGTTACCACCTTCGCTCCTCAAGATCATACGATTGACTTGATTTCGGGTAGTACACCAAACCAGCCACCTTACCGAGTTAGAAGAGCCAACAATGAAGAAATAATGAACCAAGTAAAAAAGAACTTCTTGAAAAGGGTCTTATCCAACCTAGCACTTCACCTTTCTGTTCGTCGGTGTTGCTGGTACTAAAGAAAGATCGATCTTAGAGAATGTGCATCTAAATCAATCAACTGTGGCGAGACACAATCGAAATGCCTATGCTTGATGCTCAATTCTTCTCGTGCTCTTTCTACGATTGTGTCATGCCAAGGAAAAGACATGGAATGTGACTTCCTTGAATACATACTTTTCAGCTTTTCATGAATCATCCACATACATCCGTGCTCATTCATGAGTGAAACGTGCTCAACGTACAATATGTCATGCCTAGGAAAAGGGATCACATAAAGACGCTGACTAAGATACAGAAAACGATCACGAATGAAACACTCGAGCAATGCGTGCTGACGAATCATTCAAACATATAGTACTTCCTGTAAGGGTTCTTTGGACCTAGCCTCGAGAGCCAAGATCAGTTCTTCGTAATCGATCGAATCTTCTTGTGGGGGTTCTATGGACCTCCACTCAAAAGCCAAGATCGATCCTTTGTGATTGATCGAATCTGCAACGAGGTTAGCTTCGCTAGAAAAAGCATCAACTAAACCATCATCCTTGTGAACAATCACGTCGTGGTCATACAAATCATCATGCTCGTGAGAAATCACATCGTGATCATCATGCAAATCATCAGGCTTCTCATTGTCATCCAAATCATCATGCTTGTCATTGGCATTCAAATCATCATGCTTATCATTATCATTCAAATCATCATGCTTACCACCATGCAAAGCCTGTGTGTCATGCTTTCGAGACGAAGAGACTGAGAGAGTCTCTTTTTCCTGAATCTCTTGCACTTGTGCCTGCACTTGAGAAAAGAGTCGCAACATCTCTTTCATGTGTCGGTCGTTCATGGCTTTTCTTGCTTTGTTCCCGCGATCCATGCGCATTCACGATCAAATTCTGCCATTCTTTCTGCTCTTCTTGCTTCGCGTTCTAACTTCCTGTCCATCATCATCATGTCGAAAGCCTTCATAGGAGTTAAGAGTAATCCTTTGCGTAGATGGGGAAGGGAGAGGGTCAAAAAAACATCTTGGTGGGGAAAATTCTTCTTCGCCTCTCTCATGCTCATTACCTCCAAGCGAAGTATCCATTCCGCTTTGGGTGATGACCATCCACTGAAGTTGTGGGTTCTTGTGGGTTCTTGTGGTCTTGGGTTCTTAAGTTCTCGAGGAACTTGGGTTCTTGGGGTTCTTGAGTTCTTGAGGTTCTTGCGAGTCTTGAGGTTCTTGAGGTTCTTCTTTCCCTTGCAATCAGTGTTAGAGAAGGATCTTCTCTTCACCCGAGTTCTGCTCTTTTCCGCGGACGCACCCCTTGGCGGCCTTGCGCTCACACCAAGGTTGCTTTTTCCCACCTCACGTTGATTGGCCAGCCGCTAAGTGCACGGTCCGCTCTCAATGAGTGAAAAGAGAAACAAGGGGAGGCTGGACAAGCCCTTTTTTCTTGGGTTTCCTGTCACTCTTCAAAAACACGATTAGGAATCGACACGCCCAAGAGGACTTGGGTTACGTGCGACCGCAACAAGCAAAAAAAAAAATTATGTGGTTCTTTCCTTGAGTGATACAAAACACTGCCAAAGCTCTGATACCAATGTAAGGTGCAGCGGAATGAATGTTGAACTTTGCTCAAGATGAGTGCTCCGAACTATGCTCAAGGATTCCATTTACTTACGGAAGGGAGAGTGTAACAAACTTGGACACTCCAAGTCAATAATCAACCGCGACAGCACCAAATAACCACTTCAAAACAATTCATAGATCACAATAGATTTGCATTGGCCCGGCGGAGTTCCGTGCCTAGAGATATTGGCCCCAAAGATTGGCGCCCCTTTCGATATTTCTTTTTGTATTAATCAATCATCAAAGTACAAGAGAGCGGTTAGGGTTTCACTCTCAGACTCTGCGTCCAGATGCCCTGAGAAGTGAGGCCCTCACCACTAATTTAAAGGTTACAAGGGATGCCCAAAAGCAGAGCCCCAAAAGCTTCAAATCAAAACCAATTGCTCTCTCTCTCTCACAGAGAGTCAAAACATGAAAGCAAAAGCATTCTCTCTCTCTCTTTCTCATCTAAGTAGAGAAAAAGCGAAATTTGCGTCGCTCATCATTTTCCAAAAAAAATAAAATAAATAAATAAATAAATTTCAGCCTCCGCGATTTCCGAAAATTAGGGTTTCTGCTGTCCGCCACGTCATCACTTTGTGACATACCCCCCTCTTGAAAGCATTGTAATCGACCGCGATTACGCCTGCAAAACCGACAAAAGCCATAAACCGTCTTAGCAGACACTGACTGTTAGTACCTACGTACTAGGAACACACATCTAGCACATGTACAAAATCGACAGTCACATCACACGACATCACAGGACATCACATGACATTCAACATTCATTCGGATCTTAGACCATGATTTATCGGCAATGTAGCTAGCAATCACATCTAGGTCCAATCGGGACCTCAACGATGTCCGATTGACTAACCCCTATTGCAACCATGTCTATTCGAGATCAAGTAGACCAAAATGTTGCAGTCATTTCGTCTATCAGTTCCTGCACTCACAAGAAGTCAAGAACAAATCAGTATCATAATCAGGAATTCCATTTCATAAAGTCATCCAGCAGAATACTGTTAGCTCTCAGTATCCCTGAAGCTCAAAGAGACATCAGTGACTTTAGTATCAAAATCGAGGCATCTGTTGACAAAGGAGCGGAGTAACTCCCCTCTTGTGCATCCCACTACACCAGATCTTCGGCCAAGCTGAGTTTCTGGGTTCCGTTTGGAGTAGACTATGCTAAACCAAAACATCGAGGTAAAGTTTCACAATCCGAGGAGTATCTGCTAGGTCCTCCTCCTCCATCCACTTCGCATCAAATGCAGGAAATTTCTTGAACTTAACCAAGAACCCGCCTTCGGACTTTACCCTTATTCTTCGTATCCTTATGTGCCAAAATCTGTTCAGGAACAAGGATCTCCTTGTTTTCGTCCACTTCGGGTTGCTCATCAGGCTCCCCATCATCAAGCACATCACCTTTAAAAGGTTTCAAGAGATTCACATGAAATGCATTGTGAATCCTCCAAGTATTTGGCAGTTTCAGTCGGAAGGAGACTTCATTTACCTTTTCAGTGATCTGGAAAGGGCCGTAGTATCGCATACTAAGCTTTGGAAAAAACCTCTCCTTTCCCTTGTTCTTTCGTAGGCGTGCCTTCTCAAAACGTAAGAGCACCCAATCATCCTCCTTCAATTTCATGTCGCGACGATGGCGATCCGCTGCCTTTTTCTATCGTTCTTGAGACTTCTGCAAAGTCTCGCGAACCTTGGCAAAAGCCGTATCCAAATCTCGCGAATATTCATCCGCTTCAAATTTCTAATCTTTCGTGCTCAGGAAGGATGGAACCTTCACAGCAGTTTCAACAATCTCACATGGCGTCTTCCTCGTCGAAGAGTGTATCATGTTATTGTAGGCAAATTCCACCAAAGGTAAGTTCTTTTCCCATTGAGTCTTCTGATGCGAGATACAAGACTTCAATAAATCTAAAATCACTGAATTGGCAATCTCAGATTGCCCGTCAGTCTACAAGTGGAACGATGACGAGAACTGCAACCGCGTGCCAATGTTCTACCAAATTGCCTTCCAAAACAAACTCATAAATCTGGGGTCTCCGTCGGAGACAATCGTCTCAGGCGTGCCATGTAATCGAAAAATCATCGTGATCATTCTGTATTCTCGGGAGATCAAAAAAAAATGAAATCCATTTCAATATTTTCCCAGGGGCGGGTGGGTATGGGTAAAGGCTGTAACAATCCCTGTGCCTTATGCCTGTCAAACTTGACCTTCTGGCATACCAAGCAATTGCGCACAAACTCTTCCACATCCTTCTTCAGTCTCCGCCAAAAGAAATCTCTCTCTACCCCTTTCATGGTGGTAGCAATGCCGCGGTGACCCGTAAAAGGTGGACAGTGGCAATCAGTCATAACCTTTTCCCTCAACGGCTGTGTAACGCACAACATAGTCTTTTTCATCAAGTAGCCTTCCCGAAGGGAGTATCCAGCTACTTTCTCCCCATCCCGTATCCGTGTGAAAATATCTGCAAAATCTGTATCTATGGCACACTGATCGACCATATCCTCGAAGCTCCTATGATGTATCGCGGAAATAGCCAAAACCAACGGTTTTCAAGACAAAGTATCTGCCACAACATTCTTCTGTCCCTGCACATAGACAATCTGGAAGTGGAACTGTGACAAGATGTTCACCCACCGCATCTGCTTTTCCGAAAGCTGCTTCTGTGACAAGAAGTAGCGCAAACTCTGATGGTCTGTAAAGACAGTAAAATCCGCTCCGAGTAGGTAATGCCGCCACTGAGTAAGAGCGTGGATAACCGCCCAAAGCTCTTTCCCATAGATCTGTGTTGTCATCTCCGGCCTAGAGAACAAACAGCTCTCGTAAGCTATGACATGGCCTTCTTGCATCAAGACCGTACCCAGACTACGACCACAAGCATCACAATATACTTCAAATGACTTCTGCAAGTCCGGCAAAGTCAAATCTGGTCCTGTAGTGAATTTCTCTTTCAATGTCTGAAAGGCAGTCACCTCTGTGGGTCCCCACGAAAAAGGTACTCATTTCTATGTCAAGGTATGCAAAGGGGAAGCAACCTCTGCAAACTTTCGTATGAACCGCCCTGTAGTACGAACACAGTCCCAAGAAGCTTCTAACTTCATGGACATTCATCAAATCGGGCCAATCACGGATAGTCTCTATCTTGGCCGGGTCCATTTGCACTCCTGCTGCTGACACAATGTGTCCCAAAAAGTGTATCTCTGGTAGGAAAAATTCACTTTTCTTTGCATTAATCACTAACGTGTAATCTCGTAATGCCTGAAAGACTTGAAGCAGATGATCTCTGTGTTCTGCCTCATTCTTGGAGAAAACAATGATGTCGTCAAAGAAAGTGCCAACAAATAGCCTGTACTCTCGAAAAATCCTATCCATCATCCGGTTAAATGTCGCAGGAGCATTGGTTAAGCCAAAAGGCATCACCAAAAACTCAAATAACCCAAAAGTCGTCCGAAAAGCTGTTTTGTAGACGTCTCCCGGCGCTATTCTGATCTGATGATATCCACTCTTCAAGTCAATCCTGCTAAAGCATGAGGATCCCTATAACCTGTCGAGTATATCATCGATCCTAGGAATCGGAAATCTGTTCTTAATGGTGATTTTGTTGAGAGCTCTATAATCGATGCACATTCTCCAAGATCCGTCTTTCTTCAAAACCAACAACACTGGAGAGCAATACGGTGAAGTACTAGGCTGGACAAGACCCTTTTCCAAGAGGTCTTTCACTTGGTTCATAATCTCTTCATTCTGTGCTCGGCTCACACGGTAGGGTGGCCGGTTCGGTGGCGTGCTTCCAAATATCAGATCAATGGTATGATCTTCAGGACAAGCAAGTGGTAACTCTCCTGGCAAGCCTTCTGAGAAGCAATCGGCGTGAGAGTGTAGGAAATCTTGGCGTTCTTTTCTTCAGGTCAAAACATATTCAACCTTTATCCATCGTTTAGTTCTCCCAAAAGAATGAGTAAGAAAACTGAAGTTCATCAAGTACAATCTCTAAGCCCTTTATTTATCAAAGTCGCTTTCTCGGCCCGGTAGTCAACCACGGCGTAGTTCTTGTGGTACCAAGGGATCCCGAGTAGAACGTCACTCGCGTGCCCTGAACACCCCTGTCATTGCAAACGAAGTTTGCCAATGCTCGGTGTAATGGCAACATGCCATCCGGGTGCTAGTCGAACTACCTCCGCTTGTGGCGTCAGTCTGTCGGGCGTAGTTCCAAATCGAGCCGCCAATTCCAAGTGAAAAGAAGTTGGCCTTGGCTCCTTCAAAAGAGCTTCCTGATCCTTCACTTTGCCCCGAAAGCGGCAAAGTTTGTACTTTCATTCATTAGATTCGGTGCAGGTCCCACGCCATGTGGTACCAGTTCTGCTTTCTATCTGCCTTTTCTGCCACATTCCTCAGCTACTCTCGAACTCTCAGACCTGTCGTCGTCTTTATCATTCTGTTCTTTCTATGCCTTATCAGGGCACTTCGCGGAGATATGTCCATGTTCCCCGCATCCAAAGCACTTCCCCTCTTTGATGAAGCGAGCTCTCTCCTCAGGAGTAAGCTTGGGTCGTGCATCCTTTTTTTTCTCTGGGTTGCTCTTTTTCATTCTTCTTTCATTCCCAGAAGTCTGTTCGGCTCGTTGTGTCATGGCCTCATCTGTGGGGTAGGTCAAACTGCCAGAGTGAATGGCAAAGCCCCGCTTCGCATGACTCATCAACTCCTGAATAGAAGCTGACTTTTGTTCCAAGCAGTGATCTCGGATCTCTGTAGGTAGACCCAAGGTAAACCGTCAATCTGTTCTCTGAACGAGATCTTCTTAAATGAAGAGGCGGGTAGAAAAGAGTTCCAGAATCTTTCACAATAAGCATTGATTGTATCTTTCTTGGTCATTCGAACATGGTTCCAAGCAGCTCGTACATCTCGTTCATATTCTTGCGTCAACCAAGAAGAAATAAAAAGCTTCTTAAATTTCAGCCATTTAACTGGCGCACTCTTGTTAAAAGAAGCGTGGACCACCAAGTACGAGCATTCCCCTTAAGGTGATAGGTAGCTCTCTGAATCTTGGAGTGCTCTGAATAGCGTACTTCCGCGAAAGCGATGTCAAACTGCTGAATAAAAGACAAAGCCTTCGAAGCATCTGAGTATCCTGAAAAGTATCAAACTTGATCGAGTGGCCACCTTCCTTAAACTCTCGGAGTTTCTTGCTTTTTTCTTCGAGAAAGTCATACTGGTTGGCTTTGTAAAAATTCTTCTTGTTCGCATAAAACTTTCCGTCATCGGAATCTGAGCTATCTGTAGATGAGTCCTAGGAAGAACTGTCAGTCTCTGGGCGAGATGTAGCCTTCTTATTGACCTTTCCGAAGCTTTGTTTCTTGCTTCGCTTTTTACCTTTTCTGTCTTCTTCGCTCGAATCTGAAGAGCTAGAAGAACTGTCAGAAGAAGAAGAAGAAGAACTAGGTACTCCTTCAAATCGAACACGCTTCTTCCGTTTCTTTGCCTTGTCAAATGTCAACCGACGACCCAAATATCCCGGGAAGTCAATGCCTTTCTTCTGCTTTTTGCCGTGCTTTTTGTCTTTCTTTTGAACGTCGAAAAGCTGAGCAATCCGTGCATCAACCACGTTCTCCAGTTCCTTCTCCGTATATTTTCTTGGAGGCAAAAGGTTTCTTGAGAGCGGGTTTCGGGAGTGGTGTTGTGGTTCTCTGCCACTCCATCTGTACCTCTTCCAAAGAGGTCTGGTTCATATATTTTGCCATCTTCGGATCCTTGGCAAAATTGAGCATCATCTTTGTTGCATCGCCGATCAACTGGCAACACTCCATCTCTCGCCGCTCCGCCTAAGTAGGCCAAGGCGGGCCGTACTCTCTATCGGAATCTTCCTTGTGATCCCTGCCCGCATCTCCAAATGCAGAGGGAGTCGACTGATCATTGCCTGAAGCCATAGGTGCCGCGGAAAAAAAAATTCGGGGATCGGATTTCCCGTAGAAGAGAAATCGGCCGTGCTCTGATACCATTGTAACAAACTTGGACACTCCAAGTCAATAATCAACCGCGACAGCACCAAATAACCACTTCAAAACAATTCACAGATCACAAGAGATTTGCACTGGCCCGGCGGAGTTCCGTGCCTACAGATATTGGCCCCAAAGACTGGCGCCCCTTTCGGTATTTCTTTCTGTATTAATCAATCATCAAAGTACAAGAGAGCGGTTAGGGTTTCACTCTCAGACTCTGCGTCCAGATGCCCTGAGAAGTGAGACCCTCACCACTAATTTAAAGGTTACAAGGGATGCCCAAAAGCAGAGCCCCAAAAGCTTCAAATCAAAAGCAATTGCTCTCTCTCTCTCACAGAGAGTCAAAACATGAAAGCAAAAGCATTCTCTCTCTCTTTCTCATTTAAGTAGAGAAAAAGCGAAATTTGCGTCGCTCATCATTTTCCAAAAAAAATAAATAAATAAATAAATTTCAGCCTCCGCGATTTTCGGAAATTAGGGTTTCTGGCAGAAATTAGGGTTTCTGCTGTCCGCCACGTCATCACTTTGTGACAGAGAGCCTTCCGTTCCTATAGTGAGAGAGTGCAATGGACACAAACAAAGTGAATGGACACTGTGAATGAAAGTGCATGAGATTGAGAGATAGAGAGAGAAGAATACGACACCAAGATGTTGTCAAACCCTTCTCCGAAGCCCCCACTCTCTATGGCGAGAGCGGTCTACTATTGATTGCACAAATCTCTACAATGCTTGGACTTGCCGACGATGTCGACGACGACGAGACGGGCTGAAATTTGACAATGCTAAAGGCTGAAATCTGCAAATCTTTATCTACTGAATTCTGACTCTATGTCGATGACAATGTCGATGATGACGATGCGTAGAAAACGCAGATGCTGAAATCTGCGTTTTCCGGGCTGAGTCTGCAAACTTCACGGGATCTGACCGTGCGGCGAGGATCTGCTGCGGGAAGGTGAGATCTGCGAGGTTTGGGGGTTCTACTGCAGAGTCTGACTGCTGAAAACTGAAAACACTAGTGCTACTCCTGCTTCTGTCGCGAAGATCTGCAAAAACGTTAGGTCTCTGGCTGATCCATAAACGCTAGGCTGATTTGGAGTTCTGCGGTGGAAATCTGCTAACGCTAGGGCTAATTTGCTGTTGTGGGGGAATCTGCTAACGCTAGGGCTGATCTGTTGTCTACTGTCGCCGGGAATCTGCAAGTGCAAAAACGCTGGCTGATCTGATGCAAAAACGCTAGGCCTTTTGCAATGCTGAAAACGCTAGAGTTGTCGCGGGGGTCGGTCTTGCTGAGAAGTTGCCTGTTGAGCAAGGTGCTCGTGTTGCCTCTTCTGCCAGAAAGTGCTAGCTCTGGTTTGCTTATATATTATCTTAGCAAAATTGCCCTACCTGGTTTCCAACAAAAGTCACTTAAAAATAATAAGTGAAAAATGTCAAAAATAGGGAAAATAGGTTTAATCCACTGGAAAATTCCCCTGATGGATTCTGATGGTAATGTTGATGATCATGTTGTGTGCAACCGGAGGATATGCATCTAATCTAAGTGTCTGGGCATGCACGGTTTGCGAACAGACTCACAAAAGTGCCAGATCTAAACTGACTTGACTGAACTAAACCCTGGTCACGTTGTAGCTTGTCCACGGACACATAGGATTGGATGTGTCACGTGACACTACCGATCAGTTGTGGGCACTTTCTTTGACAACATCCTCTTCTCCAAGAGTGAGGCAGAACACAGACACCACCTATTGCAGTTTTCCGGGCACTGCGGAAATATAAATTGGTTATAAACGCGAAAAAGTGCGAGTTTTTCTTGCCTAAGATACACTTCTTGGGACACATTGTCTCAATAGAAGGGGTAAAGATGGACCCGGCCAAAGTTGAGACCATTCGTGATTGGCCCAATTTGAAGAATGTTCATGAAGTTCGAAGCTTTCTTCTGGGCTTGTACTCATATTATCGGCGGCTCGTTCAAAAATTTGCAGAGATAGTTTCTCCCTTGCATATGCTAACTCAGAAAGGAGTTCCTTTTACTTGGGGATTGACACAGATTGCAGCCTTTTAGACTCTCGAGGAAAAGTTGACAACCGGACTGGTTTTGGCCTTGCCAAACTTGCAAAAGCCATCTTTTCACTATAATGCTTGTGGTCGCAGTCTGGGAGCAGTCTTGATGCAAGAAGGCCATGCCATTGCTTATGAGAGCAAGATGTTTTCATATCCTCAACTGGTTGCACAAATTTATGAGAAAGAGCTATTCACACACACAATGGTTCAAAATGAGGTCAAATCAAACCCCCCCCTCAAGAGAGATTGATTTTGGGTGCCCCAATTGCTGAGTTATCTTGCAGAATGGCTCTCGAGCCGCCAAATGTTCACTTTGCCATTTTAATTTAAATTCCTAGTACCCACCAACTTATGAAGTCTCCGCGAGGGGCCTAAATGACTTTAACTGAGCTTAACCACCCTTTTACTACTCCAATTTCAATGCCAATCAGCCCAACCATCTCAGCCCAACCATCTCGTGCAGGCCTAGCCTTCATTGATGCGGGTGAAACTCTCGGCCATTGGCCATTTAACATTGGCCATACAATGTCCGGTCATTTGTGACTTCAAAAAAGAGGGTCCCAAAAATTAAATAAAAATCAAGGGAAGGAAACCAACAAACAAAGTTAGTAATTGTCACAACCTCGTGACATTGGTACTTAGAGTCAGTGTCTACTGGATTAGTTTTTTCCCTATGTCTGTTTTCCAAGCGTAATCAAGGGCGATTACAATTCTTTCAAGAGGGGGGTATATCACAAAGTGATGACGTGGCTTGGCCTATAAGACACAACCCAACCGAAGGGCCTAAACCGTAGCAAAAAGTAGAAGAAGTTGTACCAACTTACATGTTCCGATTGAGTGCCCCAAAGAGGGTTAGGTTTAAAAACCTAACCCTACCAACTTGCCAAAACCCGATCGAGGGACCTTAACCCTTTTAAAAATAAAGCAAGCCCACAAGCTGTGTAGAGATTATGACGTGGCAGTGTGTACGGACCGGTCCGCAATTTGTGGAGGCACTTGCTGACATGGTAGTGTGTACAGACAACTCCCTAAGGACTTGCTTTTGGAGCGAGATGCTTTTAGAAGTACAGCTTTTCATGTAACTGCTTTTGGATATGCCTAGGCCTTTATAAAAGTGCCAAGGCCTCACTTCTCCTCATATCAACTTGGGAGCACAAAGAGAAGAGGAGAACTCTCGAACATTGTACCTTCTGGATAGGCCCAGGACCTTATAAACGTGCCAAGGGCTCACTTCTCCTCAGATCAGCTTGGGAGGAGCACTAAGAGAGGAGGAGGACCCTCAGTCAATGCATCTGGGCGCGGAACTACACCGTGTCTGTCTGTCTGTCTATCTATCCATCCATCCATCCATCCAAGTTTTGCACAATTATTTGCAGTTTCTCACGTGTGTTGCAAAAGATCTTTGGCTTGGAGTGTCCAAGTCTATTACAATAACCCCTATCCTATGGACAAGCCAGTGTCCACCTCAATGGGGCAAGAGTCTTCCAAAGGAAAGCACAATCAAAAGAAAGAACAAAGAGAACTTGCTGATAGTTCATCAGAGAGTTCCGAACAAGATAGGGAATTTGTTGATAGTTCATCAAAGAATTACGAAAATTGCCAGTGGAGAGGGGATGCCAGAGGAGCAACCAACAGGTCCAAGAACACAATAAAAGAACAAAAAGATTAGCTAGGTCCACCGATAATTTGGTCAAGGGCACTTTTTGGTCTCAATGCAAAGTGGATGGGGGAGGAGACTCTGAAGATTCTCTTCAGTTTTTAGTTGTACCTTGAGGCTTTTGGAATATTAATAGTGTCTAATCTTAAAGTTATCAATGAATCAGCAGGTTGAATCTAGTGCCATGAGATTGCATAAGAGGCCAGCCACTCCACTCCTTTGTCACACATTGCCTAGATTAAATAAAGTCACTAATTTCTCCTTGAGTTTAGGGATACTAACAGGCTGACATTATTTTGCAGAATGACTTTAGGAAACTATGTACATTGAATTGAAAATTTCCAAGATTGAACATGTTGTTTCATGTGTGTATTGTTAGAGGTGTTGGAAACATGAAATGTCTACAACATTTTGTCTAATAAATGATTTGAACCTAGTGCATCTATACATATGTTCAAGATCCGCAAGATTTGGTTGTGATAGCTAAGTAAATGTGAAGTGAATGTGATTCTATTGCATCAAGATTTCTATCTGGATGAGATGACCAGATATAGTTGTGAGTGCATCAAGAGTTTCGGAAGGATGAGATGGCTACTCAGGAATCTAGGTGCATCAAGAGTTCTGGAGTTGATGAGATTGAAACATAGTGTTTAGGGTTAACTAAGTGTGTGATTTGTGAAATGCATGCTCTATGAATGTGTTGTCATGTGAGGGATGGTCATGGACATGGTTTGTTTAAAAAGTGAAAAGAAAGATCTGATAGTAACGAGATTAGCTGATCGAGACATCTATGAAAAGATCAGGGCGCCCTGGGAAGCAAATGTGATTGATTAGTGATTGATGTCTTCGTGCAAGTGCTTGATGTGTGTAGTCTAGTGCATGAGTACACAAAGTCGGTGTCTATTGAAGAAAGATTTTGGCCTTAGTCAGTTTTGCAAGCATAATCGAGGGCGATTACAATTCTTTCAAGGGGGGTATGTCACAAATGTGTGACGTGGAATGCCCAACTTGACAGACTAGCGGAGAGGACAAGGGGTTAGAGGTTAAAAACTAAAACCCAGAAGAACTGCAGAAGATATTGCCCTCGCTCAAAACAATCCGTAGACTACTACCAATCATACGGTGGAAACTCCAATAATAGACCTAGAAATCTAAATGTCACAAATAAACCCTTGCTTAGACTAGCTAGATTCATCCCCATCTCCATCAGTATAAATAACAGCAAGCTCTCTTGAAGTCAAAGGGATTTTGTGCTAGAGCCTAGCCCAATGTCTCCAGCTGGAGCTTGTAACCTCTCCCCAATGGGGAGACAATAATGGGCATGTCAAGAAAGGTAGTCCAGCAGTTGTGCATGGCTCCAATGTGACCACTTATCTCTGAATGGAGCGGATCGTATCTGCTGAAAGTCTTAACTCCTATTTCCATCTCATCAGAATCCATGATCAAGAGAAAACTCACCCCCAATGAGCAATACCAAGTGCGACTCGATTGCTAGTGTTGGTGAACCAATGTGATTCCCCACCAATATAGCGGAATATTAAAGTTTGGAACTTGAAAGGCTCATGACCACCGAAACCGAATAGCTCCCAATGAGATCACCTCGAATGAATTACCTCCCGTATAGCTATAGCAAGTACATGGACACTCAATCCACTGAATGATCCAAGCAAGTGATGTTGAGTATGTATGTGCTTGAATGTACGTGTGTATACAATGGTGCACCTACAAGGAAAAAAACGAGAAATGGGTGGTCTGAGCGAGGGGTAAAGCTATGGATGATAGGATAACACAAAATGGAATGGTGGGTTCAACAGCAGCAGGAGTGGAAACTAGCATTGCAAGTATGCAAGCGAGGCCTGGGAAAAATGTGCAGGCTGAATTGTGTGTGTGTGTGTGTGTGTGTGTTGGGGGCGGGGGGGGGGGGGGGGGGGGGGGGTGCGTGAAGAGGGGGGCATTGATGGAGGATAAAAACTTGTTGCTTGGATGTACACGGCGTGGTGTGGCATATAGGGTTTTGTGATGGAAGAAAAAAACAAAAAACATTTCACCTTTGCAAAAAATCCATAAATGCAAATCGGTACAACTAAAAACAAGGGACATTTTAGTGTCCTTCATTCTTCAAAAATTCAATCACGGATCTACGTGATGCTTTACATTGTTGTCCATGTCCTTGGAAATCACTCTTACTTCAACAAGGCTAATTTAATCGCATGCTTTAAGAAATGTATTAATTTCCTCCTATCGTAGAACATAATAATGTTCCCGACATTTCAGTGTCTAGAGTACCAAACTAAAGTTAAACTAGAGCTGTACATACAAAGCCAATTTAGCAACACTATCTGTTCATATCTATCCTTCCATAAGGCACATGTATGATCTATCTCTCTATCAAATCTGAGTTACATAGGAAGATCTATCTCTCCATTTATACATCTCTCTCTCTCTTGACCCTATTTGAAAAGAATCTGTCATTACCGTAAAGAACTTAGTAGCATAGCCAAGCAAAAAGGAGTGATTGTGTTAGTGTAATACCTGATCTCTCTATGGCACGTTTATTATCCAATGCACCTCACAAAGACATAGGCTGATACAAGCATTGCAAGAAGCTAGCAAAGACTCGGCAAGAGCCATACACCTTAAGTTCACTAAATAATACTAACCCAAACCACGGCAAGCATTGCAAGAAGCCAACACAGACCCAGCAAGAGCCATACAGCTTAAGTTCACTAAATATAAATAAGCCCGACCACACAGAAGGCCAAAGATGCTAGAATGAACATTGAAAACACTAGGCCCAGGGAGAAACCTCTCTTAGCGAAAGTAAAAGTGCCTCAGCAAACCAGACACCGGAGAAAGAGAAAATACGCCAAATCTTCAAAGATAACCTGAGCCTAATAAGAAATTGAAACCATTAATCAAAGCCAAGACAAAAATTCTTGGTTTACATCCATGAACACAAACATGATCCACCAAGAAGTATCGAAATTGACAGCTCTAAGCCACCAAAGAAATTGAAGCAGCCACCAAACAGGTAAACCAAGGCACACCGCGATTGCATCAGCTCTTTGTAAGAAGAATCGTGACCCATGAAAATGATTCACGCAGAAGTGCCAGACTGAAATGTCGTGAGCCACAGGCAAATTGAAGAAGACAGCGAAGATGTAACCCATGCAACTTGCCACTGCATTCACTCCCTCAAGGAAGAACCCCAAAACAGCCAGGGATAAGTCATGTAACAGTGCAGGTATCATTATCAAGCGGGTTCCTATAGAGTCAACAAGGACCTAACTGATGCAACTTGCCACTGCATCCACTCCCTCAAGGAGACAAACTGAAGAAGACAACGAAGACATAACCGGTGCAACTTGCCACTGCATCCACTCCCTCAAGGAAGAACCAAGACTTATCAAACCCAAAACAGCCAGCGAGAAACTCATGTGACAGTGCAGGTATCATGATCAAGGGGATTTCTACAAAGTCTGCCACACGAGAAGATCCGCCAAGAGGAGGAAAGTTGGCAAGGCAACAAAAAAGCTGCAGGCAGAAGGCTTAGGAGAGCCCATCAGTCCAACGGCCCAAACCCACACCCTCTAAAACACTGATAAAAAGGAAGCAAGAAAGAAAAAAGGCAAAATAAAAAGGGAAGGACCGGTGTGTGTGTGTGTGTGTGTTGGGGGGGGGGGGCGGGGGTGGCGTGTCAAAGAAAACCGACAGCAAGCGTTGATGCCCATGTCTAGAAAGCACTATATAACAGCAATCACAATTCACAATTAACTACACATGGTACAACAGATTTCAAAGAAAACGATCCAAATACGTACCAATTGGACATGTCCATAAAGCACTATATAATAGCAATCATAACTAACAAGTAACTACACATCAAACACGACAGATTTCAAAGAAAACAATCCAGATACATACCAGTAAAGTGAAGGATTGAAACAGGAAAATACACTCCAGAATGTAAGACAATTGTAATAATACAGCCTTCCAAGAAAAGGGATAAATACAAGGCGCACTGGAAAGGTGTACCTACTTTATTCTATCCCGTTGGACAGCTTCGTGTTCATCAAGATACCGTTGCCAATTCATGATATCCAGTTCCTCCATGTACTTGATTCTTCGAGGTTTTGTTTCGACATACTCTTCACCCTTCTGTTCTGCTTCCTCCATTGCTTTCTTGACAGCCTTTGATCCAAATTTGACCAGTTAAGCAGAAGAGAGTAGACACTGTTCGTAAATCCCTTGGTTAAACATAAAGACTCGATTCATACCTCGCGTTCTTTTCTGGCAGAATCCATGTCCAGCTCCCATTCATGTTGAGTCTGCTCATAACCCCATTTAGAAAAATTAAATATCTTAAGTGTTATAAAACATCAAAATACTTGAACCTCTGAACTAGGAAATATACCAACACAAGGGACAAAAAGTTCTTGCCACATAATTTCTCTTCGGTCCAAAATGAGTCTGGGTCCACATAATCTCTCTGTGCTGTCGGTATCTCATTCAGCTTTTGTGGAGGTTTTACTATTCCAGCTGCTAGGTTTTCCTCCTCTTCCAAAAGCATCTGCTCAGCTTGATGGAGTTGCCATACCTGTGAAAGCCATACCAGAAACAAACGTTTGTATTGAAATATTGTTGAGGACCATGCGTACTTCGTTGATAGATTTTCTTCTCATACATCTCAATTTGCTTAGCAAAGTTTTTTCTGGTTCATACAATCTATGAATACCCCTTTTCAATCTCGCCAACAGTTCTTAAGACATTCTATTTGGCAACTTTCCATTAAAAAAATTTAGTTTTCCGTCAACAGAAGATGAGGCCTTTTTTAAGGTATTGTAGGCTCATGGGATGACACAGTGCATTATCTCTGAGCCAAATGCCAAACTTGTGAGTAAACTTTTGTCTAAGGCACTTACTGTTGGGTTTGTATTATCAAAATGATTAAACTATGTCAAAATGGGAGAAATTTATCCATGATTAGTATCAAGGATATGGGGAATTTCTAAAACTTGACAAATTTTGAACATTTCCTCAATACAGAGGAATTTTGGTAAGTTCCCCTTGTAAATATTTATGACCTTCTTTCATTTGTAACAGGCCGCAGATATTGCTTAGAGTATCGTGAAGTATAGGATCCAGTTGTATTTTTGTCGATTAGTTATGATGTATGTATAACGTTGTCATATTCTTATGTTACATGATTTTTTACAAGATCCATAACCCAGAATTCCATCTTCAGCTTGAAGCTGTTACTAGTGCCTGGTCTAAACTGGAAGCTGTAGCCTGTAGTTGGCTCGTCGTAGATCTAGTCTGTGATAGTTTTTAATCACTTCAAACTTGTAGCTTATAACTTGTAAGTTGTCACGACATTTCCAATTGTAGCTTGTTGATAGGTCTGTACGTAATACAGTGTAAGTTGCCAGTCACTTAGGTGTAGTATCGTGACAGACATCTTTACCAGTGTTGTATGATGAAACTTCACACTTGTGAAAACAATTGTTTCAGTACGAGGACTTCACTCTATACCTTGCATCTGGTCAAAGACTCAACCACTCAAAGGCTGGAAAAAAAAACACCCATCTATCAGGCACATCTGTAACGTCTTTGGCACCAGTGTGAAACGTTCAGGAACATTTCAATTTCATCGATACTTGACAACCTTTCAGTACTACGTGTGGAGAGTACAACATGTGCACATGTGTGTCTCATTTCTTCATGTCTATTTCCAGCCTACTACGCGCCAAGAGAACAATCACACAGCTTTCAAAACAGTCAAGTGGGGGGCACATTTGATTGAAGAAGCGTCGATTTCTAACATATGCAGGAAAAAAAGGCAGTACATTGTCTAATAATAAGTTGCAAAACGGGACTTCGATGCATACTGAAAAGAATAGACAAGTCTTGAATGTTGAATTCCGTTAACATTCATAGGAACTTGACAGACACTACGGACCTTGAAGGAATATGGATGATTGTACTTAGGGGCCTTGTCCAAATCTTCAGGCTCATCTTCCTCATCAGGTACCGGTCTCCTTCTAGGCCACAAAGGTCTAAGTGCTTCTCTCTGAAGATTATGCTGCATTGAGACCAAAGAGAACATAGATGTTGACTGAAGATGAGCATTAAATGTTTCAGAAAAAGCTTACGTTAACCAAATCCATGCTGTTTTTCTCATCATCATCCCTTACAAAGATAGGCGGATAGTCAAATCTATTGAATCTGAAAATCAAAACACAAAGGAAACAAGGTTAACTAACACAAAATCCAACAAAGATCAGCCTTACCTCATAACAGGGCTGCCAACATATAAAAGAAATCCACAGACATCGCATGAGAAGACCTCCATTTTACAAAGCCCAAAGAAGTAAGAATGTTACAACTGAAGTAGCTATTCTCCATGACCAACAGGCACCTATATGAGGATTTGTCCTTGGGCATACATAAGGCATCCACATGGCAGACATTGCAGGGTGTGCACTCTTTCAGATAATTCATATATCATAAGAGGATGTGTTTATTATGCGTAAGTGTTCCCAAGAGTTAGCCTCAAAGCCCTCAAGTTAGTTGTCCCCCTCAATATAAACTGCACAATCCTCTCTCACTGGGCAAAAATAATCAAATTATTTGCTTAACCTATGAAAAGAAAAATTGTCTATGATAAGCTGCAGCTGTAACTCACATAAGATGATCAATATTTGGCTGAACAAAGCGCAACTCAATTGGAAAACGAAACCGATATGGATCTCTTTTTGCCTACATGACAAGGAAAACGAGACAACAAAGCAATAAATGTTCCATATATCCAAAACCAAGGAGCATCACTTGCAAACACCAGAGTAAGTGGCATCTGCCCTATTCAAAACTGATAAGACAGAATAAGACTCTTACCATCACTTCTACTTGACATTTCATTCCCACTTTAATGATTTTCCTGATGTAATACCAGTCATTGCGCTTTATAGGAACCCACCTGCAATGGAACCCCACGTGGAAACTTATTGAGAAAATGCTTTACAGAAAATGAACATCAGCCACATAGACAAAGAACAATGTAAGATTTTGATGTGTATTGAAAAAAGGATTAAAAAAACAATCCATAATTGACATTTGGTTGAGCAAAAATACATGTTGAGCTACTGTAAACAACAGTACAATATTACCCATCGTGAACAGCACCAAAGTTGACAAATGCACCTTCATACAGGTGAACCATAGTGACCTGTCCAAGATAATGCTGCATTGCAAATGTAGCCAAAGAAAGCAAATTCAGTCAGCAATTCATGGAGGAACGAGACCTATAAAAAGGCCCAGGGTGATTGGTGTCCTAGTTGAAGAAACAAAACCTGTCCAGGATAGATGAAAGGAAGCTCATACTGCAAAAAAACAAACAGATAGATATTACACTAAGAAGAAATGAATGAGAGATTACGCAAATGAAACAACTTACCCTAGAAAGAGAGGTCCAACAAAAAAACTATATGTGCTAAACACCAAGGTTTTGAACATTTACCATGCCTTCCACATACTCCTCACCCATTCTCCTTCTTCCAGGATAGTATTCATCATTCAACTGAAAATACAGAATAACAATGTAAATTTGATAGTATATCAGCAAGAACCAAACTTGTCCTCAAATGAAATTACAATATAGCAGATAAGCACATATGACAACAAGACGTTATTTATCCTATTTTTTGCAAAAAAACAATGTCTGTCAGAAACAATGCGTGCTCAAAAACCAATAAAAAGATGAGAGCAGATCAGTAAAAATACCGGTAAAACATGCGCGCACGCACGTGTTGACAATAGAATGTTAGCTCAGTAGGTAGAGTCCAGAGCATGAGACTCCCAGCATTCGTCATATTGCAAGGAAAGGCATGGCACCAATCATGGCAAATTGAGCTTCATGGCAAATTGAGATTCAAACCTGGAACGTCTAAGTTGAAGGCCAGTGGCATGACCCCCTCTCACCTCTTGTATGAAAGCACCCCACACAATCTTGAGAGTCACCACGACATCTTTTCGGCTTTGGCCAATGACACTTATCGCTTAGCTGTACAGGCACCTCGCCTTTTGTGCTGACTTCCAGGTGGCACTGTACCGACTTTCGCGAATAGCATTGACAGACGATGACATGGCAGCTGGTACAGACAGCAATATTAGCGCTAGCTTTTGGGAGGTGTGATGCTTTTAGAGATAATGCTTTTGATGTAACTGCTCCAAGAGGCTTTTAATAAGACCCATGGGCTCTCACTCTTGCAGTCTATCCATGGGAGATGCGCAATAGAGCCATGGGAGTTGTACTAAGTGGAAGCAATATAAAGAAATACCGAAAGTAGCAACAAGGTTTGGGGATAGTGCTCTCTTGGGGTAGAACTCCGCCACTCCGTGTCTCGTGTGTCATTCATCTCTTTCGGTTCAGTGTTATTTCAAGTGCTTAAAGTTTGTTCAGTCTGTTCTTTTCCGTTGGCACGTGGTGCCCGTTCCGTTAAGGTGGTATCAAAGCTCCAGTCGTGTGCTTTTTCAAAAGCATATCAATCCTACCAAAGAGCAGACACTGCAAGATGGCGCTTCCAGAAATAGAAAAGACATGGATGCTCTATTGTGTGTGATGGATGGTCTGATATTAGGCGCATGCCTATCATTAACTTTTTTGCATGCTCTATTCATGGGTCAGCTATAGACACATCTGGGGAAACAAAGACATCGGAATTCACTTTTAAGCATCTCAAACAGGTTATCAAAGAGGTTGGCCAGGCAAATGTTGTACAGGTATGCATGGACAATGCCACCAATTGTGTTGGTGAAAAGGAGATAATTAAAAGGGAGTGGAAACACATTTTTTTACTAGATGTGCTTGCCATTGCTTGGACATTCTGTTCGAGAACACTGGCAAGATTGCTTGGGTTGCAAAAGTGCTTGAGGATGCAACAAAAATTGTCACATTTGTGACAAGAAAGTCTACTGTGTTGGCATTGTTTCGGCAACTTAGCAAGAAGTACTTGGTGAAGCTATCAGCCACTCGGTTTATATACTACTTTATTATGTTGGTCAATCTTGTGGATGAGAGATGCATGCAAGGTATGTGCAAGCTTATGATTGATGACAAATTTGTGAAGATGAAGAGATCCAAGACTGAAAAGGCTGTCGAGGCCTCGAACATTGTGTTCAATGCATCCTTTTGGCAAGAGGCCGGGCTGACTTTGAAAAGTTGTGCTCCCATTTTGAAAACTCTCCATTTGGCTCATAGGGAAGAAGCCACCTTTCTCACGAACAAAATGATATTGTATCTCTATATGCTCACGAACAAAATGATATTGTATCTCTATATGCTTGGTCCCGGATGGAAAACCAGATTCCTCTCAATGTCTGTACAACTCTTATTGTAAGAGTACAAGATGGTCATCTCTTGGGGAAATCCCATCTCCAAAAGTAGCCTTTGTAACCACACTGACTCACATGTAGCACAGCAAACAGCCCTGTACTCTGCCTCTATGGAAGATAAGGCAACTGTAGGCTATTTATTGTCACTCCAGGAGACTGCTCCTGAGCCAAAAAAAAAGGTGTAACATGTAGTCGACATCCATCTGGATTTCCATCCCAATCTGAATCACTCCATCCTCATAGAATGATCTTGGAGTCTGTACCTCCACCCGCGTAGTGAATGCCTAATGACTTGGTCCCCTTTAAATACCGCACAGTCCGCAAACCCTGCTTCAAATGTGACTTGGCGGGTTTCTGCATGAAAGAACTGAGAAGTCCCATCGAGAAACTGACATCCAACCGGGTGTTGAGAACCCAAATAAACGAACCGACCAGTTTCCAATACTTTGTAGCATCAAGTACATATGAGGGATCATACTGTGACAACTTCTAATTGGGATCCATACGGGTTGAGATAGGTTTGCACTCAGTCATACCAAATGCTTCCAGATCTTGTACCTAGCGCTCCTGAGAGAGAAAGATGCCCCTCTCTATCTGCCATATCTCCAATCCAAGAAAGTAGTGAACCAAGCCAAGATCTATCATCTCAAACTCCTTAGCCAAGGTCTCCATAGTACTACGGATGTGCTCAACATGGCTACCTGTAATCACAAAATCGTCCACAGAGGATAACAAGTGTCACAAATCCTCCCTCACGGTAAATGTAAAAATTTGGGTCTCCAAAGGACGTCGAAACGAGTGTCGTAGGAAGAAAGAGTCTATCTTTTGGTAGCACGCTCAAGGGGATTGCTTCAAGCCATAGAGAGCTTTTAGCAACCTACAAACCATGTCTGTGAAATCTGGATCCTCGAGCCCTAGAGATTGCTCCACATACACCTCCTCCTCTAAATCACCGTTGAGAAAAGCCGAAGCCCGAAACAACATCCATTTGAAAAACCGGCCACCCAGAAAAGGCGGCATGGGCAAAAACTATCCTCATGGTCGCCATTCTCGCATTCGATGCAACGGTCTCGTCATAGGCCACACCCTGTCTCTGCGAGAAGCTCTTGGCAACAAGTCTTGCCTTGTGCTTGTCCAAAGAACCATCAAATTTGTACTTGGTCTTGTAAACCTATTTGATACCAATCACCTTACGCTTGGCAGGCCGCAGAACCCACTCCCGAGTGTTGTTCTTCTTGATAGAATTAAATTCTTTCTGCATGGCCAACTTCCGCTTCGGTTGTGAAAGCACCTCCTCAACTATCAAAGGATCTTTGTCCTTGATCGATGTCGACATCATAGTATAGTCCACCTGTAATAAAGTCCCATCCATCTCATCCAATCGCCGTTGCTGAGATCATCGTGTAATATCGGCTTCATGCCAGTCGGGTGGAAATGCTGAAGTCGTTGCATCTCGCAAGGTCTCCAATAGCAACTTCAGTCACTTGTCTGACTTGCTCCCTGAAAGAGAGCTACTAGTATATCTAGCTCTAACTATGCACTATGGTGAGAACCACTGTCACCTGCATCATCTGGAATGGGTGCATTCTGCTCCAAAGCCTAAGGGACAGGGGTTGAAGAAGAGGGTTCACCAAGAGGCAGCACATAATCAGCACATAAAGTCTCCCGATATCGGCAAATCAGGGGTCGTCGTGGAAGACTTGGGAGTCGAAGCCCCCTCTAAAGGTAAAAACTCGTCGAAGACAACATCACGACTTAGTACAACATCCTTCTTCTTTGGATCATAAAGTCGATATCCCTCTGAAAGAGAATTGTAGCCGACAAAAACATTCTCTTGGACTTGGGGCCACTCTTTCCCCTTTGCTCCTTCGATACATGGACATATACATCGCCCGGAAAGATCTGAAAATGGGAGACATTGCGCTTCTTACCAAAATAGGCTTCGAACGAAGTCTTGCCTGGAACTGAGGAGGTTGGGGATCGGTTTATGGTATGAACTACCGTCGCAACTGCCTCCGCCCATAAAGACTTTGGCAAGTCTCAATGCTCAAGCATGGTCCGTGCCATTTCTACCACTTCCTATTCTTCCGCTCCACAACTCCATTCTCTAAAGGGGATCCAATATTCGCAAGCTCGCGCTTAATGCCATTGTTCGCACAAAACTGAATGAATGCTTTGGAGGTAAACTCCCCACCTTTCTCTGATCAAATAGTCTTCAACACTTGATTGCTTTCCTTCTCCACAAAAGAATACGAATTCTTGAAGAGACCAAATGCCTCATACTTGTGTTGTGTAGAAATTATACCCAAGTAAAGTGGCTGAAATCGTCCACAAGCAACATGATATAGAGAGCCTTGCCGAGGGAAGGAGATAGGTCCACAAAGATCGATGTGAACCAACTCCAAAATGGCAATGGCTCGGCGTGTAGCAAGCCTCTGAATAGATTCTCGATGTTGCTTCCCACAAATGCAGGTAATTCATTTGCCATGCTTACTCCCAACATCTAGTAAGCCTATAAGATCTGCTCACCAAAAGCAAGCCGAAGAGCATCATTGTTCAAATGACCAAATCTGTAAGGCCAAAGATCACCTATAGGTATCCGTGTTGCTAAATAAAGAGCATGGAGCTTGTAGAGTCCGTTCTCCATCGAGCCCCCTCTAACCTCTTTGTCGGATTCATGATCCTAAATAGATATCGCATCCTCCGTAAAAATCACCTCCATGCAAAGCGTGCACACCTCATGCATAGACATAAGATAAAAAACGAGCTTCGGAGCATAAAGTACCTTGGAGGTATGCATACCCCCTCTGCCGTTGGGAAACAACTCCATAAATCCCTCGCTATGAATAGGAATTTCAGAATTGTCGCCAATGAAGATGGTACCACAGCGTCGCCGCATGTTGGGACAAAAGATCCTTCAAAGGTGTCATGTGCCATGAGGCACCACTATCCAGAATCCGATCACGATCATCTCGAACTACGATAATCGACACAACCTCCCATGTCCCTCAAGAGTCCTCTTAGCGTAGAATCTCCAAATGGACAAAGGCGGGTGACTGCACCACTTCCATCGAAGAAATCGAAGCATCTCCAACTCACTTTGGACACTTCCGCCAATCTTCTTGTCTTTGGTGTTATTGCTTTTCTTCTTAACCTTTTGCTTCTTCTTCTTGCCGTTGGAAGAATCGGTCAAGGCTTCAAAGCTTGACTTCTGACCTATATTGAACCGCTCCTCTTGGTCCAACACCAGTGGAACAATCTCGTCCAAGAAATAATATTCAGCCAGCCACTCGTAATCAATGAAGAATAGAAGTTGGTATACCGAGGAGGTAATTGGGCCAATAGATGGATAGCCATGTCCTCTGAACTGATCAGCTTTCCCATATGAAGTATCTCTTGTTGAAGTTCTTGCATCTTGTTGATGTGACCCCCATGAAAGAGTTCTTCACATCCAAGGTCCTTCACTCCACCTCGAGAGCTATCCCTCCCTACCTTTCCCTCAAATCGGCAACCAAGCAAGCTTACAACCACGGGTGTAGGGGCTCAAGACGGAGGGGCAGGGAAACACTAGAGAGAGATGGATAGATCACAATGCAAAAACACCAAAGAGAGAGAGAGAGAGAGAGATCACAAGTGACGGAAAAACGCTAGAGAGAGAGAGAGGCTGCACACTGCAAATATAGGGCAACTGGGAAATTGCCCTACCTGCCTAGCAAAAAACCCCAAGATCCCAAAACTGGCTAAAAATGCTAATAAATATGTAAAGTCGCTAAAAGTGACCTAACACACATATTTAGTAGCACAATTGCATAAGACTCGAGACTCTGACCCCGAGAAACCCTAGGAACGGGGGTCCCGCCTCATGCCAGCCTATCGAGTGGGCAACACTCTGGAGTGCATCGCCGAGAAAGGTACTTCTACCTCAAATATGGCCAAGCACAACCACAAAACAGCCCTCACTCCCTAAACTGCTCCTGGGAGATACTGTAGCCACCATCATACAGGAATCTGAACTCTAACAGGATATCTACAACTATTAGGCAGCACACTCCAAGGACATAGCAAGCTTTCAATAAAATTTTTGCCCAAAGTTACATGCCTTCAAACATCTTCCTTCGAAATGCAGCATCTCGCAGAGGGGGGTATCCTGAAATGCTTGCCACAAAAACCTAGCAGACTACACCTTGAAATTTTTGGACATCTCTCAACAAGTTTCTTCTCAAGCTCATAACCTTGAAGGCCCAGTGTGATACCATCACCGCTACAAGAACATTGTCAGTCCAAGCCAGTGTCAACCATTCAAGAGCTTATGAACCATGTTGCGGTCGGCTACAAACTTTTGGAAGAAACTAACCCTTTTTTTTGGTGCAGGTCTCAGAATGGGAAGCCAGTCGTCTCGACTGACACCGAGAATGCTTTTTCACTCTAATTTAGCAGTTTTTTGAATGTTGTTTGAATATCTTGCTTGCAATTTGTGTGAAATAGATGGTATATGTTTTATACCTGTCTTGGTTCCGATTTGAATTGTTTGACTCTGGTTTCAATGATTGGTGATTTACTCCCGGGTGGAGTAGTGAGAAATGCTCTTTGATAATGTCTAAACGCAGACAGGATGTCTGGGGAGCATTTTGTAGTATGCTTGAAAACCTCGAAACGACGCAGACGGGATGTCTAGAGAGCGTTTTGTTGTACATTGGAAAACCTATGTACGACGCAGACGGGATAACTGGGGAGCGTTTTGTTGTCTACTTGAAACCTCCAAGCGATGCAAGCTACGGGCGTTTGGTTGTATCAATCCTCTGAGCTCATGACGGACCTTTTTAAGTTATTTATGCGGGGGATGACAAGGTAGTCATTGAGTAGCTTCATACCGCAAACCGTCTGTCTTGGGAGAGTGCTTAGCGACGTTGTTGGTTGTGTCTCGTAACATGCATATGTGCGCATTTGTGTTGCATTGTGATGTGTCAACCACTGAATATTCCTAATTGGGTGAGATTGCATCCAGACACCAATTACAGATCGGTGTGGTCTCGGTGTGATGGCTAGTTTTGCTACGATAGAATATCAAAAGCTCCAATCTCGAATGAGAAAACTAATTGTCCCTCGGAATGACCCTCATATATTTTTCAGCTAACTTTAGTTGTTTTGTAGATATACCGTAATCACATTACTCTTCTTTCAAGAAGGGGGGATGTCACAAACAACTGAAGTGTCAAGCCACTGAGGACCCAGCGGGTTGGGTTTCCCAGATCCAACCCTCGCCAACCTGTAGATCTTCGGCGAGGGGGCTAAACCTTAAGAAAAGAAGCAGCAAAAGAACTACCAACTTATGGGACCCCATCCGATGGGGCCCAAAATAATAAAGCACGACCTACACATACTCACAAAGTATCCTTGCGTAAAAGGTGATGACATGGCAACTGTAAGGACACCCGCGTTTTGCACTGATTGCCACGTGGCACTTTAACCGGCCTGTACAACGTAGAGGGCGGTACTATTTCAATTACCTGTTAACTTTACACAGAGCACTGAAAAGGGAAGAGAACACAGTTGCCTCCAACGACTAGAATGTCACTGCGCACACGAGACCGACACCCTGTAGGCCCCAAAGACTAGCGCCCCTTTCAGTATTCCTTTATTCAAATTAAGGTAGACGATCCGACCACTTCGCACAAGCTTTCACAAAGCTGTCCAAACCTGGCGCGGGCTGAAAACGCAGGTTTTCGACCTGATTTTGACAGCATAACGGCGCAAAAACCCCTGTAGGTCAAAAGCACCTGTCTGGGACGGATTCCCTCGCTATCTGGAAGCTTTCTGGTGAGCTGTCACAGAAATTCAGCGGGCTGTAATTCCCTGTTTTTCACTGCCGGGTGCCCAAAAGCCTGTACACGCATCCCAAGGCTCTCACAAGGCTCCCCCGGGGTTCCCTTGCAGTTTAGGTGTGAAACCCTAAACCTGCAGAAAAACACAGCAGGCTGTAATTCACTGTTTCGGATCGTTTTTAGCGGAGCGAACACGCCTACGCGTGTCCCAAGGGCTCCCGCACGCAATGGGACAGTTCCCTGTGAATCGGACCAGTTTTCACGCGAGAAAACTCTCCAAAATCGCAATATTTCGCGATGGAACTGTGCGTACCTGTGGGGGATTAGCAATTAGCTAATCCGGTTCCTGTTCAGAAGGCTCTTGCCTTGGCAAACGCACATTAACCCCCAGAACTGTACATGTTCATTTGAGTAGCCCAACTAGTGGGGCATTACCATATGTGCCAAAGGGGAGAGAGAGATGCACGAGCAAGTCATCGTGCTACATGAGACAGAGGAGAAGGCAAGCTTTCCATTAAAGCTGTAGACCCGCACCCACTACTCACACACACACTGTAGGTCACTTATGAGTCAAATCAGCCTCCTCTCTCAAATTGGGCGTCCCCTCTTGCTGATGGAAGTCGAAAACTGCACCAGGAGCCGCCATGTGTCCAGTTTGCCCCTTTTGAGTTCATTCCCTAGTTCCCACTGACTTATAAAGTTATAAGTGACTTTCCGAGCGGCCGAGACTTCATTTGGCGCACACAGGCTTCCATACTCATCAGAATTTAGTGCTAACTGGCCCGACCAGTCCCAGACTGACCGACCCAGACTCCCGCTGTGAGAAACCTATTCGGCCGCAGCCGTTTCACACTGGCCGTGCAATGTCCACTTGCACCTTTTCAAGGGTTCCGGGGAAAACAAGTAAAAATAAAAATAAATAAAAATATCTAGTACTTATTTACGGAAGGCAACAGGAAAAATACACCTCCTAGTGACACACCCCACCCTTGAAATACTGCAAGCGACCCTTCTTGCATGCCAATAATACATGCACTATCTCCTGATATCACATATATTCTATGATGGGAATCCAAGATATACATGCTTCCAGAAATGTAGCGTTGGACGATTGAACAATCCCACCAACCTGGCTACGACACATATATCAAGCATAGAAGTCTTCTAGTGTACTCTCAAGCACAAACTTCTCTAGCTAAATTCTGTATGGAAAGAGTAGATACAATTGCTTAACTACTCTCTTGAGCATCATGAACCATGCTCTTGCCTTGCTCCAAAAAAGGCTACATCAAGTCACTGTGGGTTCCATCTGAAAGGCTTCAAGATACAATTGCAATAGCTGAGGTGAATCAACCAATTCAAACTCTTCCATCCATTTGGCATCCAATGATGGATAGTTCTTGAACTTCACCAAATAGCGTCTTGCAACCTTTCCTCTAACCTTTCTTTCTTTATGTGCCAATATTTGTTCAGGAATAAGTATTTCATCCAATTCTTCCACTTCGGAATGTTCCTCATCAAGAATATTCTCTGGCACATCACCAACAAAGGGTCTTAGAAGGCTGACATGAAAAGCATTATGTATTTTCCAGCCTTCTAGTAGCTTTAATCTGTAAGCTACATCGCTGATCTTTTCTAAAATCTGAAAAAGACCATCATATCGTATACTGAGCTTAGGAAACAAGCGTTCCTTGCCTTTCCTTTTCCTTAACCTGGCCTTTTCAAAGCGCAAAAGCACCCAATAACCAAGTGAAAATACAAGTTCACGACGGTGACGATCAGCAGCTTTCTTTTGCTTAGCCTGAGTCTTCTCAAGAGCAATCTTTATCTTCCTATATGTTTCATCCATATCTTGCACATACTTGTCTGTCTCAAAAATCTTGTCCTTAGTCTGCAAAATGGGCGGGACTTTTGAAACAGGCCCGTAGGGCGGTACGCGATAGCTTTCACCCGAAATTCTTTACTTTAGACACACACACAGAGCACTTTGCAAAGGTAACCTATAACGGGAATTACCACTTAATCACACACACGGCTCGGAGCATTCTACACGGCTCGGAAGCTAGAATGCTCCGAGCAAACACCGACAACCTGTAGGCCCCAAAATTGGCGCCCCTTTCGGTATTTCTTTATTCTTTATCAAAGGGAATAAAACCTGTGATCTCCCACAAGCTGCCCCGCACAATCTAGGCTAAGAAACACCCCGATTTTGGCAACATAACTCTACTAGGACGCTTCACAGCCAGTATCCCCACACAATAGGTGACTTTCCCGACGCATACGGACACTTTGCAAAACCTGGCGAGAATCTGCAGCACGCTGAATTCTCTGTTTTCTGACCCGAAAATGCGTCAGTTCACCTGTACAGCGGACCCCTTGCGTCCCCAAACCTCCTGGGGGTATTAGGGTCCGTTTAGGGCCGAAACCCTAAACCTGCAAAAATACACAGCAGGCTGTAATTCCCTGTTTTGGGCTCCGTTTCACGTGCCGGTCGCATCCGTAGCAAGACCTCGAGCTCCCGCACCTGTAGGGCTACTTGCCCTTTGAATCGGACGAGATTTCTGACGTGAAACCTCTCCGAATTCACCTGTACCTGCGGGGGATTAGCCGCTAGCTAATCCAGTACCTGTGCAAGAGGCTCTTGCCTCGGCAATCGCGCATGAACCCACATAGCTGTACATTGGTCAAATGAAAAGCCCACTAGTGGGGCATAACATACTGCTCGTAGGGGAGAGAGAGGGCAGTGCGTAGCGTGCAGGGCATCACTCCTGGCACCGCACTGTACATAAGAGGGAAAGGAAGCACTCCATAGCTCTTAACCTGTGAGACAGATTGCAAAAAGAGCCTCTCCCAGCTTAAAATTCAGCGCCCTTTTCTTCCTTGCATTGGAAAGTGCACAAAAATGTGCCACTTGGCGCATTTACAAGCATTTTCCCGTTTCGGGTTCGCCGCTTAAAAATATCCTGATCGGTTGCCCAGTTGACTTCGCGGCAGAGTTGTAAAATGTTCCCCTAGTCATACCGGAGGTAATGACACGAACACATTTCACGGCCCAAAATAGCAATTCCCTAAATTTTAGGAGATGCTTCCGTTGGGCTCCCACTGGTCTTCTGACCATCTATCCTCATTGGGACCGCATCCAAAAGTGCAATGTGGCCCAACTATCGGATACTTTTTGTTGGTGATCCCACCTTGACTTTATGCCTTTATTGAGTTCACTTCCTAGTATCCACCAACTTGCTCAGTGCGACGGGGGGACCTATATGATCTTGCTCTGAGCCTAGACATCCTCTTACCATACGAATTCCAGTGCCGACCACTTCCCGTCTGCGGGTGAATCTACCGTTCACATTGGTCATACAATGTCCGACCGTTTGCTACTTCAAAAAGAGGGTCTCAAAACAAATAAAATAAACCCCCTTGGAAAGAAACCAACGTTCCAACAAACTGTTGATGCGAGCGGAAAATCCGGTCCATCATTCTGTTGAACATGGCAGGAGCATTTGTTAGCCCAAACGGCATCACTAGAAACTCATAAAGACCAAATGTCGTTCTAAACGCAGTCTTGTGCACATCCTCTGGCCTTATACAAATCTGATGGTACCCACTCTTAAGATCTATCCTGCTAAAAATTGCGACACCCTCTAAACGATCGAGAATATCATCAATTCTAGGAATAGGGAACCTATTCTTGATGGTATTTTTATTCAACGCACGGTAATCAATACACATGCGCCATGAGCCATCCTTCTTCTGCACTAGGAGCACTGGGGAGCAAATGGGTGAAGAACTAGGCTGAATCAGCCCCTTCTCTAATAACTCCTCAACCTGGCCCATAATCTCTTTCTGCTGCGCCGCACTAACCCTGTAGGGTGGTCTATTTGCTGGGCTACACCCTGGCACCAAATCTATCCGATGGTCCTCAAGTCTCTCTGGCGGCAATTGTGACGATAATGAATCAGAAAAACAATCACTAAACTTTTGCAAAAATGCTGACCTTTCTTTATCTAACACAAATAAATTTGACTGATCACTATCTGAGACATCACGTGCAAAAAATCAAGTACACAGAAAGATGATTCTTTATTACAGAAGTGATAGCAGAAGCAGATACAATAGGGACTGACTCTCCTTTAAGCTTTACATCCAAGATGTAAGTTTTGCCCCTATGCTGTACAGTGATCTTTTTGTTGTAGGCATCCAAGACTCCATGCACTCGAAACATCCACGGGATCCCCAACAAGGCATCACAACCTTCCAGCGGCATGATGTAAAACCTTCAGTGTCCACATACGACTGAATATGCAGACGCAGTTTTCCAATGATGGGAGTAACACACTCTGAGTGGCCAGGACATGCCAACCCTGCCTCTGCTGTGTACCCCATCTCTTCAGCTCTGATGCCAAGCTTCATAGCTAACTCTGGTGAGATAAAGTTGGCTTTGGCACATGGATCAAAGAAGATGAGTGCCGTCTGATCCCTAACTTTACCCCATGCCCTGCATAACTCACTGGCATCTGTGCTGGGCCTGTCACCCACCATGTCTGGCACTAAACCTACCGTGGGTTTTGGCTTCTTGCCTATCTGGTCTTCTTTATCCTCTGAGTCAGCTGGCCTTTTCCTTTGTGGACAATTGATAGAAAAGTGACCAGGCTGCTCGCATATAAAGCATTTGTTCTCAGCCATTAGGACCTCCTTTTCCTCGAGCGACTTGCGCACAAAAGGCTTCCTTTTCTGTTTCTTTGCCTGCGCTCCAGAAGTCCCAGCTGAATCCTTGTCTTTGGTGGCCTTTTCTGACCCCTGTGACGCATCAGGAGCCGTTTTCACAAAGGGCTTCTTCGTTGAATTTTTCTTTTGCTGCCCTCCTTTGTCACTGCTCGGAAATCCACTGTCCTCTCCTTTCAACAAGGCAAGACCAGTATTCGCAACTTCCATAAGCTGAGTAAGGGTAGCCACTCTGTTCTTTGTACAGTAACCGTGAAGCCCTTTAGGCAGCCCACAACAGTACTTCTCTATCTGCTCTGTCAGTGGCACAAATGTGTAGGAGGTCACTGAGAGTAATGCTTTACAAAACCTCCTATTGTACTCCACCAAGCTCTTGCACAAAGCTGAAGTAAGTTGGTGCCAATCTGTCAGAACGTCGGCTTCAAATTCATTTGATAGCCAAGCAGATGTAAACATTTGCTTGAAGTAAACCCAAGTGGCGGGTGCCTATCCTTGCATTAACAATGTCGTCCACCATGTAAGCGCATTGTCCTTTAAGAAAGTGGCAGCTTTCCTCACCTTCGAGGCCTCTATAAAATTCCCTCCCGCATAAGCTGTGTCAAACTGCTAGAGGAAAGTGAGGGCCTTTGTCTTATCCTCGAAACCACTGAAGGTACTGAACTTTACCGCTGCACCACCTTCTTTGTAAGCCTTCGGCTTTTCTAGTGCCACCAAGTTGTCATACGGAATGGTCTGCAACATGGGCACTGTAGTAGGCATGATCGGCACGTGTTGGCCATTCACATTTTGCGTCAGAGGTGCGATATCTGGCTGCTGTCCAGAAAAACCAGCCATGCCAAAATGACCCTGTGGCACCCCAAACTGGCTGTGGTTGCTCTGAAAACCCTGCTGCATGCCGATACTACCATACATGGGGTTTGGCATGATGCCTTACATACCCCCGAACACTGTTCCTGGCATGTACGGCTGACTTCCAGGCGCATAGCCAACCATACTTTGGAACACTGATCCACCCCCAAAATACCCAGGATGTACTGTGGGTGGTGGAAAGATTGAATGCATAGCCTGGTATCCAGCTCCCTGTCCATTCAAGACAGCATGCTGGCTCTCAAAGGTGGCACGCTAAACTGGCATAACCTGTGGAATAGGCATTCTAGCCACCTGTTCAAGCACGGGAGGAACCTACTTTGGAGCCCCCGACTCCGCAACATGCGAGTGTTCCCTTTCCTCCTGCGCCACATGAAGTACCTGGGCTTGAGCATCAACAAGCTTCGTACGCGGCGTAGGTTGCCTATTTTGCTGTTGCACTGGTGGCGCTTGCAAGAATTCCATAAACCTCGGATTCTGCACCAGCTGCGAAAAGACATTCACCGCGGCAACTAACTGAGTTTTGAATGCATCATCCTCAAGTTGCCCTGTCATAAAGCCCTGTAGTACTGGAGGAACATTCACGTTGACAGGAGGTACAGACTGACGTGGCCATGAGCTCTCGCCAATCTCAAAAACCATAGGAATCTCCTGCCTGTCCTTTGTAGAGGAACCCTCTTCCATAATTCCCTTCCCCTTGTCGGCCATAGTGTAATCCCCGCGTTCGTGCACTGTGTGTCTTTATCCCAAAACAATCCAGGCTCACTCTTTAAGGAAAAAGTGATTGATATCCGGGCAATGAAACCATGAAACCGGCCCGTAGGGCGGTAGGCGTTGGCTTTCACCCGAAATTCTTTACTTTAGACACAGACACAGAGCACTTTGCAAAGGTAACTTGTAACGGGAATTACCACTTAATCACACACACGGCTCGGAAGCTAGAATGCTCCGAGCAGACACCGACAACCTGTAGGCCCCAAAATTGGCGCCCCTTTCGGTATTTCTTTATTCTTTATCAAAGGGAATAAAACCTGTGATCTCCCACAAGCTGCCCCGCACAATCTAGGCTAAGAAACACCCCGATTTCGGCAACATAACTGTACTAGGACGCTTCACAGTCAGTATCCCCACACAATAGGTGACTTTCCCGATGCATACGGACACTTTGCAAAACCTGGCGAGAATCTGCAGCACGCTGAATTCTCTGTTTTCTGCCCCGAAAATGCGCCAGTTCACCTGTACAGCGGTCCCCTTGCGTCCCCAAACCTCCTGGGGGTATTAGGGTCCGTTTAGGGCCGAAACCGTAAACCTGCAAAAATACACAGCAGGCTGTAATTCCCTGTTTTGGGCTCCGTTTCGTGTGCCGGTCGCATCCGTAGCAAGACCTTGAGCTCCCGCACCTGTAGGGCTACTTGCCCTTTGAATCGGACGAGATTTCTGACGTGGAACCTCTCCGAATTCACCTGTACCTGCGGGGGATTAGCCGCTAGCTAATCCAGTACCTATGCAAGAGGCTCTTGCCTCGGCAATCGCGCATGAACCCACATAGCTGTACATTGGTCAAATGAAAAGCCCACTAGTGGGGCATAACATACTGCTCGTAGGGGAGAGAGAGGGCAGTGCGTAGCGTGCAGGGCATCACTCCTGGCACCGCACTGTACATAAGAGGGAAAGGAAGCACTCCATAGCTCTTAACCTGTGAGAGAGATTGCAAAAAGAGCCTCTCCCAGCTTAAAATTCAGCGCCCTTTTCTTCCTTGCATTGGAAAGTGCACAAAAATGTGCCACTTGGCGCATTTACAAGCATTTTCCCGTTTCGGGTTCGCCGCTTAAAAATATCCTGATCGGTTGCCCAGTTGACTTCGCGGCAGAGTTGTAAAATGTTCCCCTAGTCATACCGGAGGTAATGACACGAACACATTTCACGGCCCAAAATAGCAATTCCCTAAATTTTAGGAGATGCTTCCGTTGGGCTCCCACTGGTCTTCTGACCATCTATCCTCATTGGGACCGCATCCAAAAGTGCAATGTGGCCCAACTATCGGATACTTTTTGTTGGTGATCCCACCTTGACTTTATGCCTTTATTGAGTTCACTTCCTAGTATCCACCAACTTGCTAAGTGCGACGGGGGGACCTATATGATCTTGCTCTGAGCCTAGACATCCTCTTACCATACGAATTCCAGTGCCGACCACTTCCCGTCTGCGGGTGAATCTACCGTTCACATTGGTCATACAATGTCCGACCGTTTGCTACTTCAAAAAGAGGGTCTCAAAACAAATAAAATAAACCCCATTGGAAAGAAACCAACAACCAAGGTTAGCAGATGCCACATCTTTGTGACATGGTTAATAACTGCCACGTCCTCGTGACAACTTTCTTCCCTCCTTCCACTATCTCAAATGGTGCCTTACCTGTTGAGGTATGCACAGTGTTATTGTAAGCATATTCAACCAATGGAAGATGGTGTTCCCAAGTTGCCTTGTGCTCTGACACATAACATTTGAGCAGGTCCAGAACAATAGAATTTGCCTCTTCTGATTGTCCATCAGTTTGCGGATGAAACGAAGAAGAGAACTGTAGCGTAGTGCCCATGTTCTCAAACAATGCCTTCCAGAAAAGACTCGTCATACGTGGATCCCTGTCACTGACAATTGACTGAGGCATCCCATGATATTTAAAGATATTGCTCATAAATATCTTGACCATGTGTTCTGGCTTTATCTTCTTTCTCACAGGAATGAAATGGGCCTGCTTACTGAACCTACAAATGATAGTCCAAATCCCATCATTGCCTGCTTGCATCCTTGGAAGATCAAAGATAAAGTCCATTGCTATGCTTTCCCATGGCCTATCTGGGATCAGCAATGGTTGCAACAATCCCGGTTGCTTTTGTCTGTCAAATTTGACTTTTTGGCATACTAAGCATGATCTTACAAATGTGTCAACATCTTGACGTAAAGTTGGCCAATAGAAGAATGCCTCAACCCCTTTCACTGTCAAATCAATTCCACAATGCCCAGCATAAGGTGGAGCATGACTTTCCATCAAAATCTTTGGCCGTAACAGTTTAGTAACGCATAACTTTCCATGCATCATGCAAAAGTCATTCTTAAGCATATAGTGCTCATGATGTTGCCCATCAACAAGCTGGTCATAGATCCTTGCAAAATCTGAATCTTCAGCATATTGTGTCTTCATTTCGTCTAGTTCACAATGGTACGAAATTGACACTGCTGAAATTTGGGGCTTTCGTGACAACGCATCAGCCACCACGTTCTTTTTCCCTTGCACATGCACAATCTGAAAATGGAACATTGACAAGATGTTTGCCCATCGCATGTGCTTCTCAGACAACTTCGTCTGTGTAAGAAAATATCGCAAGGTTTGATGATCTGTTTGGACAACAAAATCAGCCCCTAGCAGATAGTGTTTCCAACTAGTGAGAGCATGAATTACTGCCAACAATTCTTTCTCATAGACTTGCAAGTTCCTTTCAGTTTTCAAAAGAATTCTGCTCTCATATGCGACTACTCGGCCATTCTACATTAGAACTGCACCAAGACTATAGCCACACGCATCACACTGAACCACAAAAGGTTTAGAAAGATCTGGCAAAATGACTACCGGATCTGAAGTCAGCTTCTCTTTCAAGTGTTTGAACGCTAAAATTTCCTTGGCTGTCCACTTGAAAGTAACTCCTTTCCCTTGCAATGCATGGAGTGGAGAAGCAATCTCAGCAAAATTTCGGATGAACCTCCTGTAGTAGGAACATAAGCCTAGAAAGCTTCGAATGTCATGTACGGACTTCAAGTCTGGCCATGACCTAATTGCTTCCACTTTAGCGGGATCCATGCGTACCCCATCCTATGAAACAATGTGCCCAAGGAAGTGAATCTCTTGCAAAAAGAATTCACTCTTCTTCGCATTAATGAGTAGCCTCTTCTTAAGTAACTCATTGAAAACTGCAGTCGAGTGATCCCTATGCTCCTCTTCAGACTTCGAATAGACAATCATATCATCAAAGAAGGTACCCACGAAGTTTCTATGTGGTCTAAAAATTATGTCCATCATTCTATTAAACGTGGCAGGAGCATTTGTGAGACCAAATGGCATGACAAGAAACTCATAGAGACCGAATGTTGTCCTAAACGCAGTCTTATGAACATCTTCTGGCCTAATGCGTATCTGATGGTACCCACTCTTTAGGTCTATTCTTGTAAACAATGACGCTCCCTCAAGCCAATCAAGAATGTCATCTATCCTCGGTATGGGGAACCTGTTCTTGATGGTATTCTTATTCAAGGCGCGATAGTCAATGCACATGCGCCATGAACCATCCTTCTTCTGCACTAAGAGTATAGGCGAACAAAAAGGGGATAAACTGGGCTGAATCAGCCCCTTCTCTAAAAGCTCGTTGACCTGACTCATAATCTCTTTCAGCTGGGCTGCACTAACCTTGTATGGTGGTCTATTCGGTGGACTAGAACCTGGCACAACATCTATAGTATGATCCTCAGGTCTCTCAGGAGGTAACTCCCTTGGCAAAGAGTCCGAAAAACAATCACTCAAACCACTCAAAAAAGTTGACCTGTCTTTATCTAAGGTAGACAAATTAGATACAACTTGAGGTACTTCTTTTGCAAAGATCACGTACGCAGAAAGATGATTCTTTATTACAGATGAAATAGCAGAAGCAGAAACAACTGGAACAGACTCGCCTTTAAGCTTTACATCAAGGACATGAGTCTTTCCTCTATGTACAAGGGTAATCTTTTTGTTGTAAGTATCCACCCTAGCATGCAACCTGTAACACCATGGGATACCCAGTAACACATCACAGCCCTCAAGTGGCATAATATGAAATTCTTCCGCATCCACATAGCTCTGAATGTGCAGACGAAGCTTTCCCAAAATGGGAGTAACAGGCTCTGAATGACCTGGGCATGCCAAACCTGCTTCCCCTGTCATACCCATCTCCTCTGCACGAATGCCCAACTTTGATGCCAATTCTGGTGATATGAAATTTACACTGGCTCCGGGATCAAAGAAAACTAGCACTGTCTGGTCTCTAACTTTTCCCCAAGCTCTGCACAGCTCCGTGGCATCTGTGTTTGGCTTGTCTCCAACCAAATCTGGAACAAGTCCTGCACTTGGCTTTGGCTTCTTCCCTTTATGGTCTGACTTGTCATCCTTATCCTGTGACTTCTTCTGTGGGCATTCATTTGCAAAATGTCCTTCTTGTTCACAAATGTAGCATTTCTTGGCCTCCCTAATAGCTTTCCGTTCTTCAAAAGTTTTGCCAGAAAAATGCCTCTTTTGTGCTTGTCCTCGTCCCGAAGAAGACTTAGACTGCTTCTTGGACGTATCACCTTCTTCAGTGGAGGACTTCTTTGTGGGAAGCTCAGAAGGCTTTGCTGCAACATTGCCCTTGGCTGAAAACTGTTTGCCCTCGAACCATTTAACCGGCCTGTACAAAGTAGAGGGCGGTACTATTTCAATTACCTGTGAACTTTACACAGAGCACTGAGCGGGGAAGAGAACACAGTTGCGTCCAACGACTAGAATGTCACTGCGCACACGAGACCGACATCCTCTAGGCCCCAAAGACTGGCGCCCCTTTCGGTATTTCTTTATTCAAATTAAGGTAGACGATCCGACCACTTCGCACAAGCTTTCACAAAGCTGTCCAAACCTGGCGAGGGCTGAAAACGCAGGTTTTCGACCTAATTTTGGCCAACATAACGGCGCAAAAACCCCTGTAGGTCAAAAGCACCTGTTTAGGACGGATTCCCTCGCTATCTGGAAGCTTTCTGGTGAGCTGTCACAGAAATTCAGCGGGCTGTAATTCCCTGTTTTTCACTGCCGGGTGCCCAAAAGCTTGTACACGCATCCCAAGGCTCTCACAAGGCTCCCCCGGGGTTCCCTTGCAGTTTAGGTGCGAAACCCTAAACCTGCAGAAAAACACAGCAGGCTGTAATTCGCTGTTTCGGATCGTTTTTAGCGGAGCGAACACGCCTACGCGTGTCCCAAGGGCTCCCGCACGCAATGGGACAGTCCCCTGTGAATCGGACCAGTTTTCATGCGAGAAAACTCTCCAAAATCGCAATCTTTCGCGATGGAACTGTGCATACCTGAGGGGGATTAGCAATTAGCTAATCCGGTTCCTGTTCAGAAGGCTCTTGCCTTGGCAAACGCGCATTAACCCCAGAACTGTACATGTTCATCTGAGTAGCCCAACTAGTGGGCATTACCATATGTGCCAAAGGGGAGAGAGAGATGCACGAGAGCAGGTCATCGCGCTACATGAGACAGAGGAGAAGGCAAGCTTTCCATTAAAGCTGTAGACCTACACCCACTACTCACACACACTGTAGGTCACTTATGAGTCAAATCAACCTCCTCTCTCAAATTGGGCGCCCCCTCTTGCTGATGGAATCGGAAAACTGCACCAGGAGCCGCCATGTGTCCAGTTTGCCCCTTTTGAGCTAATTCCCTAGTTCCCACTGACTTATAAAGTTATAAGTGACTTTCCGAGCGGCCCAGACTTCATTTGGCGCACACAGGCTTCCATACTCATCAGAATTCAGTGCTAATTGGCCCGACCAATCCCAGACTGACCGACCCAGACTCCCGTTGTGAGAAACCTATTCGGCCGCAACCGTTTCACACTGGCCGTGTAATGTCCACTTGCACCTTTTCAAGGGTTCTGGGGAAAACAAGTAAAAATAAAAATAAATAAAAATATCTAGTACTTATTTACGGAAGGCAACAGGAAAAATACACCTCCTGGTGACAGGCACTATGGCGCTAGCAGACGATGACTTAGCAGCTCCTATTAGCGCTAGCTTTTGGGAGGTCTGATGCTTTTAGAGATGATGCTTTTCATGTAATTGCTTATGGTAGGCCAAGGGCCTTTAAGTAAGACCCATGGGCTCTTACTCTGGTAGTCTACCCATTGGAAATGCAGAGCAGAGCCATGGGAGTTGCATTGAGTTGAAGCAATATAAAGAAATACCGAAAGGGACAACAAGGTTTGGGGCCAGTGCTCTCTTGGGATGCAACTCCGCCACTCCGCATCTCATGTAATGGGCATCTCTTGCACTTTAGTGTTATTTGAAGTGCTTAAAGTTTGTTCAACCTGTCCTTTTTCATTGGCACGTGGTGCCCCTCTCATTACATAAAGTCCATGCTTACCCCTCAGCTTTGCCTATTGTTTGAACTTTGATTGTGTTGCACATCTTGTAAGGCCCCAATATGAGGAGAAGTCATTAGTGCATGTAATGTCACAAACTGCTGACGTGTCGAGCCACTGAAGAACAGAGCCAACCTGCAGATGCCGATGGAGGGGCTCAAACCCTAAGAAGAACAAGCAGCAGAAGAAGTTCTACCAACTTGCAAAGTCTTATTGAGTGGCCTAATTTTAAAGATGAGTTCCCTCCAACTTACGAGACCACGTCCGCTGGGCCCATGGAACATAAAACCATTAAAATAAAGCAGGACCAACACACACACACACACACACACAAACAAAAGCGTGGAAGACGATGACATGGCATCTGTACGGACGTCCGCAATTTGCGTTGGCAGTGCCACGTGGCAAACGGTACGGATTTTTTGAATTTTACGCTACTGACGTGGCAATTGTACGAATTTCCGTGAAATGCGCTGGCAGCTTTTTAAGCTAGTTTTTGGGATCATTTGCTTTTGAGTTTGAACGCTTTTTATATAACTGCTTTTCATGGCCAAGGGCCTTTAAATATGAGCCAAGGGCTCATTCTCTAGCACGCTCAATATGAAGGTGCAGAGGATGGAGTACCGGCGTTGTACCTTGTTCAAGCAATATAAAGAAATACCGAAAGAAGCGCCAAGGTTTGGGGCCAATGCTCTCTCTTCGGGTGGAATTCCGCCACTCCCCGTCTCGTGTCGTGCATCTCTTTAAGTTCAGTTGTTATTGAAGGGCTAAAAGTCTATTCAATTTGTCCTTTTCCCTTGGCACATGGTGCCCGATCTGTGACATGTAACCTTAGTGAAACCCAGCTTAGGTTGGATGGGGTCAATTTGACATTGTAGGTAGTTAAAAGATGGCTTAGGTGAACTTAGCACATTGCCAAGTAGGATTGTCAATCTTACTCGTGGTCTCCAATTGTAAAGACAAGGCATCCTCGATACTTCCTCTACTTTGTGTGTACAATGCGATGTGAACGTTTTGACCATAACCTTAAGCAACAAGAAAGAGCCATCAGAATGAAACTTCACCTTGAAACCCACTTCTTCTAGTTACCTTCTTAAATGATGGATGAGGAACAAGCTCCCAAGTATCCTAGACATCTCAACTATCATAGCCTCAACCAATGAGAGGAAACATAGCCTCCTATAGACAATCTTTCAATCTCGCTCAAAAGCCTACGACACCATAGAGTAATTCACATGTTATGAACTACAAGTGACACATGAACATAAACCTCCTCATGAAAAGTAAAATTCTATGAATCACAACCTAGAATAGAGGAGCCATTGTATATGGGTTTAGAATGTCACATGCTTGGACACTTCAAGCGAGGAATCAATAGCAACACACAAACAAAATCTGCAAATAGTTGAACTTGAATAGAGAGAGAGAGAGAGAGAGAGAGAGAGAGAGAGAAGGAGAAAGGGAGAGTCGACACAGAACGACGGAGTTCCGTCCCCACATGCACTGGCCCCAAAAACAAGTGCCCCTTTCGGTATTTCTTTATTATTGCTTCGCAAAGGTACAATTCCCGAGGGTCCAACTCTCTCCAAGACTCTCCGTCCAAACACACTCCAAGATGAGGTCCCAAGGGTCCTACATAAACAGAACAAGGGCTGCCTAAAAGCACAACCAAAAAAGCATCAGTTCTAAAATCATTGGACCCTAAAAGCATCTGCACCACAAAGCAGCAAAAACCCACCTTCCTTGCAACCAACCCAAGACGCAGAAATCCGTACAACAGTGCCAACCCTATGATCGAGAATTGATTCAGGTTCAAGTGGAACGTAGCGGGTGGTGTCTTCCAAATTTGGGGCTTGCTCAGCAGGAATTACTAAGTCATCCTGCCCTAACCGTTCTTTCAGACAGCTCACGTGGAACACGCGATGAACAACAATGCCTGGAGGCAAGTCCAGCTTGTAAGAAACCCCACTTATCTTCTTTGTGATCTAAAACGGCGGACCACGACAACGAGAAGATAATTTTGAGCATGGACCGATTCAAATCGTTTCGGAATCTTTCGGTACCACACCCACATGCCCTCCTGGAGTTCACGGGGTTGTCAATGCTGATTAGCGCAAAAAGTGGCACGATCTTGTGCCGGTTTTATGCTCTCTTTTGCAATCTAGAGCATGTACGAAATTAGCTATTGATCACATCTTGATCCCCTTGAGTCCGGTGGCAATTGGTGGTTTCGGTCCATAACCGTACATAAGCATAAACAAGCTATAGCCAATAGCCGAGTGCTTTGTACTGTTATAAGCAAACTCAATCTGTGGGAGATAGCATTCCCAATCAGATTGATGTCGAGAGACATACGCTCATAGCATATCCTCCATAGTTTAATTTGTGCGTTCAGTCTTTCCATCAGGTTCAGGATAATCTGAGGACGATATGCATAGACGAGCCTCCAATTTCTGAAAGACAGTTTGCCAAAAACTGCCTGTCAATTTTGAATCACGATCACTGACAGTCTCTTCGGGTAAACCATATAATTTGTATAAATGTTCCACAAAGAGCTGAGCTAACTCGTGACTCTTCATGGTGGAACGTGTAGTGATAAATCCTTCCATCTTCATGAGTCAATCGACGACGAGGCAAATAGCATCGTGACCACAATTGATATGGGGTAATCCAACTACAAAATCCATAGAAATGCTCGTCCATTTGCTATCGGGAATTTGCAAAGGATGTAATAACCCAGCACGTTTTTGTCGTTCTGCTTTGTTGAGTTGATATTGCGCGCATTACCCCCCATACCTTACAGCGAAAGCTTTCATGTGCCGCCAATAAAAATACCAGCCAACCAAAGCCAAACTACGATGTATGTCAGGGTGTCCTGCACTTGGTGCATCATGACACTCCAACAAAATTTGCTTGCGGATATCCTCATCAACAGGCGCACACACTTTGCCTTGCTTGAAAAGTAATCCATTACGAATGGAATACTTCTCCGCTACCTTTCTCTTCGTAGCCAACTCAGAGGCGTCCGAACCGCCATAGCTTTCCGGGCTATGTATTCCCTCCTGGACTCGTTGCCAGATTGTACCTTTGAGAGAAAGATAGAAGTTAGACAAAATTCTAGCAAGACCTCTAGAATTCTACTAAGGACGTCGGCTACCATGTCGGTTGCACCCTTACAGTAGTCTATCTCAAAGCCGAACTCCTACATCGGTTCAACCCATCTTGCCTTCCGACCATGAAGGTCGGGCTGATCACAGAGAGATTTCAAAGAATGGTGGTCTATCCATACCACGAAGCGAACATCAAAGAGGTAATGGCGCCAAACCTTTAAGGCATAAATGACCGCCAACAATTCCTTCTCATGTGTGGAATAACGTGTCTGCACATTTGTGAGCTTACGACTCTCAAAAGCTACACACCACTCATCCTGATATAAGACAGCCCCAATTGCATAATCGCTAGCATCCGTTTCCACCACTAAGGGTTTGTCCGGATCCTTTATCTGCAACATCAGTGCACTAGTAACAAGCCGCTTCAATGTTTGGAAACATTGGTCGAGCTCATTGGTCCATCGAATCAACGGACTAACACTACGCTTTTTGCTTTGGACACCCTTTAGCAGACGAGTAAAAGGTTCGGCAATACAAGCGTAGTCCTTGATAAACTTCCGAAAGAAGCCATTAAAACCCAAAAAGGACTTCACTTGCTTGATCGTGCGACGAATGGGTCAATCAAGCACAGCACGTATCTTTTCGGGGTCAATGCGAATGTCAACAACCGAGATGACGTGACCCAGATACAGCAATTCCGTGCGAAAAAATTCGCACTTGCTTTGCTTCGCATACAACTTTTCTTGTCTCAAAACACGTAAGACGAGACAAAGGTGTTGTAGGTGCTCCTCGAGTGTTTTGCTGTAAATTAAGATATCGTCGAGGAACACAACCACCCACTTTCCCAAATATGGACGAAAGAGATATTATTTGTTGGAAAGTGGCAGGAGCGTTGGTCAACGCAAAGGGTAACACCAAAAACTAGTAATGTCCATACCATGTGTGAAACGCAGTTTTCGGGACAGCACACGGATGTATACGTATCTGATGGTACCCGAAACGTAGATCGATCTTGGTGAAACAACGAGCACCTGAGAGTCGATCCCAAAGGTCGTCATACGAGACAACAAATTCTCATTCTTGACAATGACCTTATTGAGACTTTTGTAATCTACGCAAAAGCGCATTCCTTCGTCCTTTTTGGCGAGAGGAACCACAGCACCCCACGGAGACTTACTAGGTTCAATAAAATCTTTCACAAGATAGGCTTGGAGCTACCTAGCTATCTCGTCCTCCTCTTTCAGGCTGAACCTATATTGTTGCCGAGAGACGGGATCGCTACCGGGTAAAAGCTATATCCTATGATCAAGATCAAGCCCACAAGACGGTGGAAGCCATCTGGTAAATCCGACGGAAAGACGTCCATGGATTCAACCAAAACAGAATCCAAATAACGCTTAACAGTTACATCATGATCAGACAGAGACTCAGAAGTTTTCGATGCAATAATATCACTGAAGAGAATGACATTGACTCGAAAAATTAACAACAAAATCTTTAACCCAAAAACTGCAAATTGCACACTGGAATCGTGAAACAACATATTGAATTGAAAGCACATCGTAATGGGTAGTCAGGGAAGAAGGAGATCCCTCGACCACATGGTACACACCATCAAATTCAAAGAAAACTGTATGCGATGCATAATCGATGGGCAGAGAAGCTGTCTCATCGGTAAACCATGGCATGCCTAAAATAACATCTACATGCTCAAGGCCCGTGATGCGGAAGTCCAAGACTTCGTAGTAACGTTGGATTCGGAGGTCGAGTCGCGGCAGAACCTCAATCCATTGATCGCTCCTACGTTCCAATAATGGACCACATACGGATCCTTTGCGTGTGACGTGTTAAGCTTAAGTGCCTTTACCACACAAGACGAAATAAACTTATGATTAGAGCCACTACCGAATAAGACTCTCACAGCGTGGCCATTGATCTCTCCTTTGACGCGGATGAGAATCACGCAGGCCAAATACAACCTTATCGACACGACAACCCGAGCAGCTACATGCATTTATGTGAAAAATATATGAATTAGAAAAAGACAGTACCTACATTGTCAACAACGGTTACCAAAGTAGTCGTCGATGCGGAGGTAGACGGCTTCCTCTTTTGCTTAGGACGCACCTTGTCATTGCGGAAGTGCCCAGACAGCTACATGCATTTACGTGAAAACTCTTTGAATCAAAAAAAGACGTAGTACTTGGATTGTCAACGACGTTTACCGAAGTAGTCGCCGGTGCGGAGGTAGACTCTTTCCTCTTTTGCTTAGGACACGGCTTGTCTCCAGGAAGTGGCCGGTTTGATGGCAATCGAAACAGCGGTCCTTCTTCTAATCCTCCATATAAGCTGCCTTTGAATTGTCGTCATTCTTCGATTTCTTCTATAGAGCGTCCATTCACTAACTTGTGGCTGCCGAAGCGTTTGAACGCTTGTACTTTGACGTGGAGGAACCACACAAGGAGTTCCCCCGTACAATGGGCCCAGAAGCCGCCAATGTATTATCGTAGTTCTTGGCGAAGTGATTGGATTTCGCAATACCTCATTCTAGTAAGCCGGCGGCAATCCAAACAGATAAAGCATCTGCAATATGACCTGCGAGTCTTCCAAGGCTTTCGTCTTGTGAACAAAGTCCTTGAGTTCCTGTGAGTAAAAGTCCGGGGTCTTCTTGCCAATCTCCAACTTGAACAACTTCTAACACTCGATCTTATCCACTTGCAAAGTGAGCCTTAAAGACCGTTTGGAAATCTACCCAAGTCATTGGCTTAGGTCATAACCCAACCCACCACGCACAAGCCTTGCCCTGGAGTATGATTTGTATTTGACTCATACGTTGGGCATCAGTGAAACGATACAAATCAAAGTAGCTTGTCCATTTCGCCAGCCATGAGTCAATAGCAGTCTCTTCACAATCCTTCTTCTTCCCTTTAACCAGCTCAGGATGGGATTGAAGAGGCGAAGTGTTCATGCCCGCAGGGCGAAAACGGGACCTGCCTGGCACGCAACTCCACGAGTTGCCATTGCATCTCCTCGAGCTGGTATTGTAACACTACCACTAGGGATGTATCTGTAACGGAAGATGGACAAAGAGTACCCTCGGGACGACTAGAAGATTGTGTAGACAAATTGCTGACGTGGCAGCTTGCTATACGGACCCCTACAAATCGTGCCACGAATTGCGCTGAAAGGTGCTGACGTGGCATGCTGTATGTACAAATGGACAGTCCATGGGGCGCTAGCTTTTGAAACCAAACACTTTTGGACTTGATGCTTTTCATGTAATTGCTTATGGGCAAGGCCAGGGGCTTTTAAAAGTGTGTCAGGGCCTCTACTCAGGATAGATTAGCTTGGGAGCTTGCGAGAGAGAGACCCTCGACATTGTACTTGTTGAAGCTTAATAATAAAGAAATACCGAGAAGGCGCCAATTTTTGGGGCCAGTGCATCTCGCCGATGAACTCCATTGTGCCGTTGTCTCTCAGTGCATCTGGCCAAGGAACTCCATTGTGCCGTTCTCTCTCTCTCTCTCTCTCTCTCTCTCTCTCTCTCTCTCTCTCTCTCTCTCTCTCTCTCTCTCTCTCTCTCTCTCTCTCTCTCTCTCAGTTCAATTCAATTATTTTCACTTTCTCTCACATGTGTTGCTCTAGATCTTCGGCTTGGGGTGTCCAAGTCTATTACAAAGACACTAGCAAATAGGTATCCCAAAGCCTCTGGCAATGGTCATCCAAAGTGTCTTCCTTATTCATTCCGAGATGATGCAAAGTCATGATGACATCTTCTTCATATTCTTCCATTATCTAGGCAAAAGTGAAAACTTTCTTGAATTTTACCTACTTCTTAGGTGCTTCTCTTTGCAACAACAAAGTAGACCACCATGTCTGTGCATTTCCTTTTGAATAAGACGCCGCTCTTCGTACCTTGGAGCATTCCGAGAAACGACATCCTTAGAAGGCGACGTCAAAATACTATATGAATTCAAGGGCTCCATGGGTATCCTAGTAGCCTAAAAACGTGTCAAACTTGACTGCTTGATCCCTCTCTTTGAACTCCTTGGTCTTCTTCTTCTTTTCCTCAATGTTCGAACTGTGAGCAGAAGATTAGGTCTCTGAAATGCTAGAAGGCTTCCTGTGCCTTCTAGACTTTTTCAAGAATCTACTTTTCTTCCTTTTTCTTTGCTTCTTTCCCTTTTTCTCATCCTCTCTAGAGCTAGAGGAAAACAAACTGACAACTCTTTGAAGACGAAGAAAAATTTGGGCCATCCTTGAAACGAACACGCTTCTTGGATCTCCTAACCACCTCGAATGGCAACTTCCAGCCTGAATAATCGGGGTAGTCTGTTGATTTTCTCTTCTTTCAATCATGCTTCATGCTTTTCATCAACTCGTTTGTCTTCTTTTCAAGAGCTTTATCAAACTCTTTCTGCGAGTACAGTTTCAGCTTTTTTGCACATTGCTTTGCTTTTTGCTTCATTATCGACTTCAAAGGAGATTGGACAGCCTCTCGCCATCTGGACTCAACCTTGCCAAGCGGGTAATTCTTCAAGTGATTCACATATTTTGGGTCCTTGGAGTACCCGATCAATCTTTTCATGCACGTGCCAACCAGCAGTTGACGTTTGCAATCCCCTCTGTCAAGATTCCCCGTCAAAAATTTGCCAAAATCTCCCAACTCCTCAAAAAAAGGCTTACTCCCGTTGGAATCTCCACTGGTTTTCTCTCTTCTCCCACTAGGATTTTGCTTTTCTTCATCACCCCACAAACTAGCAGTCGGAGGGGTGTCTTCTCTGTCGAGGATTCTCCGCGAGAATCCGTGTGTTTTGCACAAAGGATCGGATCCTCCGTAGAAGAACTGTCTGAGCTCTGATACCACTGTTACAGGCTTGGACACTCCAAGCAAGAAATCAAAAGCAACACACAAACAAAATTTGCAAATGTGTGTGTGTGTGTGTGTTGCTATTTTTAGACTTATACACAAACGAACATAACAGTTCAAAAGACAGTTGGCTTTAAACAAAGGACAACGATTAGCACAAGAATGACTCAATCTTTGATTCATTTTTGTACATCATAGTGAGAATGAGTATCATTCTAGTGTTTTGTACATGAGCTAGTCAAGAATAATTGATTCTAAAGTGAAAGAGGCCAGGTTCATCAGTGACAGACAACAGCTAAGCCAAAAAGATCCTAAGTAAAGATAGAGTCCTCACCTGCATCCATATAAACAAGATGACAGATTCGTTAGCCTTGAATACGTTTTACAGGTGTCAACAAGCCCTATCAATTGTTAACCATATTCTAGTTAAAACCTTCTTAACTTATACCTACCATCCATGTAGTGTTAAATAGCGGCAAGTATCCATTCTCAACAAAAATGGTATATAGCTATCACAGTTTTGAGATCAAAAGGCCATTACCCCCCTTGATCAAGTGTAAACTGTTAAAGTGTGTTATTTTTTTAATTCATTTTGAGTTGTGATCAGAAGGCCGTCACCCCTTCTGATCCAAGTGAGATCCTTTATATTAGGTTATAAAAGTATTAAGGTTAGCAGTTACCCCATATTAGGAAATTATATATATATATATATATATTTAATTAGTTTAAGTTCTAATCAGAAGGCCATCAACCCTTCTGATCCAAGTGTTTTACCCATTTTTATTCCAAAGAAGTCAAGACATGAAGCCTCTTTGCCTACCACTTCCGGTTTCTAGTGGTTTTTGAAAACAAGAATGAAATCTAAGTTTTTACACATGTGTCACAGGCATGATCATTATCCAACTAGTACCAACAAGATGATTTGTAAATTTACTATGCCTGAGTGATCAATAAAGGCCAAAGTCAAAATTTACTATGTTTTTAGTGGTTTCTAGTGGTTTTTGAAAACAAGAATGAAATCTAAGTTTTTACACATGTGTCACAGGCATGATCATTATCCAACTAGTACCAACAAGATGATTTGTAAATTTACTATGCCTGAGTGATCAATAAAGGCCAAAGTCAAAACTTTAACTGATAGTCTCAATTAATCAATACCGTATCATTATTGCATCACAAACTTCCTAAAACAATAGATTTTATAAATGTGGGAGTTCCCAAGCCGTACAAAAAGAACCCAATAGCCCTTAAAAAATCATCAAAATTTTCCATTGTGCTTAATCTAGAGCAACCAGTTTTTTTAAACCCATAGTATTCCAAAAAAACTCCCAGTAGTACTAAAACTCCAAAAGGCAGAAGCAACCGGCTGCATTTCCCTCATTTAGACACTATCTATCTTGATCCAAAAAATCAATGCAATCCATAGAGTGCAATACACCTTAATTGTTTTAGGAACTCCAACGTTTATAAACTATCAATGTTAGAGTTTAATCAATACCTAGTCAAAAAACCCAGCACTAGCCAGGTTCTAGAGTAGTCGTCACTATAATGTGCACAAACATGAGAAAAGGTTTGTCAGTAAACAGGTAACACATCCCCATTAAGACCCTGAGGGAGTAAATCATCCAAGAAGACCCAAATTAAACCTATCATAGGGTAGAGTATTTCAAAGCCCAAAGGCAACATATATTTAGTTTCAAAAGTGGAAAATTTCCCCCAATCATTTCCATAAAGAAAGTTTCTTAATCGCCTAAATGTGAGGCTTACCAAATCAGAAATTGAACAAAATAACTCAGAGAATTACAAAAAGCAACCCAATATACCAACAACCTTGTCAAATGTAAAGTTTTTTATGAAAGAGAAGCTTAAGCCCAGGAGCATTACAGATTTTTGAAATTTCAACGACAAAGGACCGTTGGGAAGGAGCACATATTGCTCAATCAATCCCAATGGTCTCATCAGTCATAGAAAATGTTAGAACGAGCAAAACCTGGTTCAACGCAGCTACCAATTGGTCGGCACACAACTAATATTAATCAATAAAACATCATTATTGCAGATTTGTAATGTAATGTGCAGCGGAAGTGAATGTTGAACTTTGCTCAAGATGAGTGCTCCGAACTGTGCTCAAGGTTCCTTTTACTTAGGGAAGGGAGAGTTGTCACAAAGTGATGACGTGGCTGTCCTAACCCTAACTGGGAAACCCTAACCCTAATTGCTAATGGGAGGACTGACACGTGGCAACTGTACGAATCCTCGCGTTTTGCGGCGCAGTTTGCAGAGGTAGAAAAAGCTGCGGCAGATCTTTTTTTAAGCTTTTGGATAGCTTTTGGGCATTGCTTTATGCTACACGATTGAAAGGAGGGAGAGAGCTCTTTTGTTTTGCTTTATTGCCCGAGAGAGAGAGAGAGAGAGAGAGAGAGAGAGAGAGAGAGATTGTGAAAAAAAGCAGAAAGCTTTTAGGCTTTTGATTTTCAGCTTTTGGGGCTCTGCTTTTGGCATCCCTTGTATCTTTAAATATGTGAGCAGGCCTCTCACAACTCAGAGCATCTGGATGCAGAGTCTATGAGTGTGAGCGCCTGCCCGCACTCTTGTACTTTGAACTCAGAATAATACAAAAAGAAATACCGAAAAGGGCGCCAGTCTTTGGGGCCAATATCTCTAGGCACGGAACTCCGCCGGGCCAGTGTTGAATCCATTGTAAACTGTGAATTGTTTTGAAGTGGTTATTTGGTGTTGTTGCGGTAGATTCTTGACTTGGGAGTGTCCAAGTCTGTTACAGTGGTATCAAAGCACGGCCGATTTCTCTTCTACAAGAAATCCGATCCCAAATTTTTTTTCCGCGGCACCTATGGCTTCAGGCAAAGATCAGTCGACTCCCTCTGCATCCGGAGATACGGGAAGGGATCACAACGAAGATTCTGGCAAGGAGTATAGCCCGCCTCGGCCTACTCAAGCAGCGCATCGAGAGATGGAGCGTCGTCAATTGATCGGCGATGCAACAAAGATGATGTTCAATTTTGCGAAGGACCCAAAATTTGCAAAATATATGAGCGAGACTTCTTTCCAGGAGGAGCACGAGCACTCGCAAAAAACCACAACACCACCTCCAAAACCCGCTCTCAAGAAACCTTCTGCTCACAAGAAATACACAAAGAAGGAATTAGAAGCGGTGATTGATGCACGAATTGCTCAGCTTTTTGACGCACAGAATAAAGCTAAAAAGCACGGCAAAAAGCAGAAGAAACGCACTGACTTCCCGGGTTATTTGGGTCATCAATCCACTTTTGAAAGGGCAAAGAAACAGAAGAAGCGTGTTCAATTTGCGGAAGTACCCAACTCTTCTTCTTCTAACAATTCTTCTAGCTCATCTGACTCAAGCGAAGAAGACCAAAAAGGCAAAAAGCGAAGCAAGAAGCAACGCTTCGGAAAGGGCAAGAAAAAGGCAAAGAAGTCTAAATCTCGCCGCGTGAGTGACAGTTCTACAGAGGACTCGTCTACAAACAGTTCAGACTCTGATGGGAGCAACTTTTATGCAAAGAAGCAGAATTTTTACAAAGCCAACCAGTATGACTTTCTGGAACACAAAAGCAAGAAAGTCCGAGAGTTTAAGGAAGGTGGACAGTCAATTAAATTTGACACGTTTTCGGGATATAGAGATGCTTCAAAGGCTTTGTCTTTTGTACAACAGTTTGACATCGCTTTCGCGGGAGGATGCTACTCAGAGCACTCTAAGATTCGGAGAGCTGCCTCTTTACTCTAAGGGGAATGCTCGAACTTGGTGGTCCACGCTTCTATTAAGCAAGACTACGCCAGTTAAATGGCTGAAATTCAAGAGGCTTTTTATTTCTTCTTGGTTGACTCGAGAGTATAAACGCGATATACGAACTGCTTGGAACCATCTTCGGATGACCAAGAAAGATCCAGTGGACGCTTATTGCGAGAGATTTTGGAGCTCTTTTCTACCCGCCTCTTCATTTAAGAAGATCTCGTTCAAGGATAAGATTAAGCGGTTTACCTTGGGTCTACCTACAGAGATCCGAGATCACTGCTTGGAACAGAAGTCAGCTTCTATTCAGAAGTTGATGAGTCATGCGAAACGGGGTTTTGCCATCCACTCTGGCAGTCTCACTTAACCCACTGATGAGATCATGGCACAAAGAGTTGAACAGACTTCGACAAATGAAAGTAGAGAGAGAGAGAGAGCAACTCAGAAAAGAAATATGCACGACCCAAGCTTACTCCTCAGGAGCGGGCTCGCTTCATCAAGGAGAGGAAGTGCTTTGGATGCGGGGAAACTGGACATATCTCCGCGAAGTGCCCTAAAAAGGCACAAAAAGAACAGAACGACAAGGACAACAAAGGCCTGAGAGTTCGAGAGCAGCTGAGGAACGTGGAAGAAAAGGCAAGATGAAAACACGACTGGTTCCAAATTGCGTGGGTACCGATCCCAACACAATCGACGAGAGTATAGAACTTTGCCGAGCTTGGGGCAAAGTGAAAGACCAAGAGGCCCTGATCTTCTTTGATGGAGAAGCCAACTTTCATTTCTTTGAAACTGGCGGCGCGGCTCGAGATCACTCCCGATCGGATGGGACCACTTGCGATGGCTGTTCTAGCGGCACCTGGCAGGGACGTAGCCATTACACCTGTCATTGGCAAACTTCGGTTGCATTGTCAGGGGTATTTGGGACATGAGGACTTTTACATAATGCCTTTGGAAGGTTGTGGGGTTCTTTTGGGAATTCCCTGGTACCACAAGAATAACGTCGTGGTCGACTATCGGGCGAGAAAAGCGATATTGACTACAGAGAAGGGCAGAACCATTGTACTTGACATTAAACTGAAGGGCGAGTCTGTCCCTATTGTATCGGCTTCGGCCATTTCTAAATTAATGAAATCCAATCTGTTTGTTTACTCAATCTTTATGAAAGAGTTAAATGATGGGGATAGGACAAATATGTGTGAACTTGATAAAGAACGCCAAGATTTTCTCCACTCTCATGCCGATTGCTTCTCAGAGGGCCTGTCAGGCGAGTTACAACCTGCTCGTCCTGAAGATCATACCATTGATTTGATACCTGGATGCACCCCCCCGAACCGGCCACCTTACTTCATGAGCCGAGCACAGAACGAAGAGATTATGAACCAAGTGAAAGACCTCTTGGAAAAGGGTCTTGTCCAGCCTAGTACTTCACTGTAATGCTCTCCAATGTTGTTGGTTTTGAAGTAAGACATTTCTTGGAGAATATGCATCGATTATAGAGCTCCCAACAAAATCACCATCAAAAACAGATTTCCGATTCCTAGGATCGATGATATACTCGAAAAATTACAGGGATCCTCGTGTTTTAGCAGGATTGATCTGAAGAGTGGATATCATCAGATTAGAATCGCGCCAGGAGATGTCTACAAGACAACCTTTCGGACGACTTTTGGGTTATTTGAGTTTTTGGTTATGCCTTTTGGCTAAGCTCCTGCGACATTTAACGAGACGATGGTCAGGATTTTTCGAGAGTACCAAGCTATTTGTTGACACTTTCTTTGACGATATCATTGTTTTCTCCAAGAATGAGGCAGAACATAGAGATCATCTGCTTCAGGTCTTTCAGGCATTACAAGATCACAAGTTAGTGATTAATGCAAAGAAAAGTGAATTTTTCCTGCCAGAGATACACTTTTTGGGACACATTGTGTCAGCAGCAGCAGGAGTGCAAATGGATCTGGCCAAGATAGAGACTATATGTGATTGGCCCGATTTGAAGAATGTCCATGAAGTTAGAAGCTTCTTGGGACTGTGTTCGTACTACAGGCGGTTTATTTGAAAGTTTGCAGAGGTTCCTTCCCCTTTGCTTATCTTGACACAGAAAGGAGTCCCTTTCTCGTGGGGACCCACAGAGGTGACTGCCTTTCAGACTTTGAAAGAAAAATTGACTACGGGACCAGTTTTGACTTTGCCGGACTTGCAGAAGTCATTTGAAGTATATTGTGATGCTTGTGGTCGTAGTTTGGGTGCGGTCTTAATGCAAGAAGGCCATGTCATTGCTTTCGAGACCCGATTGTTCTCAAGACCGGAATCGACAGCACAGATTTATAAGAAAGAGCTTTTGGCGGTTATCCATGCTCTTACTTAGTGGTGGCAATACCTACTCAGAGCAGATTTTACTGTCTTTACAGACCATCAGAGTTTACGCTACTTCTTGTCACGGAAGAGGCTATCGGAAAAGCAGATGCGGTGAGCGAACATTTTGTCACAATTTCATTTCCAGATTGTCCATGTTCAGGGACAGAAGAATTTGGTGGCAGATGCTTTGTCTCGGAAGCCGTTGGTTCTGGCTATTTCCGCGATACATCATAGGAGCTTCGAGGATATGGTCGACCAGTATGCCACAAATCCGGTTTCTGCAAACGTTTTCACACGGATACGAGATGGGGAGAGAGTAGCGGGATATTCCATTTGGGATGGCTTCTTGATGAGGAAAACCATGTTGTGCGTTACACAACCGTTCAGGGAAAAGGTTATGATTGATTGCCACTGTCCACCTTTTATGGGTAACCGCGGCATTGCTACCACCATGAAAGGGGTAGAGACAGATTTCTTTTGGCCGAGACTCAAGAAGGATGTGAAAGAGTTTGTCCGCAGTTGCTTGGTATGCCAGAAGGTCAAGTTTGACAGGCATAAAGCACATGGATTGTTACAGCCTTTGCCCATACCCATCCGCATGTCACGATGGATTTCATTTTTGATCTCCCGAGAACACAGAGTGGTCACGATGGTATCTGGACTGTTATTGACAGATTTGGCAAGTAGGCTCATTTCATTCCAGTACAGAAAACAGTCAAGCCGGATCACTTAGCGAGACTATTTGTGGCCCAGATTTTCAGATTACATGGCATGCCTGAGACGATTGTCTCCTTGTCCCCAGATTTACGAGTTTATTTTGGAAGGCAATTTGGAAGAACATTGGCACGCGGTTGCAATTCTCGTTATCTTTCCACCCGCACACTGACGGGCAATCTGAGATTGCCAATTCAGTGGTTTTAGATTTATTGAAGTCTTACATCTCAGGTCAGAAGACTCAATGGGAAAAGTATCTACCTTTGGTGGAATTTGCCTAAAATAACACGATACACTCTTCGACGGGGAATGCGCCATTTGAGATTGTTGAAGGTGCTGCGAAGGTTCCACCCTTCCTAAGCACGAAAGATAAGATTTTTGAAGCGGATGAGTATACGCGCTACTTAGACACAGCTTTTGCCAAGGTCCGTAAGGCTTTGCAAAAATCTCAAGAACAACAGAAAAAGGCAACGGATCGCCATCGTCGCGATTTGAAATTGAAGAAGGATGATAGGGTGCTATTACGTTTTGAGAAGTCACGCTTGAGAAAGAAGAAGGGAAAGGAGAGGATTTTTCCAAAGCTTAGTATGAGATACTACAGACCTTTCCAGATCTTCGAAAAGATCAATGATATCTCCTTCCGACTGAAACTGCCTGACACTTGGAGGATTCACAATGCATTTCATGTGAGTCTCTTGAAACCTTTCAAAGGTGATGTGCCTGATGATGGGGAGCCCGATGAGCAACCCGAAGTGGAGGAAAACGAGGAGATCCTTGTTCTTGAACAGATTTTGGCACATAAGGACACAAAGAATAAGGGTAAGTAAGGAGGCGATTCTTGGTTAAATTCAAAAACTATCCGGCATTGGATGCGAAGTGGATGGAAGAGGACCTAGCAGATACTCCTCAGATTGTGAACCTTTACCTTGAAGCTTTTGGTTTAGCATAGTCTATTCCAAATGGAACCCAAAATTCAGCTTGGCCGCAGATCTGGTGCAGCGGGATGCACAAGAGGGGAGTTACTCCGCTCCTTTGTGAATAGATGCCTTGATTTTAAAATACTAGAGTCATTGATGTCTCTTTGAGCTTCAAGGATACTGAGAACGGACAGTATTCTGCTGTATGACTTTATGAAATGGAATTCCAGAATATGAAACTCATTTGTTCTTGACTTGTTTTTAAGTGCAGGAACTGATAGACGAAATGACTGCAGCATTTTGGTCTAATTGATCTGGAATAGACATGGTTGCAATAGGGGTTAGTCAATCCGACATTTATGAAGTCCCGACTGGATCTAGATGCGATTGCTAGCTACATTGCCGATCAATCGCGGTCTAAGATTGTCACGTGACTGTCACGTGACACATCCCAACCCTATGTGTCCGTGGACAAGCTACACCACAGCAAGGTTCAGTCAGTCCAGTTAGTTTAGATTAGTAGTGATCTGGCACTTTTGTGAGTCTATTCATAGACCGTGCATGCCCAGTCACTTAGCATAGATGCATATCCTTCGGTTGCACACAGCATGATCATCAGAATTCCCATCAGAATCCATTAGAATCAGTTAGGGGAATTTTCCAATGCATTTAGCCTATTTTCCTATTTTTGGTTATTTTCACTTATTATTATTTAAGTGACTTTCCAACAAAAGCAGGTAGGGCAATTTTGCTAAGTTAATATATAAGCAAACCCAAGTTAGCACTTTCTGGCAGAAGAGGCAGCAAGAGCTTCCCGCTCAACAGGCAACTTCTCAGCAGTACCCCCCCTCAGCATTAGACCATCGCAATCCTTCCCTCATCTCTAGCGTTTCCTCCTCAGCAAGCCATCACCTACAAGTCCTCTTGCCTAGCGTTTTTAACCATCAGCAACAGCAGACCCAGCCCTAGCGATTTAGACTCAGCAAAAACACTGACGCTAGCAGCGTTTTTCAGCCTTGGAAACTTGCCCTTTCCCAGCGTTTTCAGCCACAAGACCTGCAACTGCAGAGGGTTTTCAGCCCTTGAAAAGACCAGCAAAGCCTCAGTGTTTTGGTGGCGTTTTTCACAGCTTGGACACCACAGCCTAGCAGCGTTTTCAGCAGGTACAACAGCCCCTAAAAACGCAGCCAAAGAGGTACAGATCCTTAGCGTTTTGTCCTCAGCATGACCCCCCGATAACTCGATCATTTTCAGCCATGAAAACAGCAAGAAAACAGCCATTTTCAGCCACCCAAGACAACCCCGAATTCAACCCATAGAAGATCACAGATTTCAGCCTGAGTCGTCATCGGCGTCATCGGCATAGTCCCATTGCATGAGTCCATTGCATACGCATTGTACACCTTTGTGCAATCAAAGTTAGACCACTCTCGCCGACGAGAGTGGGGCCTTCGGAGGAGGGTTTTACAACCACTCGGGTGTCGTATCTCTTCTCTCTCCTTCTCTCAGTCTCATTCACTTGCACGCACAATATCCACTCACTTTGTTCGTGATCATAGCATTCTCCATAAGACGGAAAGCTCTCTCTTTCCCTAAGAACTAAAAGGAACCTTGAGCAATAAAGATCACTAATCTTGAGAAAATACAACATTCATTCCGCTGCACCTTACATTGGTATCAGAGCTTTGGAAGTGTTCTGTATTACTCAAGGAAAGAACCACAAGAACCACAATAATTTTTTTTACTTGTTGCGGTTGCACGAACCCAAGTTTACTTGGGCGTGTAGATTCCTAATCATGTTTTGTTGAAGAGTGACGGGAATCCCAAGAAAGAAGGGCTTGTCCAGCCTCCCCTTGTGTCTCTTTTCACTCATTGAGAGCGGACCGTGCACTTAGCGGCCGGCCAATCGACGTGAGGTGGGAAAAAGCAACCTTGGTGTGAGCGGAAGGCCGCCAAGGGGTGCGCCCGCAGAAAAGAGTAGAACTCGGGTGAAGAGAAGATCCTTCTTCAACACGATTTGCAAGCGAAAGAACACCTCAAGAATCTCAAGATCCTCAAGAGCCCAAGATTCTCACAAATCAAGGACCTCAAGAACCTCAAGACGCTCAAGAACCCAAGTTCCTCGCGAACTTAAGAACCCAAGATCATAGTGCATGGTTGTCACCCGAAGCGGAATGGATACTTCGCATACAGGTGATGAGCATGAGAGAGGCGACGAAGACTCGTCCCCACCCGGAGATGATTTCTTCAACCCTCCCCCGTCGCCATCTACGCCACCAAGTGCACCAAACCCTATGGAGAAAATGGTCAAGCAGATGATGGCCATGATGGATAGACAAGAAGCAAATCGCCTTGCTCAGGACCGTGAGCGCCTTGCTCAGGAAGGTGAGCGCCTTGCTCATGAGCGGGAGCGCGATGAAAGAAACGCAAAACTTGCCGCAAAACAAGAAGAAAATCGACTTGCTTTCGAACGCGAGCGCGATGAACGAGAGGCTCAAAGGGAGAGTCGCCATCAAGAATTTATTTCCCACATGCTAGCCTCGAAGACCGAACCACCCAAAGATCGTGGGAGTTCATCTAGTGGTGCAAGCCACGATGCGGATTCCAACAACCCAATCACCGAAAAGTTGACTTTCAGTAAGTATGATGGTAAGATGGATGCTACGGTGATTCATTCTTGGTTGCATCAATTTAATGCTTATTTTGCATTAACTAAGAAGACAGGAATAGCAAAGTTTTGACGGTCCCAAAAATCAAATATAAAATCAAGGGAAAGAAACCAACAACTAAGGTTACTGGTTGCCATAGCCTTGTGATATTGTGATACTGATGCATTATGGGTTTAAGAAATAAGGCACTTGAATTTCTCTGCCGATTGTTACATGTCACATGACACATCCAACCCTACGTGTCCGTGGACAATACAACATGACTAGCGTTCAATTCAATCAAGTAAGTCTAGAATAGGAAGTGATCCGGCACTTTTGTGAGTCTGTTCGCAGACCGTGCATATCCAGACACTTAGATTAGATGCATATCCTCTGGTTGCACACAGCATGATCATCAGATTACAGTCAGAACCCATCAAGAGCATTTTTACAGTGCATAGACCTATTTTCCCTATTTTTGACATTTTTCACTTATTATTTTTAAGTGACTTTTGTTGGAAAGTAGGTAGGGAAAATTTCATAAGTTTGTATATAAGAAACATAGCGCTAGTACTTTCTGGCAGAAGAGGCAGCAGGAGCACCTAGCTCTACAAGCAACTTCTCAGAAAGACCAACACCCGTAGTAGACCTAGCGTTTCAACCATCTGAGAACCTAACGTTTTTGCATCAGATCAGCCAGCGTTTTTGCAATTGCAGATTCTTGGCGACAGCAAGACCAGCAGATCCTCTAGCGTTAGCAGATTCCCTCGCAGGACAGAATTCAGCCTAGCATTTTTGGAGCAGAATACAGATTCAGCCCAACGTTTTTGCATCAGCCTGATCCTCAACGTTTTTGCAGATCTTCGCGACAAGACCATCAAGAACACTAGCGTTTTCAGTTTTCAGCAGTCAGTACCCGCAGTAGAAGTCCCGAACCTCGCAGATCTCACCTTTCCGCAGCAGATCCTCGCCGCACATCAGATCCAGCGTAGTTTGCAGATTCAGCCCGGAAAACGCAGATTTCAACAGCTGCGTTTTCAGTGCATCGTCGTCGCATCGTCGTCATCGACATAGAGTCAGAATTCAAAAGATAAAGATTTGCAGATTTCAGCCCTTAGCATTTTCAGATTTCAGCCCGTCTCGTCGTCATTGAATCGTCGGCAAGTCCAAAGCATTGTAGAGATTTGTGCAATCAATAGTAGACCACTCTCGCCATAGGGAGTGGGGCCTTCGGAGGAGGGTTTGATAACATTCTAGTGTCGTATTCTCTTCTCTCTCTATCTCTCAGTCTCAGCACCTTCATTCACAATGTTCATCCACTTTGTTTGTGTCCATTGCACTCTCTTACTAAAGAAACGGAAGGCTCTCCCTTCCGTAGGTAAAAGAACCCTTGAGCACAGTTCGGAGCACTCATCTTGAGCAAAGTTCAACATTCACTTCCGCTACACCTTACATCGGTATCAGAGCTTTGGCATTGTTTTGTATCACTCGAGGAAAGAACCACATAATTTTTCTTTTGCTTGTTGCAGTCGCACGTAATCTAAGACCTCTTGGACGTGTCGATTCCTAATCGTGCTTTTGAAGAGTGACAGGAAACCCAAGAAAGAAGGGCTTGTCCAACCTCCCCTTGTGCCTCTTTTCACTCATTGAGAGCGGACCGTGCACTTAGCGGCCGGCCATTCGACACGAGGTGGGAAAAAGCAACCTTGGTGTGAGCGCAAGGCCGCCAAGGGGTGCGCCCGCAGAAAAGAGCAGAACTAGGGTGAATAGAAGATCCTTCTCTAACACAGATTGCAAGCGAAAGAAGAACAGCAAGAACCTCAAGACCCCCAAGACCTCAAGAACCTCAAGACCCTCAAGACACCAAGACCCACAAGAACCCAAGTTCCTCGTGAACTTAAGAACCCAAGACTTCAGTGGATGGTCATCACTCGAAGCGGAATGGATACTTCGCTTGGAGGTGGTGAGCATGGGAGTGGCGAAGAAGAGTTTTCCTCACCAAGAGGTTTTTCGGAACCTTCCCGAATCCCCATCTACGCCAAGGATTGCACTAACTCCTATGGAGGAGTTGGAGCAGATGTTTATGGACAGCAAGTTAGAACGCGAAGCAAGGAAGTTAGAACATGAAGCAAGAAAAGCAGAAATTGATCGTAAATACGAAGACAAAATGGCAACCATAGCGCGTGGGCGCGAAGAAAGAGAAGCAAAATTTGATTGTGAGAACAAAGAAAGACGAGCAAAATTTGCGCGGCCTTGGAGGCAGAGCGTGCAACTCAAAGAGTGGCCTTGGAGGCCGAACCTGAAGCTCAAAGAGTGGCTTTGGAGATCGAGCGTGAGGCTCAAAGAGAACTACACACTAAAGAATTGATTCGACAAGTACTTGCCTCGAAATCCGAACCAGCCAAAGATTGTGGGAGTTCCTCAAGTGGCGCAAGCCACGATGCGGATTCCAACCATCCAGTCACAGAGAAGTTGACTTTCAATAAGTATGATGGTAAGATGGATGCTACGGTTATTCATTCTTGGTTGCATCAATTTAATGCTTATTTTGCGACAACTAAGAAGACAGGAAATAGCAAAGTTTTGACGACATCCATGTACCTTGCTGGTGATGCCATTAATTGGTACCACGCATGGCAAGAGGCACAGTTAGCCGAGCACCTAGAGGAAGCCGACGAACTCACGCCCCTTTCCTTCAATTGGGCTGATTTCCAAGACAAGCTCAAGGCGCGGTTTATGCCACCTCAGTACCTCGCATGATTGAAGGACGATTGGCGCACTCTCAAGCAAAATGGTATGCCAGTTATGTCTTTTTCTAATCGTGTTTTGCAGCTGGGTACCCAATTACGCATGTCGGATGATGAACGCAAGGAGGCATTCCTTTATGGATTGGACGAGTATATCAAGTACGTTGTCGAGGTGCTGAATCCAATCGATCTCAACAAGGCGGTAGCGATTGCTCTCACACAGGAGATGAAGCACAACAAGGGAAATCCTAAGGAGAACAAGACTTCCACAAGTACCTCGCAGACTTCTCAGAACCCTTAGAACGGTAAGAACAGTAAGAATGGTAAGAATGATAACTCTTCTAACCAATCTTCCAACAGTCCTCAGAAAAGAATTCTTCCAATGAATCCAAGGGTAAGGCTAACAAAATTGCTAAACCTAAGCTTACTCCATATGAAAAGGTAGCACAAGGAATTGTAGGAGGATACATCACGTCGGAAGAGCAAAGCACTTATTCTAAGGAAGGTCGTTGTTTTCATTGTCACATTAAGGGTCACATAAAAAGAGCATGTCCTAAGCTTGAATCGAATGAATCTAAAGAATCCACAGAACCCACTGCCTCTGTCAATGCAATTAATGATAACACGAATGTGCCGCAAGTTTCTCATGACCCTCCCATTGATGATTCTCTCATTAAATGTTATGGTCATATGACGGGGTAGAGTTTTGTCATATTGTTTGACCCAGGTAGTATGCATGATGTGATAAGTCCCTCTCTTGTTGAGAGAGCCCACCTAGAAGTTAGTCAGAGATCTCCTATCAAGGTGTCTGGCTTTGTTCCCGGTATGGACGCTCTCGTCACGGAGGAGTGCCTTGGTGTGTTGTTTGCAATTCAACAAGCTGCCTTCACTAGAAGATTTGTTGTCTCTCCTCTCTCAGGATGTGATATGATTTTGGGCATTCGATGGTTTCGTGATGCTAACTCTCTCATTGATTAGGAGGCTAACACTTTCACTCTCAATGCCAAAAGTGATTCTCCCATTGTCATTCATGGAGAGGACATTGTTCATTCTCCATCTCTCATTGCTAATATGCAGGACAAGATTGAACGGATTCATGAGAAGGAGACTCTCTCAGTCTCTTCTTCTCCCAAGCATGACACACAGGATTTGCATGATTATGAGAAGCACGATGAATTAAATGATAATGATTTGCATGATGATTTGAAGAGCAATGATAAGCATGATGATTTGGATGCCAATGATTTGCATGATGATTTGGATGACAATGACAAGCATGATGATTTGCATGACCAAGATGTGATTTCTCACAAGCATGATGAGTTGCAGGAAGAAGATGTGATTGTTCACAAGGATGATGTGTTAGTTGATGCTTTTTCTAGCGAAGCTAACCTCGTTGCAGATTCGATCAATCACGAAGGATTGATCTTGGCTCTCGAGCCTAGGTCCAAAGAACCCCTTCAGAAAGAACCGATCTTGGCTCTCGGGCCTAGGTCCAAAGAACCCTCACAGGAAGTATTATGTGTTCGCATGATTGATACGCACGCATTGTTCGAGTGTTTCATTCGTGATCGTTTCCTGTATTTTAGTCAACGTCTTTATGTGATCTCTTTTCCTAGGCATGACATATTGTACGTTGAGCACGTTTCCTTCATGAATGAGCACGAATGTATGCGGATTTCTCATGAAAAGTATGCATTCAAGGAAGTCACATTCCATGTCTCTTCCTTGGCATGACACATTCGTAAGAAGAGCACATGAAAGTATGAGCACGAAGCATGGGCATTTCCGTTGTGAATTGCCACAGTTGATTGCTCTAGATCATAAGAGAAAGATTCGATCTCATTGTTTGCATGTATGTGGTAAACGGTTTAGCACTCTGTATCTTTGTTCACCTAGATTGCATGCCCAGTCTTTGAGGAAGACCAAGATTTTTTCCACTCACTTTACATGGAATAGGTATATTCATGTTTTTGTGTTGGAAGTGGTTTCAGGAATTTTCAACCATGGAGATTCTTGAAGAAGGAAGAAGCATGATTCTAGACGAAGTTGAAGCATTGAAGGAGCCACAGAAGACTTTGTGTCTCTTTCGGCGCGGACCAAAGAAGCAAGCGTTGCAGACCTTTATGAAGTTCAAGTACCGCACGACCCACACATCAAAGTGGGCCGGCGAAGAGTCCCTTCCAGGATTTCGGATGCTATTAGCGATCTCCCTCGACGCCATACAGTTCGGTACCAATACCTCACTTTGAAAAGGAGGGGATGTCACGTGACACATCCAACCCTATGTGTCCGTGGACAAGCTACAGCATGATCAGGGTTCAGTCGATTCAGTCAGTATAGATTAGAAGTGATCTGACACTTTTGTGAGTCTATTCGTAGACCGTGCATGCCCAGTCACTTAGTGTAGATGCATATCCTCTAGTTGCACACAGCATGATCATCAGTATTTCCGTCAGAATCCATCAGATTCCATCAGGGGAATCCAGTGCATTTAGCCTATTTTCCCTATTTTTCACTTATTAATTTAAGTGACTTTCCAACAAAATTAGGTAGGGCAATTTGGGTAAGAAAATATATAAGCAAGCCAAAGCTAGCACTATTTGGTAGAAGAGGCAACAGGAGCCAAGCTCAGCAGGCAACTTCTCCAACAAGAACTTGGCGGTACTTCCCTCCAAGCAAGAACCTCCCCTAGCGTTTTCTCCATCAAGCACCCTCACCCTTTTCAGCATCTGCACCATCGCCAGCAAGCCCAAGCCCTTGGCGTTTTTGCATCAGATCGTCACCGCAAGATCCTCTCATGCCTAGCGTTTTCTCCCATGCCTAGCGTTTTTGGAAACACCTCAGCCTAGCATTTTTGCATGTCCCAACGATTGCAGATATGCAGCATTTAGGACCTCATCCTGCAGCATTTTTCAGCAATGAACAACTTGCAGATTCAGCCCTAAAAGAAGTATCAGATTCGGCCCGGATAGACCATCAGATTCAGCCTTTAAGAACCTCAGTTTTCAACCCTAAACCTGCAGATTTTCAGCGACAAAGACCATCAGAAAACAGCCCCAGATTTCAGCCCATAGCATTTTTGACAGCAGATAAAAGATTGCAGATTTCAGCCCTTAGATCGGTCTCGTCGTCATCGCCAACTGCATCAGTCACATGCATTCAGTTTGTACCAGTTTGTGCAATCATAAGTAGACCACTCTCGCCAACGAGAGTGGGGCCTTCGGAGGAGGGTTTTACGTCTCTGGTGTCGTATCCCTCTTCTCTCTCTATCTCTCACTCTCATACACTTGCACGCACAGTGTCCATTCACTTTATTTGTGATCATAGCATTTTCTCATTAAGAACGGAAGGTTCTCCCTTCCATAAGAACAAAAGGAACATTGAGCACAGTTCGGAGCACTCATCTTGAGCAAAGCGCAAACATTCATTCAGCTGCACCTTACAGCAGGCCTCTCACAACTCAGAGTGAAACCGGCCCGTAGGGCGGTAGGCGTTGGCTTTCACCCGAAATTCTTTACTTTATACACACACACAGAGCACTTTGCAAAGAGAACTTGCGACGGGAGTTAACACTTGAATACACACACGGCTCGGCAGCTAGAATGCTCCGAGCAGACGCCGACAACCTGTAGGCCCCAAAATTGGCGCCCCTTTCGGTATTTCTTTATTCTTTAGGAGGGTAAATTACAAGGTAAGGTCCTGGGAATCCTTCACGTGTATCCACCTAGATACCATTTGATTTGGCCAAATTTCGGCAGCATAACAGCCCCAAAACTTGCGCGAAACCAATTCCCCTGCTGGAACTCGCTTGCACTGTCGTATACCCTCTTATTCCTGTCCAAAAACAGTAAATTCAGCACGCTGTATTTACTGGTTTTTGCCCTGTTTTCAGCCCCAAACAGTCCCCTAACTATCCTTTGCCAGTGGGGCACGATTCCCAATGATCCTGGCGTCCGTATGGCTAAAAAACAGTCAAATTACAGCGCATACACAGCGCTGATTTTGCACCTGTACGGTGAGGTTATGACCCTCACCAGTGCCTGCTTTGGAGCAGCAGTTAGCTACCCCTGTTCCTGCTCAAGGAGGCTCTTGCCTCAGCACAAAAGCATGAACCCACACAACTGTACATCAATCAAATGAGTAGCCCTCTTGTGGGGCATCACATAACTGCACGTAGGGGAGAAAGAGAGCAGTATGTAGCGTGCGGGGCATCACTCCCGTCACCATACTGTGCATAGAGGGCAAGGTAAGCATTCCATAGCTTCTGTACCTATTGCAATCCGCCTGTGGCTGAAAATGGCGCCCCCTTTGATGATATGCAGCTCGTTTTTGCCTCCCAGAGTGGCAGAATCGCTCACAAGCTGACACGTCGCCCAGTTTCCGAGTTTGGGCTTTCCCTGCTAAAAATATCTCAACTGGTGCGTCAGTTGACTTCGCGGCAGAGTTGTAAAGTGTTCCCCTAGTCATACCGAAGGTAATGACGCGAACACATTTCGTGGCCCAAAATAGCAGTTCCCTAAATTTTAGGAGATGCTTCCGTTGGGCTCCCACTGGTCTTCTGACCATCTATCCTCATTGGGACCGCATCCAAAAATGCAATGTGGCCCAACTGTCGGATACTTTTTGTTGGTAGTCCCACCTTGACTTTACGCCTTAATTGAGTTCACTTCCTAGTATCCACCAACTTGCTAAGTGCGACGGGGGGACCTATATGATCTTGCTCTGAGCCTAGACATCCTCTTACCATACGAATTCCAGTGCCGACCACTTCCCGTCTGCGGGTGAATCTACCGTTCACATTGGCCATACAATGTCCGACCGTTTGCTACTTCAAGAAGAGGGTCTTAAAATAAATAAAATAAACCCCATTGGAAAGAAACCAACAACCAAGGTTAGCAGTTGCCACATCTCTGTGACATGGTTAATAACTGCCACGTCCTCGTGACATACCCCCCTCTTGAAATCGCAAACGTCCTCGATTGCATACCATAAATACACGCCACTGATGATCTTGTGCTATCAACACTCTTTTATCATCGCATGTATCCGCAAGAAAGGTCGTAACATACATAGATACAAATGACTTAATGAGGCCTTCATACTTTTGCCATTTCTATCTATGGCACTGAATTCATATGTACATTCGATGTACTAGCTCTATCATTACCCCTCCTTTGCACACGTTGGGTTGGGGCATAAGTAGGCTGTAACCCAAAGGCTTCAAGGTAAAGCTGCAATACATTTGGTGACTCTGACAGTTCATGCTCTTCCATCCACTTTGCATCCATAGGCGGATAGTTCTTGAACTTCACCAAATAGCGTCTTGCAACTTGTCCTTTAACTTTTCTGTCCTTATGTGCCAAAACTTGCTCAGGTACCAGGATCTCATCAAGTTCCTCAACTTCTGGCTGATCCTCAACTGGCATATCTTCTGGCACATCACCCACGAAGGGTCTTAGAAGACTCACGTGAAACGCATTATGAATCTTCCACGCATCAGGCAATTTCAGCCTGTAAGCCACATCGCTGATCTTGTCAAGCACTTGAAAAGGCCCATAGTAACGCATGCTGAGCTTAGGAAACAGCCGTTCCTTACCCTTCATCTTCTTTAACCTTGCCTTTTCGAACCTTAAAAGAACCCAATCACCAGGTGATAGTAGCAATTCACGACGGTGACGATCAGCAGCCTTTTTCTGTTTTGCCTGAGTCTTCTCCAAGGCAACTTTAATCTTCTTATACATCTCATCCAAGTTCTCAACATATCGATCTGCCTCAAAGATCTTGTCCTTTGTGTGCAAAATGGGAGGAACCTTTTTGCCGCCTTCAACAATTTCAAAAGGTGCTTTGCCAATAGACGAATGCACCGTATTATTGTACGCATACTCAAGCATAGGCAAATACTGTTCCCACTTGCCCTTATTATCTGACACATAGCATTTCAGCAGATCTAAGACAGTACAATTAGCCTCTTCTGACTGTCCATCAGTTTGTGGATGAAACGAAGACGAGAACTTGAGCGTAGTACCCATGTTCTCAAACAATCCTCTCCAGAACAAACTGGTCATGCGAGGATCACGATCACTGATAATCGATTGTGGCATACCATGGTACTTAAACACATTGTACATGAACAAGCGTGCCATCTGATCAGATTTTATCTTCTTCCTGACAGGGATAAAATGGGCCTGCTTGCTGAACCTGCAGATAATGGTCCATATACCATCATTCCCTATTGGCGTCCTTGCAAGATCAAAGATAAAGTCCATAGCAATGCTTTCCCATGGCTTATCCGGAATCGGCAGTGGTTGTAACAACCCTGGTGCCTTTTGCCTGTCAAACTTGACCTTTTGGCAAACTATGCATGCTCGCACAAAGGCATCCACATCTCTCCTCAAGGTAGGCCAATAGAAGAACGTCTCTACTGCCTTAACTGTTGCATCAATGCCACGATGCCCTGCATACGGTGGGACATGACTCTCTTCCATGACCTTATGTCGCAGTGGCCTCGTGATACAAAGTCTGCCATGCATCATGATAAAACCATCTCTGAGGAGGTAGTGCTCGTGATGTTGCCCCTCTTGTAACTGTTCAAAGATCCTTGCAAAATCTTCATCAGCAGTATACTGTTCCTTCATGTCATCTAACTCATGATGATAAGGAATTAACACAGCTGAAATTTGTGGCTTTCTTGATAACGCATCAGCCACAACATTCTTCTTGCCTTCCACATGCATAATCTGGAAGTGGAACATGGAAAGAATGTTTGCCCATCGCATATGCTTTTCGGATAACTTTGACTGTGTCAAGAAGTATCGCAAGGTCTGATGATCTGTTTGGACAACAAAATCAGCACCTAAGAGGTAGTGCTTCCAGCTAGAAAGCGCATGAATAACGGCCAAGAGTTCTTTCTCATAGACTTGCATAGTCCTCTCTGGCCCTTGCAAAATTCGGCTTTCATAGGCTACTACCCGTCCATCTTGCATTAGCACTGCTCCGATGCTACTGCCACACGCGTCACATTGGACCACAAATGACTTCCTGAGATCTGGCAAAACAATAACTGGATCTGAAGTCAACTTTTCCTTTAAGAGACTAAACGCTGAAATCTCTTTTTGGGTCCATCTGAAAGTGACCTCTTTCTTTTGCAATGCGTGAAGAGGCGATGCTATCTCTGCAAAATTTCTGATAAACCTTCTATAGTAGGAACACAATCCCAAGAAGCTTCTGACATCGTGCACAGTCTTCAAGTCTGGCCATGTCTTGATAGCTTCGACCTTTGCGGGATCCATTCTTACACCATCCTTTGAGACTATGTGGCCCAGAAAGTGGATCTCTTCAAGGAAGAATTCACTTTTCTTAGGATTGACAAGCAACCTGTGACTGCGCAGCTCTTCGAACACAATGGTCAAGTGACGCCTATGCTCCTCTTCATTCTTCGAATACACAATCATGTCATCGAAGAATGTTCCAACAAACTGTTGATGCGAGCGGAAAATCCGGTCCATCATTCTGTTGAACGTGGCTGGAGCATTTGTTAGCCCAAACGGCATCACTAGAAACTCATAAAGACCAAATGTCGTTCTAAACGCAGTCTTGTGCACATCCTCTGGGCTTATACGAATCTGATGGTACCCACTCTTCAGGTCTATCCTGCTGAAAATTGCAGCACCCTCTAAACGATCGAGAATATCATCAATGCGAGGAATAGGAAACCTATTCTTGATGGTATTCTTATTCAACGCACGGTAATCAATACACATGCGCCATGAGCCATCCTTCTTCTGCACTAGGAGCACTGGGGAGCAAAAGGGTGAAGAACTAGGCTGAATCAGCCCCTTCTCTAATAACTCCTCAACCTGGCCCATAATCTCTTTCTGCTACGCCGCACTAACCCTGTAGGGAGGTCTATTTGGTGGGCTACACCCTGGCACCGAATCTATCCGATGGTCCTCAGGTCTCTCTGGCGGTAATTGCGACGGTAATGAATCAGAAAAACAGTCACTAAACTTTTGCAAAAATGCTGACCTTTCTTTATCTAACACAGATAAATTTGACTGATCCCTATCTGAGACATCACGTGCAAAAATCAAGTACACAGAAAGATGATTCTTTATTACAGAAGTGATAGCAGAAGCAGATACAATAGGGACTGACTCTCCTTTAAGCTTTACATCCAAGATGTGAGTTTTGCCCCTATGCTGTACAGTGATCTTTTTGTTGTAGGCATCCAAGACTCCATGCACTCGGAACATCCACGGGATCCCCAACAAGGCGTCACAACCTTCCAGCGGCATGATGTAAAACTCTTCAGTGTCCACATACGACTGAATATGCAGACGCAGTTTTCCAATGATGGGAGTAACACACTCTGAGTGGCCAGGACATGCCAACCCTGCCTCTGCTGTGTACCCCATCTCTTCAGCTTTGATGCCAAGCTTCATAGCTAACTCTGGTGAGATAAAGTTGGCTTTGGCACCTGGATCAAAGAAGATGAGTGCCGTCTGATCCCTAACTTTACCCCATGCCCTGCATAACTCACTGGCATCTGTGCTGGGTCTGTCACCCACCATGTCTGGCACTAAACCTGCCGTGGGTTTTGGCTTCTTGCCTTTCTGGTCTTCTTTATCCTCTGAGTCAGCTGGCCTTTTCCTTTGTGGACAATTGATAGAAAAGTGACCAGGCTGCTCGCATATAAAGCATTTGTTCTCAGCCATTAGGACCTTCTTTTCCTCGAGCGACTTGCGCACAAAAGGCTTCCTTTTCTGTTTCTTTGCCTGCGCTCCAGAAGTCCCAGCTGAATCCTTGTCTTTGGTGGCCTGTTCTGACCCCTGTGACGCATCAGGAGCCGTTTTCACAAAGGGCTTCTTAGCTGAATTTTTCTTTTGCTGCCCTCCTTTATCACTGCTCGGAAATCCACTGTCCTCTCCTTTCAACAGGGCAAGACCAGTGTTCGCAACTTCCATAAGCTGAGTAAGGGTAGCCACTCTATTCTTTGTACAGTAATCGCGAAGCCCTTTAGGCAACCCACAACAATACTTCTCTATCTGCTCTGTCAGTGGCACAAATCTGTAGGAGGTCATTGAGAGTAATGCTTTACAAAACCTCCTATTGTACTCCAGAAAGCTCTTGCACGAAGCTGCCGTAAGCTGGTGCCAATCTGTCAAGACATCGGCTTCAAATTCATTTGATAGCCAAGCAGATGCAAACATTTGCTTGAAGTAAACCCAAGTGGCGGGTGCCTGTCCTTGCATTAACAATGTCGTCCACCATGTCAGCGCATTGTCCTTTAAGAAAGTGGCAGCTTTCCTAACCTTCGAGGCCTCTGTAAAATTCCCTCCCGCATAAGCTGTATCAAACTGCTGGAGGAAAGTGAGTGCCTTTGTCTTGTCCTCGAAACCACTGAAGGTACTGAACTTTACCGCTGCACCACCTTCTTTGTAAGCCTTCGGCTTCTCTAGTGCCCCCAAATTGTCATACGGAATGGTCTGCAACATGGGCACTGTACTAGGCATGATCGGCACGTGTTGGCCATTCACATTTTGCGTCACAGGTGCGATATCTGGCTGCTGTCCAGAAAAACCAGCCATGCCAAAATGACCCTGTGGCACCCCAAACTGGCCCTGGTTGCCGTGGAAACCTTGCTGCATGCCGATAGTACCATACATGGGGTTTGGCATGATGCCTTGCATACCCCCGAACACTGTTCCTGGCATGTACGGCTGACTTCCAGACGCATAACCAGCCATACTTTGGAACACTGATCCACCCCCGAAATACCCAGGATGTACCGTGGGTGGTGGAAAAACTAAGTGCATAGCCTGGTATCCAGCTCCCTGTCCATTCAAGACAGCATGCTGGCTCTGAAAGGTGGCGGGCTGAACTGGCATAACCTGTGGAATAGGCGTTCTAGCCACCTGTACAAGCACGGGAGGAATCTGCTTTGGAGCCCCCGACTCCGCAACATGCGAGTGTTCCCTTTCCTCCTGCGCCTCATGAAGTACCTCGGCTTGAGCTTCAACAAGCTCCGTATGCGGCGTAGGTTGCCTATTTTGCTGTTGCACTGGTGGCGCTTGTAAGAATTCCATCAACCTCGGATTCTGCACCAGCTGCGAAAAGACATTCACCGCGGCAACTAACTGAGTCTTAAACGCATCATCCTCAAGTTGCCCTGTCATAAAGCCCTGTACTACTGCAGGGACATTCACGTTGACAGGAGGTACAGACTGACGTGGCCGTGAGCTCTCGCCAATCTCAAAAACCATAGAAATCTCCTGCCTGTCCTTTGGAGAGGAACCCTCTTCCATAATTCCCTTCCCCTTGTCGGCCATAGTGTAATCCCCGCGTTCTTGCACTGTGTGTCTTTACCCTGAACAATCCAGGCTCACTCTTTGAGGAAAAAGTGATTGATATCCCGGCAATGGAACCATGAAACCGGCCCGTAGGGCGGTAGGCGTTGGCTTTCACCCGAAATTCTTTACTTTATACACACACACAGAGCACTTTGCAAAGAGAACTTGCGACGGGAGTTAACACTTGAATACACACACGGCTCGGCAGCTAGAATGCTCCGAGCAGACGCCGACAACCTGTAGGCCCCAAAATTGGCGCCCCTTTCGGTATTTCTTTATTCTTTAGGAGGGTAAATTACAAGGTAAGGTCCTGGGAATCCTTCACGTGTATCCACCTAGATACCATTTGATTTGGCCAAATTTCGGCAGCATAACAACCCCAAAACTTGCGCGAAACCAATTCCCCTGCTGGAACTCGCTTGCACTGTCGTATACCCTCTGATTCCTGTCCAAAAACAGTAAATTCAGCACGCTGTATTTACTGGTTTTTGCCCTGTTTTCAGCCCCAAACAGTCCCCTAACTGTCCTTTGCCAGTGGGGCACGATTCCCAATGATCCTGGCGTCCGTATGGCTGAAAAACAGTCAAATTACAGCGCATACACAGCGCTGATTTTGCACCTGTACGGTGAGGTTATGACCCTCACCAGTGCCTGCTTTGGAGCAGCAGTTAGCTACCCCTGTTCCTGCTCAAGGAGGCTCTTGCCTCAGCACAAAAGCATGAACCCACACAATTGTACATCAGTCAAATGAGTAGCCCTCTTGTGGGGCATCACATAACTGCACGTAGGGGAGAAAGAGAGCAGTATGTAGCGTGCGGGGCATCACTCCCGTCACCATACTGTGCATAGAGGGCAAGGTAAGCATTCCATAGCTTCTGTACCTATTGCAATCCGCCTGTGGCTGAAAATGGCGCCCCCTTTGATGATATGCAGCTCGTTTTTGCCTCCCAGAGTGGCAGAATCGCTCACAAGCTGACACGTCGCCCAGTTTCCGAGTTTGGGCTTTCCCTGCTAAAAATATCTCAACTGGTGCGTCAGTTGACTTCGCGGCAGAGTTGTAAAGTGTTCCCCTAGTCATACCGAAGGTAATGACGCGAACACATTTCGTGGCCCCAAATAGCAGTTCCCTAAATTTTAGGAGATGCTTCCGTTGGGCTCCCACTGGTCTTCTGACCATCTATCCTCATTGGGACCGCATCCAAAAATGCAATGTGGCCCAACTGTCGGATACTTTTTGTTGGTAGTCCCACCTTGACTTTACGCCTTAATTGAGTTCACTTCCTAGTATCCACCAACTTGCTAAGTGCGACGGGGGGACCTATATGATCTTGCTCTGAGCCTAGACATCCTCTTACCATACGAATTCCAGTGCCGACCACTTCCCGTCTGCGGGTGAATCTACCGTTCACATTGGCCATACAATGTCCGACCGTTTGCTACTTCAAGAAGAGGGTCTTAAAATAAATAAAATAAACCCCATTGGAAAGAAACCAACAACCAAGGTTAGCAGTTGCCACATCTCTGTGACATGGTTAATAACTGCCACGTCCTCGTGACACAGAGCATCTGGACGCAGAGTCCGAATGTGAGCGACTGCCCGCACTCTTGTACTTTGAACTCAGAATAATACAAAAAGAAATACCAAAAGGGGCGCCAGCCTTTGGGGCCAGTATCTCTAGGCACGGAACTCCGTCGGGCTAGTGTTGAATCAATTGTGAATTGTGGACTGTTTTGAAGTGGTTATTTGGCCCGATCGCGGTAGATTCTGGACCTGGAGTGTCCAAGTCTGTTACAAAAGCCTTCCGTTCTTCAATGAGAGAGTGCAAGTGATCACAAACAAAGTGAATAGACACTGCATGAAGGTGCTGAGACTAAGAGATAGAGAGAGAAGAATACTACACCAGAATGTTGTCAAACCCTCCTCCGAAGGCCCCACTCTATGGCGAGAGCGGTCTACTTATGATTGCACAAATCTCTACAATGCTTGGATTTGCCGACGATGTCAACGACGATGAGAAGGACGACGAGACGAGCTGAAATCTGAAAATGCTAAGGGCTGAAATCTGCAAATCTTTCTCTGTTGAATTCTGACTCTATGTCGGGGACGATGTCGATGACGACGATGCAACGACGACGCTCTGAAAACGCAGATGCTGAAATCTGCGTTTTCCGGCCTGAGTCTGCAAACTTCGCTGGATCTGACCCTGCGGCGAGGTTCTGCTGCAGGAAGGTGAGATCTGCGATATTCGGGACTTGTGTTGCGGGTTCTAACTGCTGAAAACTGAAAACGCTAGTGTTCTTGATGGTCTTGTCGCGAAGATCTGCAAAAACGCTGAGGATCAGGCTGATGCAAAAACGCTGGGCTGAATCTGTATCTGCTCCAAAAACGCTAGGCTGAATTCTGTCCTGCGAGGGAATCTACTAACGCTAGAGGATCTGTTGGTCTTTGCTGTCGCCAAGAATCTGCAATTGCAAAAACGCCGGTTGGTTTGATGCAAAAACGCTAGGTTCTCAGATGGAAGAAAACGCTAAGTCTACTGCAGGTGTTGGTCTTGCTGAGAAGTTGCCTGTTGAGCAAGGTGCTCCTGCTACCTCTTCTGCCAGAAAGTGCTAGCGCTAGGTTTCTATATATACAAACTTAGCAAAATTGCCCTACCTAGTTCCTAACAAAAGTCACTTGAAAATAATAAGTGAAAAATGTCAAAAAAAATAGGGAAAATAGCTCTATGCACTGTAAAAATGCTCCTGATAGGTTCTGATGGAAATCTGATGATCATGCTGTGTGTAACCACATGATATGCATCTAATCTAAGTGTCTGGACATGCACGGTCTGCAAACCCACTTACAAAAGTGCCAGATCACTTCCTATTCTAGACTTACTTGACTGAATTGAACCCTAGTCATGTTGTAGCTTGTCCACGGACACGTAGGGTTGGATGTGTCATGTGACATGTAACAATCGGTAAAGAAATTCAAGTGCCTTATTTCTTAAACCCATAATGCATCAGTATCACAATATCACAAGGCTATGGCAACCACTAACCTTAGTTGTTGGTGACTTTCCCTTGATTTTATATTTGATTTTTGGGACCCTCTTTTTGAAGTCACAAATGGCCGGACATTGTGTAGTCAGTGCGAAACGGTCGATGGCCAAGAGTTTCACTCGCAATCGGGAAGGGCAAGTTGCCACGAGATGGTCGGGCCAGTCGGCACTGGAATCCGAGCACTAAAAGAGTGTCTAGGCTCAATTCAAAGTTGTTTAGGCCCCTCGCTACACTTCAAAGTCGGTGGGTACTAGGAATTAACTCAAAAGAGGCAAAGAGGACACATGGCGGCTCCAAGTGGATTTGCCAAATCCATCTACTGGAGGGGGCGCCCATTTTGAGAGAGGGGGCTGATTTTTGCTCTTCAAGTGACTTAGACAATGTGTGTGTAAGTAGTGGGTGCAGGTGATCACAGCTTTAATGGAAAGCTTTCCTTCTCCCTTTCTCTATGTAGCGCGATGATTTGCTCTCGTACATCTCTCTCTCCCCTTTGCACATATGGTAATGCCCCACTAGTTGGGCTTCTCAAATGACCATGTACAGTTCTAGGGGTTTTATGCGCGTTTGTCAAGGCAAGAGCCTTCTATACAAGAACCAGATTAGCAATTATTCCCCACAGGTACGCACAGTTCCATCGCTAAGGATTGCGAAAAACGGAGAGTTTTCTCACGTGAAAACTCATCCGTTTCAAAGGGGAACTGTCCCATTGCGTGCAAGAGCACCTGAGGCACACGTAGACGTGCTCGCTCCGCCCAAAACCATCCAAAACAGAAAATTACAGCCTGCTGTGTTTTTCTGCAGGTTTAGGGTTTCGCACCTAAACTGCAAGTCCTTGCCAAGGGAGCCTCGGGATGCTTAAACAGGGCTTTGGGCACTTGACAGCGTCAAAACAGGAAATCACAGCAAGCTGACATTGACCTGCAGCTCACTCGAAAGCTTCCAAACTGCAAGGGAAAGTGTCCTTGACGTGTACTTTTCACCTACAAAGGTTTTTGCGCCGTTATGTTGGCGAAATTGGGTCAAAAACCTGCAATTACAGTCATGGACAGGTTTGGACAGCTTGGTGAGAGTTAGGTGAAAATGTTTGGATCGTCTATTTGCAATAAGAATAAAGAAATACTGAAAGGGGCGCCAATCCTTGGGGCCTACAGGGTGTCGCTTTCTACTAGGCCGTATTTTGTTTTGAAGTGTTGAATTCCAGTCACAGGTCTATTCGTGAAGTTCCTTTGTGTCGTAGGGTTGAAGTAAAGTTTTTCAAGTAAAGAATTGGGTGAAAGCTAAGTCTACCGCCTTACGGGCGAGTTTCATGGTTCCATCGCCGGGACCAAATCACTTACACTATGGCTAACAAGACAAACGACGCAAGGGAAGAGGGTTCCTCTTCACAGGATAGACAGGCTGTTCCTCCTCCAATGTTCGAGCATGGCGAGAGTTCACAGCCACCCCTATACTGTACCATTTATTGATTTGAATGCTCCACAAAGTCAAGGGTATATGACTGGGCAACTAGACGAGGATGCGTTCAGGACACAGTTGGTTGTTGTTGTGAATGTGTTCTCTCAGTTGGTGCAAAATCCTAGGTTTATGGAATATCTGCAAGAGCCGCGAGTGCCACAGCAGACAAGGCAACTGTCTCATGCAGTAGAGCCTGTTGAGGCTCAAGCCCAGGTCCCTTGTGCGTCCCAACAGGGCGGGGAGCACTCACATGTTGCGGAGTCACATGGGGCTCCCCGACAAGTTCATATTCAGTAGGCAAGGTGAGCGTCTGCTGCAAAAGCCATTACGCTCGGGAGGAGCAAAACGCATTAACACTATGTATCTGGATGCGCCAGGGTAAATTAACCCTTTGACAAGAAGTTTTAAGGGTAAGTTTCTACCAAAGAAACAAAACCTCACCGTCAAAGTGAGTATAGGGGTAAGTTCCCGCATATGCACAATGTCTTTAGCAATATAATCAAGATCTTGCTCACTATTCTT